>NC_069501.1:532255884-532588384 GCF_027579735.1 Bombina bombina | reverse complement strand
ATAAATCTTATTAAATAAATTATTCCTATTTAAATCTAAATACCTGTAAAATAAACCCTAATATAGCTGCAATATAAATAATAATTATATTGTAGCTATTTTAGGATTAATATTTATTTTACAGGCAACTTTGTATTTATTTTAACTAGGTACAATAGCTATTAAATAGTTAATAACTATATAGCTACCTAGTTAAAATAATTACAAAATGGGGGGGGGCGGAGCCGGCCGGGAAAGAACATGGCCGCAACTAACTGAAGCTCCGGCTACATCCACTTGATATAAGCATAGCTAAGGGGGCTAAAGCAAAGTAAACGGGCATGCAATAACGTGCCATAATCTCTGAATTAGGGGGTTAGGTGTGGAGACCGAAAACAGGCATATAAACGGCAGAGAAACCCAGACTACAGCGGTCATTAGCAGAGGCCTCTCGGAATCACCCACGTGGCGAGCAGCGTCTCGCGGTTAGAGAAAGACCGACAACTTGGGACAGACAGAGCAGTGCACTTACAAAGGTATCCTCAGACACCGGCTTCCAAGGCACCGATTGCCACCTCCGGCCAGACGCTACAGAACCCGATACAGGGAACGAGCCTCTTGGAAACACAGATACAGAATCAACCCTGTAACAAACAGGAGAGAGCAGCAGCGACACCAAACATTAAGTAAGTCGCACATCCCAACGTTATAACAGTTTATTAACCACATATGCGAAGAGAGAGGCCCTGCACACTGAACGATATACCAGCTAAAGGGACACAAACCAAAACCACATAATACAGACGGAGCTAGTTGCCACGCACATAAGAAACTAGGCCCTGGGGACATAACTCCGCAGAGACACATCATTACCATATTCTGGGGGAAATACAGAGGAAAAGGACCCCTGATAAGGCCATCATTATTGTTACCACTCTATGTTAATACTGCCATATGGCTACCAGAAAACAGAAACCTGACAAGCAACAGAAAACTACAACCCCTGGTGGGGGGAAATTAAATGCATTCTTTAAGCCATTTGACAATGTAAATGCGCTTTCTGTGGAAACTGCACAGTTAGACATGTCGGATCTCACGGATCACGCAACTGATCACACACCTATAACGCGGGCAGACCTTAACCTATTACCCACTAAAGATGACCTGAGCACATTTATGACCCATGTCAGCAAGGCAATAAAAGACGGTTTAGCTGAAGTTAAGAGAGATGTTAACGCACTGGGTCACAGAGTACTGCATTTGGAGGAACAAGCAGAGGAATACACCAGAACCACAGATGACATAACTATAACATTACAGCAACAGAACACGACAATATTGCAACTGCAATCCCAAGTCGAAGACCTTGATAATAGAGGCAGACGTCAAAACCTGAGAATCAGGGGGGTGCCAGAGGAAATTACACCACCACAAATTCCATCATACTTACAAAACCTATTCAAATTTTTACTAGGTCTAGGCAAAGATGACATGATATCTTTAGACAGAGCACACCGTGCCCTTAGACCCAAACCATCGCCATCGGCACCCCCTAGAGATATAATATTATGTTGCCACAAGTTTGCAGATAAGGAGAGAATCATGCTGGCGGCAAGAAAAAGTTCCCCACTTAGATTCGGAGAGGACTCTCTACAGATCTTCTCAGACCTGAGCCCACTAACATTAGCAAAGAGGAAGGAGGCGAGATACCTTACATTGCATTTAACAGACTTAAATATACCCTACAGATGGGGTTTTCCCTTTGCTATAAAAGTCATTAAGGACAATAAAACATACACATATAAAGACCCCGAAGACATAGAAACATTCTGCCAACAGCTTGACATCCCACAACCCAAGTTGCCTTCAATAAAAGATCTCATCACAGATAAACCTTCACAAAAGAAAACTCCGAAAACTAATCAACAATCAAACTGGTCAACAGTACCGAAGAAAAGAAGAAACAACTCCACAACTTCACAGGCCCAATCGGAAGCGGACTCTGAACCATCATGAAGGGAGTACTTTATTTCCTTTTATATTTGTTCTGCACTTACTATAACTCCCTAAGAGAGTTTTGAACAAAGACTATTGCGGGAATGTCCACCCAAATGAAAAGACTCTAGTATATAGTACAAAGCTATAATAGGTTGCTCAGTGACCCACGGAAATTCCCCCCCCTCCACCCTCTCCACCCCATACCCCTTTAACTTAAAAGCTAGCCCCCATGACCACAACAAATATCTTGACATAATATCAAGAATGGATAGGCACAATAGATGCCTTTCTCCCCCTACCACTCTTGCCTACCATCCCCTCTCAACGGAAGCAAGAAAATTCATTTCCCTAATTCCCCATTACCTTGCCCCCCCCCTAATTGTACGATGATAGTACATCGTACTCTACGACAAATGGAATGTTATTGTTATTGTTGTTGGATACTTTTACCATTGTTGTATTGCTTACATGTTTTGCTTATTTATTTCAGTATTGGAACCACCATCCATCCTTTTTCTTTTTTCTGTGTCATTACCGGAGAACTGAATACAGCCCTCTTATCTACAACTCTCTTCCACTCTTACCTACGCTGTACCAGTAAAGTATTACAAACCAAGCTACAGATGATCCTCCTGAGGGTAAGATCACATTGTTCGCTAACACACACACTCCAACATGGCTGACCCAGCAGTAAACATTATATCTCAGAACGTGAAGGGCCTCAACTCTCCTACGAAGAGAGCGATTGCACTGCGCAGCTTAGCTAAGCATAAGAATGCAATCATATTCCTACAGGAGACACATTTCATAAGGGAGTCAGAACCTAATTTTCACTCAAAAGAATTCACAACAAGTTATTACAGCTCAGACAGAGTTAAAAAGAACGGGGTATGCACTTTAATACATAAAAACATACAATTCCAACTTAACAAACAGATTGTTGATACAGAAGGCAGAATATTAATCCTAACAGGTTTACTGTTCCACCAACCTGTGACGTTAGTAAATGCATATGCCCCCAACGGTAAGAAAGCCCAATTTTTCCAGACACTACAGAACCTAGTAGTAGAAAATAAAATTGGTACTCTCATTTTAGGAGGAGATTTAAACGTCGCTCTAAACCCAACACTGGACGCCTCCTCTCACAGACCAACAGCTCAAACACGACCTCCTAACATAGTATACAAATTCCTAACACATTTAGGCTTACTTGATACATGGAGACTAAAACATCCGTCACAGCGCAACTACACCTTTTTCTCCTTCCCCTGGTCAGTGTACACTAGAATCGACTATATCTTCATAGACAGAAACCACCTCTCTTTACTTAAAGACGCAGACATCCAGCCAACACCATGGTCAGATCACTCTCAAGTTTGTGCCCAACTACAATGGCCCGACCACCCAACGACCCCCTATATTTGGAGAATGGACGACTCGTTATTACATCAACCAGACACAACTGACGCCTTGGCAACTTCACTAAAGGAATACTTTAGCATTAACGCTACTCCAGACACCTCTCCACACACGTTATGGGAGGCTCACAAAGCGGTACTCAGAGGCCACTGCATTAAACATACTTCATATAGGAAGAGAAGGTACAATCAGACAATAGATGCCCTGACTACTCAATTAGCCGGCTTGGAACTCTCCCACAAAAATTCTCCGAAAGACAATACATTACTTAAAAGGGTGACAGACACCAGACAAGAACTCAATAAAATACTCTTGAAAGAGGCCCAGAGACGTGCATTAAATCTTAAAAAAATCTACTTTTTCGAGGGCAATAGAGCAGGTTCGCTCCTAGCCAGAGCCCTAAAAACCCAGACACTAAAAGCACAGATACATAAGTTAACAACCCCTGACAAGCGGGATATACTAGACAGTGAAGGTATTGCTAACCACTTTAAAGAATATTACGCTAAGTTATATAACCTTAGCAAAGACGACACACCAGAACACCTAACGCAGATGCGGGCATACATTAACGACGCAGACCTACCCTCTTTGCAACCAGAGCAACGCACTACACTAGAAAACCCAATAAGCTTGTTAGAGGTCTTGTCTGCAATAAAAGATTTACCCACAGGTAAAAGTCCGGGCCCAGACGGCTTCTCAAACACATACTATAAGACTTATAAACATATCCTAGCCCCACACCTACTTAAATTATTCCAAACATTGGAGAACGAGGGCTCTTTCTCGCAAGACATGCTGTCGGCACATATTTCTGTAATACCCAAACCCCAGAAAAGTCCAACAGACCCCAGTAGTTATAGGCCGATATCCCTCCTAAACACGGATATAAAAATTTTAGGCAAAATCTTAGCAAAAAGAATCAACGTAGTACTGCAGTCCCTAATACATACGGACCAAGTGGGATTTGTCCCGGGGCGAGAGGCAAGGGACAATACAATAAGAGCCCTGACTTTAATATCATACGCTAAACATAACAAAATTCCATCAGCCCTCTTGGCGGTAGACGCCGAGAAGGCGTTCGATCGCATAAATTGGAGATTTCTTGAAGAGACACTAAAGGCGATAGGATTTGGACCACACATGATCTCACGCATACTTAGCCTATACACCAGTCCCACCGCTAAAGTTAAGGCAAATGGAATGCTATCAAACCCCTTCCAAATTCAAAACGGCACACGACAGGGTTGCCCCTTGTCGCCCATATTGTTTATTCTAACAATGGAGGTCTTTGCTACACATATTAGAAATAACAATGAGATACATGGTATAAAGATAGGCCCTCACGATTTTAAAATTGCATTATACGCTGACGACGTACTATTCACAATTACTGATCCACACCGCACAGTTCCTATAATCTTAAAAGAAATTAACACCTTCGGCCGGTTCTCGGGTTTCTCGATAAACCCGCAGAAATCGGAGATTCTAAATATTTCCATGGCCCAGACGGATTTTCTTAATGTTTCAAACACCTGCCCAATGATTGTCCGAGACAGGTCCATAAAATACTTAGGGATACATATCTCCCCTAACCACACACAACTATTTAAAGAAAATTACACCAAACTTTTATTAACAACGCAACAAGATCTTCGCACTTGGTCTTTAAAACCAATTTCATGGTGGGGACGCACACAATGCATTAAAATGACCACTTTGCCCAGGGTATTGTACCTACTTCAAGCGGTACCCATAACTCTTCCCAAATGGTACCTAGCTCAACTCCAAAGACATATAAATGCCTTTATCTGGGGAAAAGGAAAACCTAGGATTAACAAATCCAACATGTACAGAGCCACAATAAATGGAGGACTGGGGTTACCAGACTTAACAGTATATTATAACGCAGTCACCTTACAAAGAATTCTAGACTGGCATAGAGCAGGTGACTCGAAAGCCTGGGTATCCTTAGACTCTAACATCCTTAGAGTTCCTTCAGTGGGAGCTCTATGCTGGGTACCAAAATCTTTACGGCCCCCACAGTGTTATGATCTAATGATTCATAAACATGTTTTTGACTCCTGGGATAATATTAATCTTCACCAGACGTATCTCACTGGAGCTCGCTCCCCTCTTTTTCCCATACCACTGAACGCTGAGATGATAGGGGGGTTGGATAAAGGACAACAGAGACTAACTGAATGGGGATACACAGTGCCACTAAAAGAATTTACGCTTCGTGGGAAGTTAGCAGGGAGAGAAAATCTAAGTGCAGTAGCGGGAGGACGATACTCTAACTGGTTAAAATATTCTCAACTACACCATTTTATATACACTTCACCACACCAAAAAGACTTCCTTAGGGAACTGACACCGTTCGAAACTCTTTGCATAAATACAACGCCGCTGCGGCACTCACTGTCATTGACACGCAAACTTATACAAATAGAACACACACACACGCTCCCCTCATACACGACCAAATGGCACGAGGAGCTGGGACAGGATATAAATGGGAAGGATTGGAAGAAAATTTTTCAAAACACAAAAAAGTCGTCAAGCTCACCCCAAATGTTAGAACTTAATTTTAAAGTGCTACTGAGATGGTACTTAACACCTTCACGCATCCACTCCATCTACCCGGAGGCAAGCAGTAACTGCTGGAGAGGTTGCCCTACTAGAGGCCAATACCTACATATGTGGTGGGAATGTGATGTAATCAAACCACTCTGGTGCGAAATAGAAACTTTTTATAGGCAAATACTGACTGAGGAATTTGAGCTGACACCCAGACTAGCGTTATTAAATGACCTCCCCCCGTTCCCTTGCAAACTGAGACTTAGACTTTTACAAATAGGCATCACAAGCCCCAAATCTCTAATAGCGTTTCATTGGAAAACACAACACAGGCCAACGCTATTAGAATGGATCAATAAGGTCACGGACATGCTAGCACTCGAGGAATATAGTTAGTACAAAAGAAAACAGATCGGCACTTTTGCAGACATTAAATTTCTCTGGGAAGAACTAACTACACGGCAGGTCCCTTTACGTAGGCCAATAACATAAAGTCCCTTCTCTCCCTATTTACCTGTCTCTCTCTTCGTTTCCTCTTATATCTCTTGTTGACGCTGATCTCGGGGGCCTCCCCCCCTTGGAAGGAATGGTGGTTCCAAAGTTTATAGTTAAGTTTATCGTTACAAAGTTATGAGAATAATTTCACCAAGGAGCAACGAAACTACACACCTATGTGTTAACCTCATCCAAATCGTTACATTGGGAGAAGACTGTAAAAGACTATATTTATGTAATTGTTGTCTCTTAATTTTCTATTTTTCTTCCATGCTCTGTACATTTTTTATTTTTGTGGATGACAATAAAGCTCTTTGAAAACCAAAAAAAAAAAAAAAAATAAAAAAAAAAAAAAATAAATAAACCCTAAGCTAGCTACAATGTAACTGTTAGTTATATTGTAGAAAAAAAAAAAAAAAAAAAAAAAAAAATAATTACAAAATTACCTGTAAAATAAATCCTAACCTAAGTTACAATTAAACCTAACACTACACTATCAATAAATTAATTAAATAAACTATCTACAATTATCTACAATTAAATCAACTAAACTAAATTACCAAAAAAAACCCACTAAATTACAAAAACAAACAAACACTAAATTACAAAAAATAAAAAGAAGATTACAAGAATTTTAAACTAATTACACCTACTCTAAGCCCCCTAAAAAAATAACAAAGCCCCCCAAAATAAAAAAATGCCATACCCTATTCTAAAATAAAAATTTAACAGCTCTTTTACCTTACCAGCCCTTAAAAGGGCCTTTTGCGGGGCATGCCCCAAAGAAAACAGCTCTTTTGCATTTAAATAAACATACAATACCCCTCCCCCAACATTACAACCCACCACCCACATACCCCTAATCTAACCCAAACCCCCCTTAAAAAACCTAACACTAAGCCCCTGAAGATCTTCCTACCTTGTCTTCACCACGCCGGGTATCACCAATCCGTCCAGAAGAGGGTCCGAAGTCTTCCTCCTATCCGGCAAGAAGAGGGTCCGAAGTCTTCATCCTATCCGGCAAGAAGAGGAGATCTGGACCGGCAAACATCTTCATCCAAGCGGCATCTTCGATCTTCTTCCATCCGACGCAGAGCGGGACCATCTTGAAGCAGCCGACGCGGATCCATCCTCTTCTTCCGACGTCCTAAGTCCGAATGAAGGTTCCTTTAAATGACGTCATCCAAGATGGCGTCCCTCGAATTCCGATTGGCTGATAGGATTCTATCAGCCAATCAGAATTAAGGTAGGAAAAATCTGATTGGCTGATTGAATCAGCTAATCAGATTCAAGTTCAATCGGATTGGCTGATCCAATCAGCCAATCAGATTGAGCTTGCATTCTATTGGCTGTTCTGATCAGCCAATAGAATGCAAGCTCAATCTGATTGGCTGATAGAATCCTATCAGCCAATCGGAATTCGAGGGACGCCATCTTGGATGACATCATTTAAAGTAACTTTCATTCGGACTTAGGACGTCGGAAGAAGAGGATGAATCCGCGTCAGCTGCTTCAAGATGGTCCCGCTCCGCGCCGGATGGAAGAAGATCGAAGATGCCGCTTGGATGAAGATGTTTGCCGGTCCGGATCTCTTCTTCTTGCCGGATAGGATGAAGACTTCGGACCCTCTTCTGGACCTCTTCTTGCCGGATAGGAGGAAGACTTCAGACCCTCTTCTGGACGGATCGGTGATACCCGGCGTGGTGAAGACAAGGTAGGAAGATCTTCAGGGGCTTAGTGTTAGGTTTTTTAAGGGGGGTTTGGGTTAGATTAGGGGTATGTGGGTGGTGGGTTGTAATGTTGGGGGGGTGTTGTATGTTTATTTAAATGTAAAAGAGCTGTTTTCTTTGGGGCATGCCCCACAAAAGGCCCTTTTAAGGGCTGGTAAGGTAAAAGAGCTGTTAAATTTTTATTTTAGAATAGGGTAGGGCATTTTTTTATTTTGGGGGGCTTTGTTATTTTTTTAGGGGGCTTAGAGTAGGTGTAATTAGTTTAGAATTCTTGTAATCTTTTCTCTTGTTAAGTGTATTCAGTCCACGGATCATCCATTACTTATGGGATATATTCCCTTCCCAACAGGAAGTTGCAAGAGGATCACCCAAGCAGAGCTGCTATATAGCTCCTCCCCTCACATGTCATATCCAGTCATTCTCTTGCAACTGACATAGTAGGAAGGTGTGAGAGGAGTGTGGAATTTTTATACTTAATTATTTCTTCAATCAAAAGTTTGTTATTTTAAATGGCACCGGAGTGTGCTGTTTTTTTCTCTCAGGCAGTATTTGGAAGAAGAATCTGCCTGCATTTTCTATGATCTTAGCAGAAGTAACTAAGATCCACTGGCTGTTCTCGCACATTCTGAGGAGTGGGGTAACTTCAGAAAGGGAATAGCATGCGGGGTCCCCTGCAGATGAGGTATGTGCAGTAGAATATTTTTCTAAGGAATGGAATTGACTTAGAAAATACTGCTGATACCGATGTAAGTACAGCCTTAAATGCAGTAGCGACTGGTATCAGGCTGATGAATGTATGTACAATAAGTAATTTTCTAAGGAATGGAATTTGACTAAGAAAATACTGTTAATACTGAAGTAATGTATGAGCCTTAACTGCAGTAGAAGCGACTGGTAGCAGGCTTATTAATAACACTACCTAACTTTTAAAGTGCATGTTTAAAACGTTTACTGGCATGTTATTCGTTTTTTGTGAGGTACTTTGGTGATAAATCTTTTGGGGCATGATTTTCCACATGGCTGTCGTTTATTTCTGCATAGAAACGGTTAACTGAGGTTTCCCACTGTTGTAATATGAGTGGGAGGGGCCTATTTTAGCGCTTTTTTGCACAGTAAAAATTCAGTTACAGTCTTCCTGCTTCTTCCTCCTTGATCCAGGACGTCTCTAGAGAGCTCAGGGGTCTTCAAAATCATTTTGAGGGAGGTAATCAGTCACAGCAGACCTGTGACAGTGTGTTTGACTGTGATAAAAACGTTAATTGTTAAATTGATTATCCGTTTTTGGGTATTAAGGGGTTAATCATCCATTTGCTAGTGGGTGCAATGCTTTGCTAACTTAATACATTTACTGTGAAAATTTGGTTGCTATAACTGATTTGGTTCATTGTTATTTCAACTGTGACAATTTTTTTGTGCTTCTTAAAGGCGCAGTAGCGTTTTTTATATTGCTTGTAAACTTATTTGAAAGGATTTTCCAAGCTTGCTAGTCTCATTGCTAGTCTGTTTAAACATGTCTGACACAGATGAATCTGTTTGTTCACTATGTTTGAAGGCCAATGTGGAGCCCCATAGAAATATGTGTACTAAATGTATTGATGTCACTTTGAATAAAAGTCAATTTTTATCTGTAAAGAAATTATCACCAGACAACGAGGGGGAAGTTATGCCAACTAACTCTCCTCACGTGTCAGTACCTTCGCCTCCCGCTCAGGAGGCGCGTGATATTGTGGCGCCAAGTACATCAGAGAGGCCCATACAAATCACTTTGCAAGACATGGCTGCTGTTATGACAGAGGTATTATCTAAATTGCCAGAATTAAGAGGCAAACGCGATAGCTCTGGGTTAAGGACAGAGCGCGCTGATGATGTGAGAGCCATGTCCGATACTGCGTCACAATTTGCAGAACATGAGGACGGAGAGCTTCATTCTGTGGATGACGGATCTGATCCAGGGAGACCGGATTCAGAGATTTCTAATTTTAAATTTAAGCTTGAGAACCTCCGTGTATTGCTAGGGGAGGTATTAGCGGCTCTGAATGATTGTAACACGGTTGCAATTCCAGAGAAAGTATGTAGGTTGGATAGATACTTTGCGGTACCGGTGTGTACTGACGTTTTTCCTATACCTAAAAGGCTTACAGAAATTATTAGCAAGGAGTGGGATAGACCCGGTGTGCCCTTTTCCCCTCCGATATTTAGAAAAATGTTTCCAATAGACGCCACCACACGAGACTTATGGCAAACGGTCCCTAAGGTGGAGGGAGCAGTTTCTACTTTAGCTAAACGTACCACTATCCCGGTGGAGGATAGTTGTGCTTTTTCGGATCCAATGGATAAAAAATTAGAAGGTTACCTTAAGAAAGTGTTTGTTCAACAAGGTTTTATCTTACAGCCCCTTGCATGCATTGCGCCTGTCACTGCTGCTGCGGCATTCTGGTTTGAGTCTCTGGAAGAGGCCATTCGCACAGCTCCATTGGATGAGATTATGGTCAAGCTTAAAGCACTTAAGCTAGCTAATGCATTTGTTTCTGATGCCGTTGTACATTTAACCAAACTAACGGCTAAGAACTCCGGATTCGCCATACAGGCGCGCAGAGCGCTATGGCTTAAATCTTGGTCAGCTCACGTGACTTCTAAATCTAAATTGCTTAATATTCCTTTCAAGGGGCAGACCTTATTCGGGCCCGGATTGAAAGAAATTATTGCTGACATTACTGGAGGTAAGGGTCATACTCTTCCTCAGGACAGGGCCAAATCAAAGGCCAAACAGCATCAACTTCCTCCGCTCCAAAACAGGAAGGAACTGTTGCTCGTTACAGACAGGGCTGGAAAGCTAACCAGCCCTGGAGCAAGGGCAAGCAGGCCAGAAAGCCTACTTCTGCCCCTAAGACAGCATGAAGAGAGGGCCCCCTATCCGGAAACGGATCTAGTGGGGGGCATACTTTCTCTCTTCGCCCAGGCTTGGGCAAGAGATGTCCAGGATCCCTGGGCGTTGGAGATCATATCTCAGAGATATCTTCTGGACTTCAAAGCTTCTCCTCCACAAGGGAGATTTCATCTTTCAAGGTTATCAGCAAACCAAATAAAGAAAGAGGCATTTCTACGCTGTGTACAAGACCTCTTAGTAATGGGGGTGATCCACCCAGTTCCGCAGACGGAACAAGGGCAAGGATTTTAATCAAATCTGTTTGTGGTTCCCAAGAAAGAGGGAACCTTCAGACCAATCTTGGACCTAAAAATCTTAAACAAATTCCTAAGAGTTCCATCATTCAAAATGGAAAATATTCGAACCATCCTACCCATGATCCAAGAGGGTCAATACATGACCACAGTAGACTTAAAGGATGCCTACCTTCATATACCGATTCACAAAGATCATTATCGGTACCTAAGATTTGCCTTTCTAGACAGGCATTACCAGTTTGTAGCTCTTCCCTTCGGGTTAGCTACGGCCCCGAGAATTTTTACAAAGGTTCTGGGCTCACTTTTAGCGGTACTAAGACCGCGAGGCATAGCGGTGGCTCCGTACCTAGACGACATTCTGATACAAGCGTCAAGTTTTCAAATTGCCAAGTCTCATACAGAGATAGTTCTGGCATTTCTGAGGTCGCATGGGTGGAAGGTGAACGTGGAAAAGAGTTCTCTATCACCACTCACAAGAGTCTCCTTCCTAGGGACTCTGATAGATTCTGTAGAAATGAAAATTTACCTGACGGAGGTCAGGTTATCAAAACTTTTAAATGCTTGCCGTGCCCTTCATTCCATTCCACGCCCGTCAGTAGCTCAGTGCATGGAAGTAATCGGCTTAATGGTAGCGGCAATGGACATAGTACCATTTGCGCGCCTGCATCTCAGACCTCTGCAATTATGCATGCTAAATCAGTGGAATGGGGATTACTCAGATTTGTCCCCTCTACTAAATCTGGATCAAGAGACCAGAGATTCTCTTCTCTGATGGCTTTCTCGGTCCATCTGTCCAAGGGGATGACCTTTCACAGGCCAGATTGGACAATTGTAACAACAGATGCCAGCCTTCTAGGTTGGGGCGCAGTCTGGAACTCCCTGAAGGCTCAGGGATTATGGACTCAGGAGGAGAAACTCCTCCCAATAAATATTCTGGAGTTGAGAGCAATATTCAATGCTCTTCTAGCTTGGCCTCAGTTAGCAACACTGAGGTTCATCAGATTTCAGTCGGACAACATCACGACTGTGGCCTACATCAACCATCAAGGGGGAACCAGGAGTTCCCTAGCGATGTTGGAAGTCTCAAAGATAATTCGCTGGGCAGAGTCTCACTCTTGCCACCTGTCAGCGATCTACATCCCAGGCGTGGAGAACTGGGAGGCGGATTTTCTAAGTCGCCAGACTTTTCATCCGGGGGAGTGGGAACTTCATCCGGAGGTCTTCGCTCAACTGATTCATCGTTGGGGCAAACCAGAACTGGATCTCATGGCGTCTCGCCAGAACGCCAAGCTTCCTTGTTACGGATCCAGGTCCAGGGACCCGGGAGCGGCGCTGATAGATGCTCTGGCAGCCCCTTGGGTCTTCAACATGGCTTATGTGTTTCCACCATTTCCGATGCTACCTCGACTGATTGCCAAGATCAAACAGGAGAGAGCATCTGTGATTCTGATAGCGCCTGCGTGGCCATGCAGGACCTGGTATGCAGACCTAGTGGACATGTCGTCCTGTCCCCCATGGTCTCTACCTCTGAGGCAGGACCTTCTAATACAAGGTCCTTTCAACCATCCAAATCAAATTTCTCTGAGGCTGACTGCATGGAGATTGAACGCTTGATCCTATCAAAGCGTGGCTTCTCGGAGTCAGTTATTGATACCTTAATACAGGCACGGAAGCCTGTTACCAGAAAAATTTACCATAAGATATGGCGTAAATATTTATATTGGTGCGAATCCAAGGGTTACTCATGGAGTAAGGTTAGGATTCCTAGGATATTGTCCTTTCTACAAGAGGGTTTAGAAAAGGGCTTATCTGCTAGTTCGTTAAAGGGACAGATTTCTGCTCTGTCTATTCTCTTACACAAACGTCTGGCAGAAGTTCCAGACGTCCAGGCTTTTTGTCAGGCTTTGGCTAGGTTTAAGCCTGTGTTTAAGACGGTTGTTCCTCCGTGGAGCTTAAACTTGGTTCTTAAAGTTCTTCAAGGGGTTCCGTTTGAACCCCTTCATTCCATTGATATTAAGCTTTTATCTTGGAAAGTTCTGTTTTTGATGGCTATTTCCTCGGCTCGAAGAGTCTCTGAGTTATTGGCCTTACATTGTGATTCTCCTTATCTGATTTTCCATTCAGACAAGGTAGTTCTGCGTACTAAACAGGGGTTTTTACCTAAGGTAGTTTCTAACAGGAATATCAATCAGGAGATTGTTGTTCCATCATTATGTTCTAATCCTTCTTCAAAGAAGGAATGACTTTTGCATAATCTGGACGTAGTCCGTGCCCTGAAGTTCTATTTACAGGCAACTAAAGATTTTCGTCAAACTTCTTCCCTGTTTGTCGTGTACTCTGGTCAGAGGAGAGGTCTCTCCTTTTGGCTTCGTAGCATAATACGTTTAGCCTATGTGTCATGATCCGGTGTACATGCGCTCAGGACACAGACCCTCGGCGCAGTGGTAGGGATTTGAAGACACCGACCCCTGACCCGGGGAAGAGTATCCTGGACGTGGATAGATGATATTCTGTGATTCATAGTTGCTAGAAGTTATTGTAGAATAAATGGAGAGTGCAACATTTGTATACAATATATTCTGACTTCACTGTGACTTATAGTTAGTTAATAGCAGTAACTGCAGGATTCAATGAGAGAAAAAATATAGCAATGTGGAATGTTCAGGCTTCAGAGTAATCTAGTAAAAGATTGACACTTAGATGCAAACTAAGGTTTGTTGCAGGTTCACAGTACATAATATTATATAAAGCTGTATGTCAGAGTTTAAGCACAGCTGCACAGGTACTTAGACAAGCTGCAAGTTTAGGCATTAATTACTGTTTGTGCATTTAGATGCAAACTTGGTTTGTTGCAGGTTCACAGTATATAATATTATAAAGAGCTGTATGTCAGTAATTAGCAGAGCAGCACAGGTGAAAGTTAAGTTTAAGGCATCAATTACTGTTTGAACATATATTGGAGAATCACATGAAAGCTTTTAATTGAACACATAGATGCAGAGTTCAGAATATGTTAACATATTTGCAGCAGGATATTTCAGCAATGACAACTTGTAGCAGAGAAATAGTTATAAAGTTCTGAGTAAGATGCTGTTGTAATTAGAGAGTGATGATAACCAAAAGTATGCTTGATTTATAATAAAGTTCTGAGTTTGTTAAGTAGCAGTGTCCAGGAAACAGAAAATGGAATTATTTGGATACTTGTGATTTGATGATTTTAGGCATTGGAATAGAAAATGCTGTAGGTTG
This sequence comes from Bombina bombina, assembly GCF_027579735.1. Taxonomy (NCBI): domain Eukaryota; kingdom Metazoa; phylum Chordata; class Amphibia; order Anura; family Bombinatoridae; genus Bombina; species Bombina bombina. Next base: position 532,573,751 of record NC_069501.1, on the reverse strand, counting down.
AAATAGTTGGTAAATTCATACAGGAAAAAGTCACAGACCTCTGTTGTTCAGGATCACAACTTCAATGTTAATGCCCAGCACATTAGACCTGAGAAGGCTTAAAAAGAGGCTGAGGTAATCAGGTGCATGAATGATTAATCAGGCAGGCAAGCTGAATGTGAATACTGTCCAAATGCAGCAGTCAGAGAAGGAAGTCTTAAAGGGATAGTGACATTAGGCTGAGATATGTTACAGATCGCCCTCCTTAAAGGCGACCTCCGGCGCCCAACACAATCCAAAAGGAGAGAGAACAAAAATGATATGAAGAACCGGTAGTAGGTGTATGGAGGTAGTGAGTCCAATCGGAAATCAAGAAAGGAGGGTTGGAGATCGCTTGAAAAAGTTGAATGACGAAGTAAAGGCCATGTAATTCAGGTATCAAAAGATCTTGAAAATGATGAGAGCAAATCTTGAAGTCAACTTTTTTGTAGTCATAGTGAGAATGCATGAACGCCACATACAATGAGGTTCCTACCACAGAATCATCCTGAGGGTAGATAGGCGTATGTTCTTCATGATAGATGAGCATGTACATAGCCAATGAAATGGCAGCCAGTCCTAGAGATATGAATAGGCTTTCCTCAGCTTCAGAAATAGAGATGCAGCATTCTGGATTGATAACCAGATTAACCACCTTTGGGTCAGAGATTTGAGTATCCTCAGAATTAACCTCTTGGCTGAGGATTAGATATACTCCAAAAGAAAAAGCTATAGCCACTTCTAACGCAATAGCAGGGCTTTCTTCAAAGTAGGAGATAGGAGTGTAGAGTGCAAGATTTGTCCAGTTCTTGCCATCTTCTAATTCAATATGAAATGTCTCCTTACTGGATTCAGAATCAAAAGTGTCCTCACTAAGAACAGGTATATGAATGCCCACACCAGGGCCAGGTTCAGGAATACCCACATCTGGGCAAGGTTCAGGAATATCCTCAATAGGATCAAGTGTAGGAATGCCCATGCCAGGGCAAGGTTCAGAAGTACCCACATCTGGGCAAGGTTCAGGAATATCCTCAGTAGGATCGGGTGAAGGAATGCCCATGCCAGGGCAAGGTTCAACTATAGAGAAAGGAAAAGAACCCACTTTAGAGCCAGGAACCATACTCTCTTCTGAGCAGAGGGCAAGGCTTTCTTCAGGGTTCATAAACGAAGAATTAACAAGACCCACTTTACAGCCAAGAACCATACTCGCTTCTGAGTAGAGGGCATGGCTATCTTCAGGATCAAGTATTATTACGCCCATTTCTGGGTTAAACAAAGGAATACCCATACCAGGGTCAAAAACAGGAGAGTCCACCTTGATGTCAGGTTTAGTAGTATAATCATGGAAAACAGGAACAGGAATGGGCACAGGGGAATCTTCTTGAAGAACTTTTGTACAAGTTTCAGGTTCAAGAATGTCCACTTGCGAACTTGGTTCAAAGTTGTCCTCACAGGATTGAGTATCAGGAATTCCTGTACAGGAAACTGATGTAGTAGAAAATGTAGGTTGGTGCAAAGTATCTCCCAAGGGAAACAATTTCTTAGATGCAGTAACAGAAGAATTTTAAAAAGGTGAAGTGTACTGAAATATGCCACACTCAGGTAGATGCGGAGGAATTGTGACACAAGATTCTGACTGAGAAGTTGTCTGGGGTTCAGCAGGCATACTTATTTGAGTTTGAATATCAGAGCTAAATTCTCCAGGGACTATCTCTGGTAAACTGTTAGATTGTATATCTGGAACAAAATTATCTTTTGTTTCTAGCACAGGATTTATATACATTGAGGCAGCATGAGTGGGATGCAAGAAATCAATAGTTGGAAACAGTTTTTGTAGTTGTTGTAGAGTCTGAGAAGAGATACCATTAGATGCTTTAAGAACAGACAGATGGTGACTAGAGACAACATCGAGCTTGGTGTTGACAGTGTCATGAGGCAAGAGAGGGTCTGGTACAACAGAAACTGAAACAGGAGATTCAGGCTGAGTTTCCTCTTTGCACTTTTGATTTTCTGTAGGCAGAAAGACTTTCTTCCTATTCTTCTTTTTCTTAGAGAGCTTAGATAACTGATATTTCTTCCCAGTATGAGGCTTCTTAGGTTGCTGCCATTGTGGCTTGTAGTACCTTATATCAGGTTGAGAACAGAAATCCTCTTCATCACTGGATGCATAATTCTGATGTAATAAATATGCATAGTAGTTGAGGGGACCTTTTCTCCAAACAGCAGTCTGTAAACCAGATGTCTTTTCTTCCGGCTCTGAATCTGTCCAATCTAACGATTCCATGGGAATATCAGAAATAGGAAGATCAGTATTTCCATGAGAGGTTTCATGATGGGAGCTGTCTGTATCATCCATATTGTAAATATAACAACCAAGGATGTCATTATAGCAAATAGGTTGAGGTTTTGTCTGAGTTTGTGGCAAATTAAAGTTGCGCTCATACCAGTCTAATGCCAATTCAGCTGGATCTGTGAAGTCATACTCCTTGTTGACATATTCAGACTCAGAATCAGTATCATCAGGATAGGAATCACAAACAGGAGGAGTAGATGGTATTCTGGAACAGTAGTCCTGTCTCTTTAAATCTTTAAAGGTCTGATTTTTTTCTGCTGAATCTATGAATGCATCCTCTTCAGTTACATAGTCAGACTCAGAATCAGTTTCACCAAAATGGAAATCACGAACAGATGAAATTCTAGAAAAGTGGTTCTGTCTCTTTAAATCTTTAAAGATCTGAATTTTTTCTGCTGAAGCTATGGTTAAATCCTCTTCATTTTCATAGTCAGATTCAGGATCAGTTTCACCAAAATGGTAACCACGAACATGAGTAGAGGATTGTCTAGAATGGGAGTACTGTGTCTTTAAATTTTTTAAAGTTTGAAAATCTTCTGTTTTTCCTTTAGGGATTGCTTGGGTCTAAGTTATGTTGTAATTTTTTATTTTCCTTTGAGGGTCGGTGCATCCACTACCACTGCGGATCCCTTTTTTAGGCATTAACATTCTGTCATGATCCGGTGTACATGCGCTCAGGACACAGACCCTCGGGGCAGTGGTAGGGATTTGAAGACACCGACCCCTGACCCAGGGAAGAGTATCCTGGACGTGGATAGATGATATTCTGTGATTCATAGTTGCTAGAAGTTATTGTAGAATAAATGGAGAGTGCAACATTTGTATACAATATATTCTGACTTCCCTGTGACTTATAGTTAGTTAATAGCAGTAACTGCAGGATTCAATGAGAGAAAAAAATATAGCAATGTGGAATGTTCAGGCTTCAGAGTAATCTAGTAAAAGATTGACACTTAGATGCAAACTAAGGTTTGCTGCAGGTTCACAGTACATAATATTATATAAAGCTGTATGTCAGAGTTTAAGCACAGCTGCACAGGTACTTAGACAAGCTGCAAGTTTAGGCATTAATTACTGTTTGTGCATTTAGATGCAAACTTGGTTTGTTGCAGGTTCACAGTATATAATATTATAAAGAGCTGTATGTCAGTAATTAGCAGAGCAGCACAGGTGAAAGTTAAGTTTAAGGCATCAATTACTGTTTGAACATATATTAGAGAATCACATGAAAGCTTTTAATTGAACACATAGATGCAGAGTTCAGAATATGTTAACATATTTGCAGCAGGATATTTCAGCAATGACAACTTGTAGCAGAGAAATAGTTATAAAGTTCTGAGTAAGATGCTGTTGTAATTAGAGAGTGATGATAACCAAAAGTATGCTTGATTTATAATAAAGTTCTGAGTTTGTTAAGTAGCAGTGTCCAGGAAACAGAAAATGGAATTATTTGGATACTTGCGATTTGATGATTTTAGGCAATGGAATAGAAAATGCTGTAGGTTGAAATAGTTGGTAAATTCATACAGGAAAAAGTCACAGACCTCTGTTGTTCAGGATCACAACTTCAATGTTAATGCCCAGCACATTAGACCTGAGAAGGCTTAAAAAGAGGCTGAGGTAATCAGGTGCATGAATGATTAATCAGGCAGGCAAGCTGAATGTGAATACTGCCCAAATGCAGCAGTCAGAGAAGGAAGTCTTAAAGGGATAGTGACATTAGGCTGAGATATGTTACACTATGAGACTGCTGGACAGCAGCCCCCTGAAAGAATTACAGCTCATTCCACTAGAGCTGTGGCTTCCACCCCTTGCTGCAACTTGGTCTTCGCTTCACACTTTTTCAAAATTTTACAAATTTGACACTTTTGCTTCTTCGGAGGCTGTTTTTGGGAGAAAGGTTCTACAGGCAGTGGTTCCTTCCGTTTAAGTTCCTGCCTTGTCCCTCCCATCATCCGTGTACTTTGGCTTTGGTATTGGTATCCCATAAGTAATGGATGATCCGTGGACTGAATACACTTAACAAGAGAAAACATAATTTATGCTTACCTGATAAATTTATTTCTCTTGTAGTGTATTCAGTCCACGGCCCGCCCTGTCTTTTTAAGGCAGATCTAAATTTTAATTAAAACTCCAGTCACCACTGCACCCTATGGTTTCTCCTTTCTTGTCTTGTTTCGGTCGAATGACTGGATATGACATGTGAGGGGAGGAGCTATATAGCAGCTCTGCTTGGGTGATCCTCTTGCAACTTCCTTTTGGGAAGGGAATATATCCCATAAGTAATGGATGATCCGTGGACTGAATACACTACAAGAGAAATAAATTTATCAGGTAAGCATAAATTATGTTTTTTTATTTTTTGTAATTTAGTGGGGGTGTTTTTTTTTGTAATTTAGTGTTTTTTTTTTTTGGTAATTTAGTTTAGTTGATTTAATTGTAGATAATTGTAGATAGTTTATTTAATTAATTTATTGATAGTGTAGTGTTAGGTTTAATTGTAACTTAGGTTAGGATTTATTTTACAGGTAATTTTGTAATTATTTTAACTAGGTAGCTATTAAATAGTTAATAACTATTTAATAGCTATTGTACCTGGTTAAAATAAATACAAAGTTGCCTGTAAAATAATTATTAATCCTTAAATAGCTACAATATAATTATTATTTACATTGTAGCTATATTAGGGTTTATTTTACAGGTAAGTATTTAGATTTAAATAGGATTAATTTTTTTAATAAGAAATAATTTATTTTGTTAGATTTAAATTATATTTAACTTAGTGGGTTGTTAGGGTTAGGGTTAGACTTAGCTTTTGGGGGTTAATACATTTATTAGAGTAGCAGCGAGGTCCGGTCGGCAGATTAGGGGTTAATACTTGAAGTTAGGTGTTGGCGATGTTAGGGAGGGCAGATTAGGGGTTATTACTATTTATTATAGGGTTTTTGAGGCGGGAGTGAGGCGGATTAGGGGTTAATACATTTATTATAGTAGCGGTGAGGTCCGGTCGGCAGATTAGGGGTTAATAATTGTAGGTAGGTAGCAGCGACGTTGGGGGGGGCAGATTAGGGGTTAATAAATATAATATAGGGGTTGGCGATGTTAGGGGCAGCAGATTAGGGGTACATAGGGATAATGTAGGTTGCGGCAGTGTGCGGTCGGCAGATTAGGGGTTAAAAAAATTTAATAGAGTGGCGGCGATGTGGGGGGGCCTCGATTTAGGGGTACATAGGTAGTTTATGGGTGTTAGTGTACTTTAGAGCACAGTAGTTAAGAGCTTTATGAACCGGCATTAGCCCAGAAAGCTCTTAAATCCTGGCTTTTTGCTGCGGCTGGAGTCTTGTTGTTAGATTTCTAACGCTCACTTCAGCCAAGACTCTAAATACCGGCGTTAGAAAGATCCCATTGAAAAGATAGGATACGCAATTGAAGTCGCGGCTGGAAAGTAAGCGTTAGACCCTTTCCTGACTGACTCTAAATACCAGCGGGCGGCCAAAACCAGCGTTAGGACCCCCTAACGCTGGTTTTGACGGCTAACGCAGAACTCTAAATCTAGGCGTAATTTAATGACTATGTCCCCTAACCTAACACCCCCTAAATTAACCCCTTAAATACATAAAACAATTACTACATTACAATTAAAATAAAAATAAAAAAAATTACATTACATTAATCTAAAATTACAGAAAATAAAAAAAGGCTAACATTACAAAAAATAATAAACAACACTATCCAAAATAAAGAAATTAAACCTAATCCCTATGAAAATAAAAAAGCCTCACCAAAATAAAAACACCCCCTAATCTAAGAATAAACTACCAATAGCCCTTAAAAGGGCTTTTTGTAGGGCATTGCACTAAAGAAATCAGCTCTTTTACATTAAAAAATAAACAGTCCCCCTAACACCAAACCCCCCAAAATAAAAAAAAACTAACACTAATAAACCTAAACTACCCATTGCCTCTAAAGGGACATTTGTATGGGCATTGCCCTTAAAAGGGCATTCAGCTATTTTGCAAATTGCCTAATAAACCCTAATCTAAAAAAACAAAAAAAAAACAAAAAATAAAAAAAAATAACACGAAATCCCCAAATAGGTACTCACGGTTTCAGAAGTCCGTCGGAGAAGGTCTTCTTTCAGACGGGTCCATCATCTTCATCCACAGTGAAGGCGGCGCAGAGCGGAGGTCCGTAGCGGTCTTCCCAGATGTGGCGGTCTTCCTAGATGTGTGCAGAGCGGAGGTCCGGAGCAGTCTTCCCAGATGTGGCGATCCTCGGTGGCGATGATCGGCAGCGGCGGTCCTCGGACGTGGAGGTTCCTCTTCATGCGATTGTCTGCCGCATTCCTATTGGCTGAAAATTTCAAAATCAGCCAATAGGAAGAGAGCTACTGAAAGCTTATTGGCTGATTTGAACAGCCAATAGGATTTCAGTACTCTAATCCTATTGGCTGTTTTGAAAAATTCAGCCAATAGGAATGCAAGGTACCCCAAATTGTTTGCGGTACCTTGCATTCAATATTCAGTATACGATGGACATCGGATGAAGAGGAGCCTCCATGCTGCCGAGGACCACCTCCGCAGCGAGGACCACTGACGCGGCCACAGATGACCACCGCTGAGGATCGCCACATCTGGGAAGACCGCTCCAGACCTCCGCTCCGCGCCACCTTCACTGTGGATGAAGATGATGAACCCGCCTGGAAGAAAACCTCCGCCGGACTTCTGAAACCGTGAGTACCTATTTGGGGCTTTAGTGTTATTTTTTTTGGGGGGGGGGGTTCTTTTTTAGATTAGGGTTTATTGGGCAATTTGCAAAAGAGCTGAATGCCCTTTTAAGGGCAGTGAAAAAGAGCTGAATTACCTTTTAAGGGCAATGCCCATACAAATGCCCCTTTAGGGGCAATGGGTAGTTTACGTTTATTAGTGTTAGTTTTTTTTATTTTGGGGAGTTTGGTGGGTGGGGGGGTGGTTTACTGTTAGGGGGGGACTTTGTTTATTTTTAATGTAAAATAGCTGATATCCTTAGGGCAATGCCCTACAAAAAGCCATTTTAAGGGCTATTGGTAGTTTATTCTTATATTAGGGGGTGTTTTTATTTTGAGGGTTTTTTTTTATTTTCATAGGGATAAGGTTTAATTTTTTTATTTTGGATAGTGTTGTTTAGGTTTTTCAGTATTTTTACTTTTTTATTTTTTGCAGCTTGGGGGTTACATTTTTAACACCTAGACTGCCCTCTGAGCAGGCTTATCAACTATTTGACAATATAAGTGTAAAGTTATGGGGCTCCATTTATTAAGCAGCAGATGCTGCTTCGGAGCCCCATCGCGTCAGGCTTGAAATCATCCCAGAACGATTAGGATGATTGACAGCCCGTGCTAGTGCCCGATTGACCGCCAGTGAGCGGCATTTCACAAGCATTTCACCAGAATTGCTTGTGCAATGTTAAATGCTGACAGTGTATGCTGTCGGCATTTAGCAAGGTTGAGCGGACATGATTCACTACAGTGTCATTGTTAAACAAGTGTGAGCAAATGAATCATCTGCCCCTGTATGGCCATGGTCTCTAAGCACTATTCACATGCCATACACTACAGGCTAAAGTTTGTATTGTATACAAACACCCAAGGGTGTTCCACATTCAGAGTCACTTAACACAATATGGAATCTGTCACCTGATATATTTCAAGTGTTGCCTGTCACTAGTTCATACTGCCAAATGTCGCCAAGGGGATCACAAGTGGACTGTGCTGTAAGTGAATGCCAAGGTTTGTTAAAAAGGATACCTAGGTAGACTCAGGAGCTGGTGATTGGTGGCTGCATATATATGCCTCATATTATTGGCTCATTCAGTAAAATCAGCTAGCTCCTAGTATCATTGCTTGCTTATTCAACAAAGGATACCAAGAGAATGAAGCAAATTTGATAATAGAAGTGCATTGGAAAGTTGTTTAAAATTGTATTTTCGACTTCCGATGGGCGGCTCTAGAAGATGGCAGCAAACTTCTGTTGCTCCAAAGAAATTCTCTTTTAATTTAAACTAAATTGCCATTATTCTATGCCATCTGCATCTCCCTTGACAGATAAGCTGTCCGGGAATCTCAGGCAGATAGAAGTAATTAAATCTCTTCTTCCCCAGAAGACATCTTACTAAATTAGAGCCCACGAGGGACTTTGTATATATTGTTTTCTTGTCTAGCAAGCTTAAAGCAATGGAATCAGAATACAACGCTGCTGCGCAGATTCTTGCTACTTTTCTGCCTGCATTTGATCGTCTATTCTCAAGCTATGAAAAACTGTATGAGGCGATTCAAGCTACTGGGAGACCCTGCCCAATGAAAACTGATCCAGCAAGCATGCAAACCTGCTCCTCAGTGCGGGACCCGCAGGACTTGTTCTCCACACATCTGCAAAGGCCCACCGCAACTGACGACTCAACCATTCTTTATCCCAACCCGGCTGAAAGATATCCATCTTACCTCATGTTGGAGGGCTTGCTCCCTCTGCAGTTGTCCACCGCGTTGACTTTTAGCCCTGAAGGGTTCAATGTGGATTGCCAATTAAATGTGTCAGGGGAGATCTTGGCTTGCACCCCGTGTATGGGGGAGCAACGTGTCGGGACGCCACTTGTACTGGACTTGCTACAGGACCCCCCTTCTATATTTGGTGTGAAGCCGGCCTCAATGATTAGCTACTATCCCGTGGAGCTGCCGCTACACTCACCTTATACTTTGAGGCAAATCCTTGCTGACATATCATCTGGGATGGCTGAGTATACAAACACAATGGGGCCTAGTTATCAAGCCGTCAACCTCAAATACGCTGCGTATTCCGCAGCGTATTTGTGGCGAGGCTGATTCGCCTTAGTTATCAAAGGCTCGAGACCGGCAAAAGTAGAATTTTGTGACGTAAACTTCGATCCGCCGGACTCAGTCCGACACAGATCGATTCTTACGTCACTCCAGATGTTCCGCACACAAGTGCGGCACAATCTCACTACTTTTGCTAGTTATCAAAAAACTAGCAGGTACGCTCGGCACTTTTACGGCCCAGCGTACCTGGTTTTCAAAGCGCCAGCCTGGAGGCGGCGGATCCCATAGGAATCAATGGGAGTCTGACCATAGCGAAAGTTCATGTTCGCTGCTGACAGACATCCCATTGATTCCTATGGGAGCTGTCTACACCTAACACCCTAACATGTACCCCGAGTCTAAACACCGCTAATCTGACCCCCCCTACACCGCCGCAACTAAATAAAGTTATTACCCCCTAAACCGCCGCTCCCGGAGCCCACCGCAAGCTACTCTATACATATTAACCCCTAAACCGCCGCTCCCGGAGCCCACCGCAACTATAATAAATGTATTAACCCCTAAACCGCCGCTCCCTGAACCCGCCGCAACCTATATTAAATGTATTAACCCCTATCCTGCCCCCTACACCGTCGCCACCTATAATAAATTTATTAACCCCTAATCTGCCCCCCCTACACCGTCGCCACCTATAATAAATTTATTAACCCCTATCCTGCCCCCAACTACGCCGCCGCCACTGTAATAAAATTATTAACCCCTAAACCTAAGTCTAACCCTAACCCTAACGCCCCCCTAACTTAAATATTAATTAAATAAATCTAAATAAATTAACTCTTATTAACTAAATGAATCCTATTTAAAACTAAATACTTACCTTTAAAATAAACCCTAATATAGCTACAATATAAATAATAATTATATTCTAGCTATCTTAGGATTTATATTTATTTTACAGGTAACTTTGTATTTATTTTAGCTAGTTAGAATAGTTATTAAATAGTTATTAACTATTTAATAACTACCTAGCTAAAAGAAATACAAAATTACCTGTAAAATAAATCCTAACCTAAGTTACAATTAAACCTAATACTACACTATCATTAAATTAACTAAATAAACTACATACAAATAACTACAATTAAATACAATTACATAAACTAACTAAAGTACAAAAAATAAAAAAAGCTAAGTTACAAAAAATAAAAAAATAAGTTACAAACATGTTAAAAATATTACAACAATTTTAAGCTACTTACACCTAATCTAAGCCCCCTAATAAAATAACAAAGCCCCCCAAAATAAAAAAATTCCCTACCCTATTCTAAATTAAATAAATTTCAAAGCTCTTTTACCTTACCAGCCCTTAAAAGGGCCATTTGTGGGGGCATGCCCCAAAAAGTTCAGCTCTTTTGCCTGTAAAAGAAAAATACAACCCCCCCCAACATTAAAACCCACCACCCACATACCCCTAATCTAACCCAAACCCCCCTTACAAAAACCTAACACTAATCCCCTGAAGATCATCCTACCTTGAGTCGTCTTCACTCAGCCGAGCCACCGATGGAACTGAAGAGGACATCCGGAGCGGAAGAAGTTAATCCTCCAAGCGCCGCTGAAGAAATCTTCCATCCAATGAAGTCATCATCCAGGCGGCGCTGAAGAAGTCTTCGATCCGGCCGATGTCATCTTCAAAGAGGCGCTGAAGAGGTCTTCTATCCGGGCGAAGTCATCTTCCAAGCCGGGTCTTGAATCTTCCTTCCGCCGACGCGGAACCACCTTCTTCACCGACGGACTACGACGAATGACGGCTCCTTTAAGGGACGTCATCCAAGATGGCGTCCCCTCAATTCCGATTGGCTGATAGGATTCTATCAGCCAATCGGAATTAAGGTAGGAAAAATCTGATTGGCTGATGGAATCAGCCAATCAGATTGAGCTCGCATTCTATTGGCTGTTCCGATCAGCCAATAGAATGCGAGCTCAATCTGATTGGCTGATTGGATCAGCCAATCGGATTGAACTTGAATCTGATTGGCTGATTCCATCAGCCAATCAGATTTTCCTACCTTAATTCCGATTGGCTGATAGAATCCTATCAGCCAATCGGAATTGAGGGGACGCCATCTTGGATGACGTCCCTTAAAGGAGCCGTCATTCGTCGTAGTCCGTCGGTGAAGAAGGTGGTTCCGCGTCGGCGGAAGGAAGATTCAAGACCCGGCTTGGAAGATGACTTCGCCCGGATAGAAGACCTCTTCAGCGCCTCTTTGAAGATGACATCGGCCGGATCGAAGACTTCTTCAGCGCCGCCTGGATGATGACTTCATCGGATGGAAGATTTCTTCAGCGGCGCTTGGAGGATTAACTTCTTCCGCTCCGGATGTCCTCTTCAGTTCCATCGGTGGCTCGGCTGAGTGAAGACGACTCAAGGTAGGATGATCTTCAGGGGATTAGTGTTAGGTTTTTGTAAGGGGGGTTTGGGTTAGATTAGGGGTATGTGGGTGGTGGGTTTTAATGTTGGGGGGGGGTTGTATTTTTCTTTTACAGGCAAAAGAGCTGAACTTTTTGGGGCATGCCCCCACAAAAGGCCCTTTTAAGGGCTGGTAAGGTAAAAGAGCTTTGAAATTTATTTAATTTAGAATAGGGTAGGGCATTTTTTTATTTTGGGGGGGTTTGTTATTTTATTAGGGGGCTTAGATTAGGTGTAAGTAGCTTAAAATTGTTGTAATATTTTTAACATGTTTGTAACTTATTTTTTTATTTTTTGTAACTTAGCTTTTTTTATTTTTTGTACTTTAGTTAGTTTATGTAATTGTATTTCATTGTAGTTATTTGTAGGTAGTTTATTTAGTTAATTTAATGATAGTGTAGTATTAGGTTTAATTGTAACTTAGGTTAGGATTTATTTTACAGGTAATTTTGTATTTCTTTTAGCTAGGTAGTTATTAAATAGTTAATAACTATTTAATAACTATTCTAACTAGCTAAAATAAATACAAAGTTACCTGTAAAATAAATATAAATCCTAAGATAGCTATAATATAATTATTAATTACATTGTAGCTATCTTAGGGTTTATTTTACAGGTAAGTATTTATTTTTAAATAGGAATAATTTATTAAAGTATAGTGTAGTGTTAGGTGTAATTGTAACTTAGGTTAGGATTTATTTCACAGGTACATTTCTCTTTATTTTAGCTAGGTAAGCTATTAAATAGTTAATAACTATTTAATAGTTATTGGACATGGTTAAAATAAATTGAAAGTTACCTGCAAAATAAATATAAATCCTAAGATAGCTAGAATATAATTATTATTTATATTGTAGCTATATTAGGGTTTATTTTAAAGGTAAGTATTTAGTTTTAAATAGGATTCATTTAGTTAATAAGAGTTAATTTATTTAGATTTATTTAATTAATATTTAAGTTAGGGGGGCGTTAGGGTTAGGGTTAGACTTAGGTTTAGGGGTTAATAATTTTATTACAGTGGTGGCGGCGTAGTGGGGGGCAGGATAGGGGTTAATAAATTTATTATAGGTGGCTACGGTGTAGGGGGGGCAGGATAGGGGTTACTAGGTATACTGTAGGTGGCAGCGGTGTCCGGGAGCGGCGGTTTAGGGGTTAATACATTTATAAGACTTGCGGCGGGGTCTAGGAGCGGCGGTTTAGGGGTTAATACATTTATAAGAGTTGCGGCGGGGTCTAGGAGCGGCGGTTTAGGGGTTAATACATTTATAAGAGTTGCGGCGGGGTCTAGGAGCGGCGGTTTAGGGGTTAGTAACTTTATTTAGTTGCGGGGGGCTCCGGGGGCGCCGGTATAGGGGGTAGAACAGTGTAGTTTAGTGTGAGTGCTTAGTGACAGGCTAGCAATAAAGCTGGGAAAAAGCCGAAGGGCAGCGAGATCGGATGAGTGATAACTGTCACAGTCCGCTGCTCATCGCCCCGCGGCTTTTTTACAGCTTTATTTGATAACTTAGGCGAACGTATTCAAGGTCCGCGGCGGCGAAGGTAGGCGAGCTTAGGCGGACGTATTGGGCCGGCGAAGCCAGAAAAGTAGACGGCTTGATAACTAGCCCCCAATGTCTCTGCATACACTTAGTCTGCATGGAGGGGTGCGATTAGCGGCTGCGTCACAGCTTTACATATCTCAAGCGCTGGATTCCTTATATTATCATGCATACTTGATGGACTGCTGGAGGGGACATTCAGGGGTCCGTTCGCCTACCGGTGTTGGGTGACTTTGTTTATGGGACTCCGTTCTGATGGGACACTGCTCTGGAACCCTGCACAACATTGTTCTGGTGTAATAACATCACAGTGACAAGCATTGGTTATTGTTACATCGGATGGGAAAATTTGTGTACTATAAAACGTGTGAGACTTTTGCTCCTGCATGCACAGATCCTTTGTGGTCCCCTCCTGCTCATTTTTGACATAATTATTTTGAAGTTGTTTATTGCCGGTTTTAGCCCTGTTGGCTATTATTATTGTTATTTAGTTTAAAAAACAAAACAAAAAACCTTGTGTATTTTGCACATCTCATGACGGATTGGTCCTCTCCAACTGCCCTGCGACAATTAATCTGCCATTTTACCAATGCCTTGGTAATATTTACTAAAATAGGTGGGGTAATTGCATTAAAAAGCTCCCAGAGCACTGTTATAGTATTTGTATGTATACCCTTGGATACGCTCTCAGACACCATAGACATAGTGCAGCTTTGTCTGATATAATAGTACCTGACTAGGTATCATTATTAACCTGCTGACTCTTTGGCACTATTTATTTGTTCACTTACCCCTACTGTTTCTATGACCATAGCCTAACTTTATTCCTATGAGTACCTCAATTGTTTGGGTTGGAAACACCTCATAAAACCTTCTTTATCATACTACTATCTAACAATATAAACTCAGTATTGGGTGCCTACTGCTTGTAAGTTATCTACATGATATTATATTAATGCTGCATATACGGCCAAGAAGATTAAGTAATTAACCTTAGGTTTGATTTAAGAGTTTTAACCTCAGGGACAATATTCTGTATAGTGCCATCCTTATGCTTGCTTAAATGATAAAACTCTATTGCATGTGTACTCTGTTTGCAGGTTTTTCTTTGTGATTTTTTCCTGTTTTTATTTTCTTTGATGCTCTTTCATCACTAACCTATTTATAACATATCAACGGAAATATTTATTTAACGGTTTGTTTAATACTCTTTACATCTGGATGCCTGCAGCACTTCTCTCAGAAAAACCTGGGCCCTGGGGCAGTGGTACTGGTACACAGAATAGCTTCTTCTCACTCTCATTGAGGATGGTAAAACTGTACACTTACACTGCATTTCTTCTGTTATGTGTGATCAGTCCACGGGTCATCATTACTTCTGGGATATAACTCCTCCCCAACAGGAAATGCAAGAGGATTCACCCAGCAGAGCTGCATATAGCTCCTCCCCTCTACGTCAGTCCCAGTCATTCTCTTGCACCCAACGACTAGATAGGATGTGTGAGAGGACTATGGTGATTATACTTAGTTTTTATGACTTCAATCAAAAGTTTGTTATTTTACAATAGCACCGGAGCGTGTTATTACTTCTCTGGCAGAGTTTGAGGAAGAATCTACCAGAGTTTTTTACTATGATTTTAACCGGAGTAGTTAAGATCATATTGCTGTTCTCGGCCATCTGAGGGAGGTAAAAGCTTCAGATCAGGGGACAGCGGGCAGATGAATCTGCATTGAGGTATGTAGCAGTTTTTATTTTCTGAATGGAATTGATGAGAAAATCCTGCCATACCGTTATAATGACATGTATGTATACACTTCAGTATTCTGGGGATGGTATTTCACCGGAACTACTCTGTTAAAAGTCACTAATCCTTTTAATAAGTATTTATCATGTTAAACGTTTTTGCTGGAATGTAGAATCGTTTACATTTCTGAGGTACTGAGTGAATAAATATTTGGGCATTATTTTCCACTTGGCAGTTGTTTGGTTTTAATTGTGACAGTTTCGTTTCTCTTCACTGCTGTGTGTGAGGGGGAGGGGCCGTTTTTGGCGCTCTTTGCTACGCATCAAAAAATTCCAGTCAGTTACTCTTATATTTCCTGCATGATCCGGTTCATCTCTGACAGATCTCAGGGGTCTTCAAACTTCTTTGGAGGGAGGTAGATTCTCTCAGCAGAGCTGTGAGAATTTTATATTGACTGTGAATAAAAACGTTGCTCTGTAATTTTTATGTCAAATTTAATTATTGTTATTTTACTAATGGGAACAAACCTTTGCTAAAAGTTGTGTTGTTTTAAAGTTTGATGCTATAACTGTTTTTCAGTTCATTGTTTCAACTGTCATTTAATCGTTTAGTACCTCTTTGAGGCACAGTACGTTTTTGCTAAAAAAGATTATAACCAAGTTGCAAGTTTATTGCTAGTGTGTTAAACATGTCTGACTCAGAGGAAGATATCTGTGTCATTTGTTCCAATGCCAAGGTGGAGCCCAATAGAAATTTATGTACTAACTGTATTGATGCTACTTTAAATAAAAGTCAATCTGTACAATTTGAACAAATTTCACCAAACAGCGAGGGGAGAGTTATGCCGACTAACTCGCCTCACGCGGCAGTACCTGCATCTCCCGCCCGGGAGGTGCGTGATATTATGGCGCCTAATACATCTGGGCGGCCATTACAGATAACATTACAAGATATGGCTACTGTTATGACTGAAGTTTTGTCTAAATTACCAGAACTAAGAGGCAAGCGTGATCACTCTGGGGTGAGAACAGAGTGCGCTGACAATACTAGGGCCATGTCTGATACTGCGTCACAGCTTGCAGAGCATGAGGACGGAGAGCTTCATTCTGTAGGTGACGGTTCTGATCCAAACAGATTGGATTCAGATATTTCAAATTTTAAATTTAAATTGGAGAACCTCCGTGTATTACTAGGGGAGGTCTTAGCAGCTCTCAATGATTGTAACACCGTTGCAATACCAGAGAAACTGTGTAGGTTGGATAAATACTTTGCGGTACCGGCGAGTACTGACGTTTTTCCTATACCTAAGAGACTAACTGAAATTGTTACTAAGGAGTGGGATAGACCCGGTGTGCCGTTCTCACCCCCTCCAATATTTAGAAAGATGTTTCCAATAGACACCACCACTCGGGACTTATGGCAAACGGTCCCTAAGGTGGAGGGAGCAGTTTCTACTTTAGCTAAGCGTACCACTATCCCGGTGGAGGATAGCTGTGCTTTTTCAGATCCAATGGATAAAAGATTAGAGGGTTACCTTAAGAAAATGTTTGTTCAACAAGGTTTTATATTGCAACCCCTTGCATGTATCGCGCCGATTACGGCTGCGGCAGCATTTTGGATTGAGTCTCTGGAAGAGAACCTTAGTTCATCTACGCTAGACGACATTACGGACAGGCTTAGAGTCCTTAAACTAGCTAATTCATTCATTTCGGAGGCCGTAGTACATTTAACCAAACTTACGGCTAAGAACTCAGGATTCGCCATACAGGCACGTAGGGCGCTGTGGCTAAAATCCTGGTCAGCTGATGTTACTTCTAAGTCCAAATTACTTAATATACCTTTCAAGGGGCAGTCTTTATTTGGGCCCGGTTTGAAAGAAATTATCGCTGACATTACAGGAGGTAAGGGCCACGCCCTACCTCAAGACAAAGCCAAAGCTAAGGCTAGACAGTCTAATTTTCGTCCCTTTCGGAATTTCAAAACAGGAGCAGCATCAACCTCCACTGCACCAAAACAGGAGGGAGCTGTTGCTCGTTACAGGCAAGGCTGGAAGCCTAACCAGTCCTGGAACAAGAGCAAGCAGGCCAGGAAACCTGCTGCTGCCCCAAAGACAGCATGAACCGAGAGCCCCCGATCCGGGACCGGATCTAGTGGGGGGCAGACTTTCTCTCTTCGCCCAGGCCTGGGCAAGAGATGTTCAGGATCCCTGGGCGCTAGAGATCATATCTCAGGGATACCTTCTAGACTTCAAATTATCTCCCCCAAGAGGGAGATTTCATCTGTCAAGGTTGTCAACAAACCAGATAAAGAAAGAAGCGTTTCTACGCTGTGTACAAGATCTGTTATTAATGGGAGTGATCCATCCGGTTCCGCGGTCGGAACAAGGACAAGGGTTCTACTCAAACCTGTTTGTGGTTCCCAAAAAAGAGGGAACTTTCAGGCCAATCTTAGATTTAAAGATTCTAAACAAATTCCTAAGAGTTCCATCGTTCAAAATGGAAACTATTCGGACAATCTTACCCATGATCCAAAAGGGTCAGTACATGACCACAGTGGATTTAAAAGATGCTTACCTTCACATACCGATTCACAAAGATCATCACCGGTATCTAAGGTTTGCCTTCTTAGACAGGCACTACCAGTTTGTAGCTCTTCCATTCGGACTGGCTACGGCTCCAAGAATCTTCACAAAGGTTCTGGGTGCCCTTCTGGCGGTACTAAGACCGCGAGGGATTTCGGTAGCTCCGTACCTAGACGACATTCTAATACAAGCTTCAAGCTTTCAAACTGCCAAGTCTCATACAGAGTTAGTTCTGGCATTTCTAAGGTCGCATGGATGGAAAGTGAACGAAAAGAAGAGTTCTCTTTTTCCTCTCACAAGAGTTCCATTCTTGGGGACTCTTATAGATTCTGTAGAAATGAAGATTTACCTGACAGAAGACAGGTTAACAAAGCTTCAAAATGCATGCCGTGTCCTTCATTCCATTCAACACCCGTCAGTAGCTCAATGCATGGAGGTGATCGGCTTAATGGTAGCGGCAATGGACATAGTACCTTTTGCACGCCTACACCTCAGACCGCTGCAATTGTGCATGCTAAGTCAGTGGAATGGGGATTACTCAGATTTGTCCCCTACTCTGAATCTGAATCAAGAGACCAGAAATTCTCTTCTATGGTGGCTTTATCGGCCACACCTGTCCAGGGGGATGCCATTCAGCAGGCCAGACTGGACAATTGTAACAACAGACGCCAGCCTACTAGGTTGGGGCGCTGTCTGGAATTCTCTGAAGGCTCAGGGACTATGGAATCAGGAGGAGAGTCTCCTTCCAATAAACATCCTGGAATTGAGAGCAGTTCTCAATGCCCTTCTGGCTTGGCCCCAATTAACAACTCGGGGGTTCATCAGGTTTCAGTCGGACAACATCACGACTGTAGCTTACATCAACCATCAGGGAGGGACAAGAAGCTCCCTAGCAATGATGGAAGTATCAAAGATAATTCGCTGGGCAGAGTCTCACTCTTGCCACCTGTCAGCAATCCACATCCCGGGAGTGGAGAACTGGGAGGCGGATTTCTTGAGTCGCCAGACTTTTCATCCGGGGGAGTGGGAACTTCATCCGGAGGTCTTTGCCCAAATACTTCGACGTTGGGGCAAACCAGAGATAGATCTCATGGCGTCTCGCCAGAACGCCAAACTTCCTCACTACGGGTCCAGATCCAGGGATCCGGGAGCGGTTCTGATAGATGCTTTGACAGCACCTTGGAACTTCGGGATGGCTTATGTGTTTCCACCCTTCCCGCTGCTTCCTCGATTGATTGCCAAAATCAAACAGGAGAGAGCATCAGTGATTCTAATAGCGCCTGCATGGCCACGCAGGACTTGGTATGCAGATCTAGTGGACATGTCATCCTGTCCGCCTTGGTCTCTACCTCTAAGACAGGACCTTCTGATACAGGGTCCATTCAAACATCAAAATCTAACTTCTCTGAAGCTGACTGCTTGGAAATTGAACGCTTGATTTTATCAAAACGTGGTTTTTCTGAGTCGGTTATTGATACCCTGATACAGGCTAGGAAGCCTGTTACCAGAAGGATTTACCATAAAATATGGCGTAAATACCTATACTGGTGCGAATCCAAAGGTTACTCCTGGAGTAAGGTTAGGATCGCTAGGATATTGTCCTTTCTACAAGAAGGTTTAGAAAAGGGTTTATCAGCTAGTTCATTAAAGGGACAGATTTCAGCTCTGTCCATCTTGTTACACAGGCGTCTGTCAGAAAATCCAGACGTCCAGGCCTTTTGTCAGGCTTTAGCTAGGATCAAGCCTGTGTTTAAAGCTGTTGCTCCGCCATGGAGTTTAAACTTAGTTCTTAACGTTTTACAGGGTGTTCCGTTTGAACCCCTTCATTCCATTGATATAAAATTGTTATCTTGGAAAGTTCTGTTTTTAATGGCTATTTCCTCGGCTCGAAGAGTCTCTGAGTTATCAGCCTTACATTGTGATTCTCCTTATCTGATTTTTCACTCAGACAAGGTGGTTCTGCGTACTAAACCTGGGTTCTTACCTAAGGTAGTCACTAACAGGAATATCAATCAAGAGATTGTTGTTCCATCCTTGTGTCCAAATCCTTCTTCAAAGAAGGAACGTCTTCTACACAATCTGGATGTAGTTCGTGCCCTCAAGTTCTACTTGCAGGCAACTAAAGATTTTCGCCAAACTTCTTCCCTGTTTGTCGTTTATTCTGGACAGAGGAGAGGTCAAAAAGCTTCTGCTACCTCTCTCTCCTTTTGGCTTCGTAGCATAATACGTTTAGCCTATGAGACTGCTGGACAGCAGCCTCCTGAAAGAATTACAGCTCACTCCACTAGAGCTGTGGCTTCCACTTGGGCCTTTAAGAATGAGGCCTCTGTTGAACAGATTTGCAAGGCTGCAACTTGGTCTTCGCTTCATACTTTTTCCAAATTTTACAAATTTGACACTTTTGCTTCTTCGGAGGCTATTTTTGGGAGAAAGGTTCTTCAGGCAGTGGTTCCTTCTGTATAATGAGCCTGCCTATCCCTCCCGTCATCCGTGTACTTTTGCTTTGGTATTGGTATCCCAGAAGTAATGATGACCCGTGGACTGATCACACATAACAGAAGAAAACATAATTTATGCTTACCTGATAAATTCCTTTCTTCTGTTGTGTGATCAGTCCACGGCCCGCCCTGTTTTAAGGCAGGTAAATATCTTTTAAATTATACTCCAGTCACCACTTCACCCTTGGTTACTCCTTTCTCGTTGATTCTTGGTCGAATGACTGGGACTGACGTAGAGGGGAGGAGCTATATGCAGCTCTGCTGGGTGAATCCTCTTGCATTTCCTGTTGGGGAGGAGTTATATCCCAGAAGTAATGATGACCCGTGGACTGATCACACAACAGAAGAAAGGAATTTATCAGGTAAGCATAAATTATGTTTTTTATAAGGAAAGACCCACTATAGTCACACTCTCACAGGCCTGCTTGAGGTTCTTACATTACGGCCTGGAGTAAACATATACTCCAAATATTTTTGTAGTACCCCTTTTTTCCTTCCAAGGCCTTGCTACTAAAATGCAGCATCACTGCACAGGTTGCCATTTGTGATACGTTTCACAATTTCTATACATATTTTCATTTTTATAGGATCAAGTTCATAACAGTAGTCCTATCTGGAGAATGCAGAGTAGTAGGGGTAATCTCTATAATGTAGTCTTAGTGGTGTTTAGTTTAACTTTTATTTTTATTTGATTTTATTTGATTTTATTAAGTTAGTTTGTTAAATAAAAACAAAATCCCAACACTGTGGTACATACTCACCAGGGCTGATATGTCTTGGATCCTGTAAAATCAACATTTATTTCTAACTACTGCATCATCAAGTATGTGCGGTGCATGTTAATTCATGCTATTGTCATGCTAATTTTCCTTCTTGCAACTTCACTTATGTATTATATGTATTATATGGATTACATGATGTGTATTATTGTACCCTTTTGTTGGACATAAAATTTAAAAAAAAAAATTGTATTCTCTATCTGAATCAAGAACATTTTTTTTAGATTTCATGGCCCTTTAATACAGATTTTAGGCTATGTTTGTTTTGCTTAGTACACTATTGAAAGTCAGTTCCCACAATAGGTGCTTGATTGTTGTTTTATAATGTTCCTGGTTAACATGTTACGTCAAATTTATATTTCATACCGCTGATAGATCTACAAATTCAGACGTTTATTGATAAGCCTGATCTTTACACTGCCTTTATGCCATTTATTGTAATATGACTAGGCTATGCTAAAGGTAAAATATCATTCTTTCCATGCCAGGGAAATTATTCTATTTATTTGCCTTTATTGCACCTTGCATAACATTAACATGTCTACTCAGTGCCACCACTATAAATTTTGGGGCCCCTTACTTAACCATTGATCAGCCCCCCCCCCCCCCTTCTTTGACATGTGCAATTTTTGACCAAGTGACTAAAATGTATATGCACTTTATTCTTAAGTTTATTCAAACTTGCAAATGTTGTAAAGGTAGTAACACACAAACATACTGATACACTGAAACAAACACTCACACATAAGGATTCATATCTAGGGGGCTAGTTATCAAGCCGTCTACTTTTCTGGCTTCGCCGGCCCAATACGTCCGCCTAAGCTTGCCTACCTTCACCGCCGCGGACCTTGAATACGTTCGCCTAAGTTATCAAATAAAGCTGTCAAAAAGCCGCGGGGCGATGAGCAGCGGACTGTGACAGTTATTACTCATCCGATCTCGCTGCCCTTCGGCTTTTTCCCAGCTTTATTGCTAGCCTGTCACTAAGCACTCACACTAAACTGCACTGTTCTACCCCCTATACCGGCGCCCCCGGAGCCCCCCGCAACTAAATAAAGTTATTAACCCCTAAACCGCCGCTCCTAGACCCCGCCGCAACTATTAAAAATGTAGTAACCCCTAAACCGCCACTCCCGGACACAGCCGCCACCTACATTATACCCAGTAACCCCTATCCTGCCCCCCCTATACCGCCGCCCTCTATAATAAAGTTATTAACCCCTATCCTGCTGATCCCGCACCTCTCCGCAACTAAATAAATAGTTTAACCCCTAAACCGCAGCTCCATGAACCCGCCGCAACCTATAATAAATTTATTAACCCCTATCCTGCCCCCCACTACGCCGCCGCCACTGTAATAAAATGATTAACCCCTAAACCTAAGTCTAACCCTAACCATAACGCCCCCCTAACTTAAATATTAATTAAATACATCTAAATAAATTAACTCTTATTAACTAAATGAATCCTATTTAAAACTAAATACTTACTTATAAAATAAACCCTAATATAGCTACAATATAAATAATAATTATATTCTAGCTATCTTAGGATTTATATTTATTTTACAGGTACCTTTCAATTTATTTTAACCATGTACAATAACTATTAAATAGTTATTAACTATTTAATAGCTTACCTAGCTAAAATAAAGAGAAATTTACCTGTAAAATAAAAACTAACCTAAGTTACAATTACACCTAACACTACACTATACTTTAATAAATTATTCCTATTTAAAACTAAATACTTACCTGTAAAATAAACCCTAAGATAGCTACAATGTAATTAATAATTACATTGTAGCTATTTTAGGATTTATATTTATTTTACAGGTAACTTTGTATTTATTTTAGCTAGTTAGAATAGTTATTAAATAGTTATTAACTATTTAATAACTACCTAGCTAAAAGAAATACAAAATTACCTGTAAAATAAATCCTAACTTAAGTTACAATTAAACCTAATACTACACTATCATTAAATTAACTAAATAAACTACCTACAAAGAACTACAATGAAATACAATTACATAAACTAACTAAAGTACAAAAAATAAAAAAAGCTAAGTTACAAAAAATAAAAAATTAAGTTACAAACATGTTAAAAATATTACAACAATTTTAAGCTACTTACACCTAATCTAAGCCCCCTAATAAAATAACAAACCCCCCCAAAATAAAAAAAATCCCTACCCTATTCTAAATTACATAAATTTCAAAGCTCTTTTACCTTACCAGCCCTTAAAAGGGCCATTTGTGGGGGCATGCCCCAAAAAGTTCAGCTCTTTTGCCTGTAAAAGAAAAATACAACCCCCCCCAACATTAAAACCCACCACCCACATACCCCTAATCTAACCCAAACCCCCCTTACAAAAACCTAACACTAATCCCCTGAAGATCATCCTACCTTGAGTCGTCTTCACTCAACCGAGCCACCGATGGAACTGAAGAGGACATCCGGAGCGGAAGAAGTTAATCCTCCAAGCGGCGCTGAAGAAATCTTCCATCCGATGAAGTCATCATCCAGGCGGCGCTGAAGAAGTCTTCGATCCGGCCGATGTCATCTTCAAAGAGGCGCTGAAGAGGTCTTCTATCCGGGCGAAGTCATCTTCCAAGCCGGGTCTTGAATCTTCCTTCCGCCGACGCGGAACCACCTTCTTCACCGACGGACTACGACGAATGACGGCTCCTTTAAGGGACGTCATCCAAGATGGCGTCCCCTCAATTCCGATTGGCTGATAGGATTCTATCAGCCAATCGGAATTAAGGTAGGAAAATCTGATTGGCTGATGGAATCAGCCAATCAGATTGAGCTCGCATTCTATTGGCTGTTCCGATCAGCCAATAGAATGCGAGCTCAATCTGATTGGCTGATTGGATCAGCCAATCGGATTGAACTTGAATCTGATTGGCTGATTCCATCAGCCAATCAGATTTTCCTACCTTAATTCCGATTGGCTGATCCTATCAGCCAATCGGAATTGAGGGGACGCCATCTTGGATGACGTCCCTTAAAGGAGCCGTCATTCCGCTCCGGATGTCCTCTTCAGTTCCATCGGTGGCTCGGTTGAGTGAAGACGACTCAAGGTAGGATGATCTTCAGGGGATTAGTGTTAGGTTTTTGTAAGGGGGGTTTGGGTTAGATTAGGGGTATGTGGGTGGTGGGTTTTAATGTTGGGGGGGGGGGTTGTATTTTTCTTTTACAGGCAAAAGAGCTGAACTTTTTGGGGCATGCCCCCACAAATGGCCCTTTTAAGGGCTGGTAAGGTAAAAGAGCTTTGAAATTTATGTAATTTAGAATAGGGTAGGGATTTTTTTTATTTTGGGGGGGTTTGTTATTTTATTAGGGGGCTTAGATTAGGTGTAAGTAGCTTAAAATTGTTGTAATATTTTTAACATGTTTGTAACTTAATTTTTTATTTTTTGTAACTTAGCTTTTTTTATTTTTTGTACTTTAGTTAGTTTATGTAATTGTATTTCATTGTAGTTCTTTGTAGGTAGTTTATTTAGTTAATTTAATGATAGTGTAGTATTAGGTTTAATTGTAACTTAAGTTAGGATTTATTTTACAGGTAATTTTGTATTTCTTTTAGCTAGGTAGTTATTAAATAGTTAATAACTATTTAATAACTATTCTAACTAGCTAAAATAAATACAAAGTTACCTGTAAAATAAATATAAATCCTAAAATAGCTATAATATAATTATGAATTACATTGTAGCTATCTTAGGGTTTATTTTACAGGTAAGTATTTATTTTTAAATAGGAATAATTTATTAAAGTATAGTGTAGTGTTAGGTGTAATTGTAACTTAGGTTAGGATTTATTTCACAGGTACATTTCTCTTTATTTTAGCTAGGTAAGCTATTAAATAGTTAATAACTATTTAATAGTTATTGTACATGGTTAAAATAAATTGAAAGGTACCTGTAAAATAAAAATAAATCCTAAGATAGCTAGAATATAATTATTATTTATATTGTAGCTATATTAGGGTTTATTTTAAAGGTAAGTATTTAGTTTTAAATAGGATTCATTTAGTTAATAAGAGTTAATTTATTTAGATTTATTTAATTAATATTTAAGTTAGGGGGCGTTAGGGTTAGGTTTAGGGGTTAATAATTTTATTACAGTGGCGGCGGCATAGTGGGGGGCAGGATAGGGGTTAATAAATTTATTATAGGTGGCGACGGTGTAGGGGGGGCAGGATAGGGGTTAATACATTTAATATAGGTTGCGGCGGGTTCAGGGAGCGGCGGTTTAGGGGTTAATACATTTATTATAGTTGCGGTGGGCTCCGGGAGCGGCGGTTTAGGGGTTAATATGTATATAGTAGCTTGCGGTGGGCTCCGGGAGCGGCGGTTTAGGGGGTAATAACTTTATGTAGTTGCGGCGGTGTAGGGGGGGTCAGATTAGGGGTGTTTAGACTCGGGGTACATGTTAGGGTGTTAGGTGTAGACAGCTCCCATAGGAATCAATGGGATGTCTGTCAGCAGCGAACTTGTACTTTCGCTATGGTCAGACTCCCATTGATTCCTATGGGATCCGCCGCCTCCAGGCTGGCGCTTTGAAAACCAGGTACGCTGGGCCGTAAAAGTGCCGAGCGTATCTGCTAGTTTTTTGATAGCTAGCAAAAGTAGTGAGAATGTGCCGCACTTGTGTGCGGAACATCTGGAGTGACGTAAGAATGGATCTGTGTCGGACTGAGTCCGGCGGATCGAAGCTTACGTCACAAAATTCTACTTTTGCCGGTCTCGAGCCTTTGATAACTAAGGCGTATCAGCCTCGCCACAAATACGCTGCGGAATACGCAGCGTATTTGAGGTTGACGGCTTGATAACTACCCCCCTAGAGGCCTACTTATCAAGCCGTCAACTTTCTTGCATTCAATACGCTCACATTTTCTTGCATCAATACTCTCGTCTAACATTGCGGCCGCGGACCTGAATACGCTCTCCATAATTATATAAAAAGCTGTCAAAAAGCCGCGCACCAAGTACAGGACGTTGAGCAGTGGACTGTTGTTAACTAACAGTCATCGATCTTGCTGCTATTCGGCTTTTTCCCAGCTTTATTTATATATACTGTCACTAAACACTGCCACTATACTAAACTGTTTAACCCCTATCCCGCCTCTCCCGGACCCCGCCGCAGCAAAATAAAGTTATTAACCCCTATCCCGCCGATACCAGACCCCACCGCAACTCTAATAAACTTATTAACCCCTATCCTGCCACTACCGGATCCCTCCGCAACTAAAGTTATTAACCCCTATCCCGCTACTCCCGGAGCCCAACGCAACTCTAATAAACTTATTAGCCCCTATTCCGCTGCTCCCCAACACCGCCACAACTAACTAACGGCTAGATTTAGAGTTTTGACGGTAACGACCCGCGTAGCTAACACTGGCTTTTTTTCCCCATCACCTTTTAAATACCGCTGGCATTTAGAGTTCACAGAAGGGCTGCGTTAGGCTCCAAAAAGGGAGCGTAGAGCATATTTACCGCCACTTCAACTCTCAATACCAGCGGCAGTTTCTATGTCTGCACCTAACACCCTAACATGTACCCCGAGTCTAAACACCCTTAACCTTACACTTATTAACCCCTAATCTGCCGACCCCGCTATCGCTGACCCCTGCATATTTTTTTAACCCCTAATCTGCAGCTCCGTACACTGCCGCAACCTACATTATACCTATGTACCCCTAATCTCCTGCCCCTAACACCGCTGACCCCTATATTATATTTATTAACCCCTAATCTGCCCCCCACAACGTCGCCGCCAGCTACCTACAATAATTAACCCCTAATCTGCCGACCGGACCTCACCGCTACTATAATAAATGTATTAACCCCTAATCCGCCTCACTAACCCTATAATAAATAGTATTAACCCCTAATCTGCCCTCCCTAACATCGCTGACACCTAACTTCAAGTATTAACCCCTAATCTGCCGACCGGACCTCACTGCTACTCTAATAAATGTATTAACACCTAAAGCTAAGTCTAACCCTTACACTATCACCCCCTAAGTTAAATATAATTTTTATCTAACGAAATAAATCTTATTAAATAAATTATTCCTAATTAAAGCTAAATACTTACCTGTAAAATAAACCCTAATATAGCTACAATATAAATTATAATTATATTGTAGCTATTTTAGGATTAATATTTATTTTACAGGCAACTTTGCAATTATTTTAACCAGGTACAATAGCTATTAAATAGTTAATAACTATTTAATAGCTACCTAGATAAAATAATTACAAAATTACCTGTAAAATAAATCCTAACCTAAGTTACAATTAAACCTAACACTACACTATCAATAAATTAATTAAATAAAATACCTACAATTAAATCTAACACTACGCTATCAATAAATTAATTACATGAAATACCTACAAATAAATACAATTAAATAAACTAACTAAAGTACAAAAAATAAAAAAAGCTAAGTTACAAAAAATAAAAAATTAAATTACAAACATAATAAAAATATTACAACAATTTTAAGCTAATTACACCTACTCTAAGCCCCCTAATAAAATAACAAAGCCCCCCCAAAATAAAAAAATGCCCTACCCTATTCTAAAATTAAAATAGAAAAGCTCTTTTGCCTTACCAGCCCTTAAAAGGGCCTTTTGCGGGGCATGCCCCAAAGAATTCAGCTCTTTTGCCTGGAAAAAAAACACAATACCCCCCCCCAACATTACAACCCACCACCCACATACCCCTAATCTAACCCAAATCCCCCTTAAATAAACCTAACACTAAGCCCCTGAAGATCTTCCTACCTTATCTTCACCACACCGGGTATCACCGATCCGTCCAGGCTCCGAAATCTTCATCCAAGCCCAAGCGGGGGCTGGAGATCCATCATCCGGCTGAAGTCTTCTATCAAGCGGCAAGAAGAAGTCCAGAAGAGGCTCCAAAGTCTTCATCCTATCCGGGCAGAAGAGGAGATCCGGACCGGCAACCATCTTCATCCAAGCGGCATCTTCTATCTTCATCCGATGACGAGCGGCTCCATCTTCAAGACCGCCGGCGCGGATCCATCCTCTTCTTCCGACGTCCTAAGTCCGAATGAAGGTTCCTTTAAATGACGTCATCCAAGATGGTGTCCCTCGAATTCCGATTGGCTGATAGGATTCTATCAGCCAATCGGAATTAAGGTAGGAAAAATCTGATTGGCTGATGGAATCAGCCAATCAGATTCAAGTTCAATCCGATTGGCTGATCCAATCAGCCAATCAGATTGAGCTCGCATTCTATTGGCTGATCGAAACAGCCAATAGAATGCGAGCTCAGATTTTCCCTACCTTAATTCCGATTGGCTGATAGAATCCTATCAGCCAATCGGAATTTGAGGGACGCCGTCTTGGATGACATCATTTAAAGGAACCTTCATTCGGACTTAGGACGTCGGAAGAAGAGGATGGATCCGCGCCGGCGGTCTTGAAGATGGAGCCGCTCGTCATTGGATGAAGATAGAAGATGCCGCTTGGATGAAGATGGTTGTTGGTCCGGATCTCCTCTTCTGCCCGGATAGGATGAAGACTTTGGAGCCTCTTCTGGACTTCTTCTTGCTGCTTGATAGAAGACTTCAGCCGGATGATGGATCTCCAGCCCCCGCTTGGGCTTGGATGAAGATTTCTGAGCCTGGACGGATCGGTAATACCCGGTGTGGTGAAGATAAGGTAGGAAGATCTTCAGGGGCTTAGTGTTAGGTTTATTTAAGGGGGGTTTGGGTTAGATTAGGTGTATGTGGGTGGTGAGTTGTAATGTTGGGGGGGGGGGTATTGTGCGTTTATTTTTCCAGGCAAAAGAGCAGAATTCTTTGGGGCATGCCCCGCAAAAGGCCCTTTTAAGGGCTGGTAAGGTAAAAGAGCTTTTCTATTTTAATTTTAGAATAGGGTAGGGCATTTTTTTTATTTTGGGGGGCTTTGTTATTTTATTAGGGGGCTTAGAGTAGGTGTAATTAGCTTAAAATTGTTGTAATATTTTTATTATGTTTGTAATTAATTTTTTTATTTTTTGTAACTTAGCTTTTTTTATTTTTTGTACTTTAGTTAGTTTATTTATTTGTATTTATTTGTAGGTATTGTATTTAATTAATTTATTGATAGTGTAGTGTTAGATTTAATTGTAACTTAGGTTAGGATTTATTTTACAGGTAATTTTGTAATTATTTTAACTAGGTAGCTATTAAATAGTTATTTACTATTTAATAGCTATTGTACCTGGTTAAAAGAAATACAAAGTTACCTGTAAAATAAATATAAATCCTAAAATAGCTACAATATAATTATTATTTATATTGTAGCTATATTAGGGTTTATTTTACAGGTAAGTATTTAGCTTTAAATAGGAATAATTTATTTAATAAGATTGAGGCGGATTTATTATAGTAGCGGTGAGGTCCGGTCGGCAGATTAGGGGTTAATAATTGTAGGTAAGGTAGCAGCGACGTTGGGGGCGGCAGATTAGGGGTTAATAAATATAATATAGGGGTCGGCGGTGTTAGGGGCAGCAGAATAGGGGTACATAGGGATAATGTGGGTGGCGGCGGTGTGCGGTCGGCAGATTAGGGGTTAAAAAATTTGTTAGAGTGGCGGCGATGTGGGGGGACCTCGGTTTAGGGGTACATAGGTAGTTTATGGATGTTAGTGTACTTTAGAGCACAGTAGTTAAGAGCTTTATGAACCGGCGTTAGCCCAGAAAGCTCTTAACTCCTGACTTTTTTCTGCAGCTGGAGTTTTGTTGTTAGATTTCTAACGCTCACTTCAGCCAACACTCTAATTACCAGCGTTTGAAAGATCCCATTGAAAAGATAGGATACGCAAATGGCATAGGGGGATCTGCGGTATGGAAAAGTCGCAGCTGCAAAGTGAGCGTTAGACCCTTTCCTGACTGACTCTAAATACCAGTGGTAGCCCAAAACCAGCGTTAGGAGCCTCTAACGCTGGTTTTGACGGCTAACGCCAAACTCTAAATCTAGCCGTAAATGTATTAACCCCTATCCCTCCGCTCCCGGAGCCCACCGCAACTAAATAAAGTTATTACATAGAAACATAGATATTGACGGCAGATAAGAGCCATAGGCCCAGCAAGTCTGCCCGACCTTACCTAACAGTATAAACTTATCTAGTTCGTAGGATAGCCCTATGCTTGTCCCATGCATTTTTAAAGTCCCCCACAGTGTTTGTTGCTACTACCTCTTGAGGAAGTTTATTCCATAAATCAATCACTCTTTCTGTAAAGAAGTGCTTCCTCAAATTACTTCTGAATCTACTACCCTTTAGCTTGAGCTCATGACCCCTTGTTCTTGAATTTTCCATTTTATGTAAAATACCCACAGCCTCAGTTTTACTAAACCCTTTAATGTACTTGAAAGTTGCTATCATATCACCTCTTTCCCTTCTCTCCTCTAAGCTATACATATTTAGGTCATTGAGCCTATCCTGGTAAGTTTTATTTTTTAGACCATGTACCATTTTGGTAGCCCTCCTTTGCACAGATTCAAGTTTGTTAATATCCTTCTGAAGATATGGTCTCCAGAACTGCACACAATACTCAAGATGAGGCCTAACTAATGATCTATAAAGTGGCATAAGAACCTTACTATTTCTGCTGCAAATACCTCTACCAATACATCCAAGCATTCTGCTAGCCTTACTCGCTGCATTACTACATTGTTTACTAAGTTTTAAATCATCTGAAATAATAATTCCCAAGTCCTGTTCCTCGTCTGTAACAGTCAGTAAAGTGTCATTGAGTCTGTAATTAACATTTGGATTTTTCTTCCCTAAATGCATTATTTTACACTTTGCTGTGTTAAACTTTAGACCCCAGTCATTTGTCCAATCCTCCAATTGTTGTATATCACTTCTCATTTTGTCTACCCCCCCTGGAACATCCACTCTGTTGCAAATTTTTGTATCATCTGCAAAGAGACATACTTTCCCCTGTAGCCCTTTGCTGATATCGCAGATAAATATGTTAAACAAAACAGGCCCCAGAACTGACCCCTGAGGAACACCACTAGTAACAGCCCCCTCTGCTGAATGAACTCCATTTACTAAGACACTTTGTTTTCTGTCCTTAAGCCGGCATTCCACCCAGTTCACAATTTTTGAATCTAGACCAAGGAGATATAGTTTGTGAATAAGTTTATTGTGTGGGACGGTGTCAAATGCTTTGCTGAAATCTAGATATGCTACATCAACTGCTCCTCCCTTGTCTAATACTTTTGCTACATAATCAAAGAAGTCAATTAGATTAGTCTGACATGATCTCCCTGAAGTAAAACCATGCTGATTTTGGTCCTCTAAATTGTTTGTCTTTATGTAAGTCATAATTCTTTCTTTTAAGAGGCTTTCCATTAATTTCCCTACTACTGAAGTTAAACTAACTGGCCTGTAGTTGCCAGATTCTTCTCTACTGCCCTTTTTATGAAGGGGTATTACATTTGCTATTCTCCAATCATCTGGGACAGCTCCTGTTAATAGTGACTGATTAAACAGATCAGTTAATGGGACAGTTAGCACTGATCGAAGTTCTTTTAAAACCCTTGGATGAATATTATCAGGACCCACTGCCTTTGTAACATTTATTTTTGATAATGCTAACAAAACCTCATCCTCTGTAAAAAGATTACTGTTAAGCTTGTTTCTATTTTGCGTTGCATCCCTTAATGTAGACATTGTATCTTCACAATCTTTAGTGAAAACAGAACAGTAAGTAATCATTGAGACAGTCTGCAATCTGCTTATCTCCTTCTATTATTCTACCATCAACTGATTTCAATTTTACTATTCCTACCTTATTTTTTCTTCTTTCACTGATATATCTAAAGAATGTTTCTTCTGTTAAGTGTGATCAGTCCACGGGTCATCATTACTTCTGGGATATTACTCCTCCCCAACAGGAAGTGCAAGAGGATTCACCCAGCAGAGCTGCATATAGCTCCTCCCCTCTACGTCACTACCAGTCATTCTCTTGCACCCAACGACTAGATAGGATGTGTGAGAGGACTATGGTGATTATACTTAGTTTTATATCTTCAATCAAAAGTTTGTTATTTTAAAATAGCACCGGAGTGTGTTATTACCTCTCTGGCAGAGTTTGAAGAAGAATCTACCAGAGTTTTTGCTATGATTTTAGCCGGAGTAGTTAAGATCATATTGCTGTTTCTCGGCCATCTGAGGAGAGGTAAACTTCAGATCAGGGGACAGCGGGCAGATGAATCTGCATAGAGGTATGTAGCAGCTTTTATTTTCTGACAATGGAATTGATGAGAAAATCCTGCCATACCGATATAATGTCATGTATGTATACTTTACACTTCAGTATTCTGGGGAATGGTACTTCACTAGAATTACACTGTAAGAAGTACATAAAGCTGTTTAATAACTAGAAATTATATTTAACGTTTTTGCTGGAATGTAAAATCGTTTTCATTTGCTGAGGTACTGAGTGAATAAATGTTTGGGCACTATTTTTCCACTTGGCAGTTGCTTAATCTTTTTTCTGACAGTTTCTGTTCTCTCTCACTGCTGTGTGTGAGGGGGAGGGGCCGTTTTTTGGCGCTTTTGCTACGCATCAGATATTTCAGTCAGCAGCTCATTGTATTTCCTGCATGATCCGGTTCATCTCTACAGAGCTCAGGGGTCTTCAAAACTTATTTTGAGGGAGGTAATTTCTCTCAGCAGAGCTGTGAGAATTATAGTTGACTGAGATAAAAAACGTTTATTCTGTAATTTGTTTCCTGCTTTCAGAATTTGTTATCTTTGCTAATGGGATTAAACCTTTGCTAAAGTTGTGTTGTTTACAAGGATTGAGGCTATAACTGTTTCAATTTATTAATTTTCAACTGTCATAGATCTTCTGTGCTTCTTAAAGGCACAGTACGTTTTTAATATTATTCTAATTGAATTGTATTCCAAGTTGCAAGTTTATTTGCTAGTGTGTTAAACATGTCTGATTCAGAGGATGATACCTGTGTCATTTGTTGCAATGCCAAAGTGGAACCCAATAGAAATTTATGTACTAACTGTATTGATGCTACTTTAAATAAAAGTCAATCTGTACAAATTGAACAAATTTCACCAAACAACGAGGGGAGAGTTATGCCGACTAACTCGCCTCACGTGTCAGTACCTGCATCTCCCGCTCGGGAGATGCGTGATATTGTAGCGCCGAGTACATCTGGGCGGCCATTACAAATCACATTACAGGATATGGCTACTGTTATGACTGAAGTTTTGGCTAAATTACCAGAACTAAAAGGTAAGCGTGATCACTCTGGGGTGAGAACAGAGTGCGCTGATAATATTAGGGCCATGTCAGACACTGCGTCACAGGTGGCAGAACATGAGGACGGAGAACTTCATTCTGTGGGTGACGGTTCTGATCCAAACAGACTGGATTCAGATATTTCAAATTTTAAATTTAAACTGGAAAACCTCCGTGTATTACTAGGGGAGGTGTTAGCGGCTCTGAATGATTGTAACACAGTTGCAATACCAGAGAAAATGTGTAGGTTGGATAAATATTTTGCGGTACCGGCGAGTACTGAGGTTTTTCCTATACCTAAGAGACTTACTGAAATTGTTACTAAGGAGTGGGATAGACCCGGTGTGCCGTTCTCACCCCCTCCGATATTTAGAAAAATGTTTCCAATAGACGCCACCACACGGGACTTATGGCAAACGGTCCCTAAGGTGGAGGGAGCAGTTTCTACTTTAGCTAAGCGTACCACTATCCCGGTGGAGGATAGCTGTGCTTTTTCAGATCCAATGGATAAAAAATTAGAGGGTTACCTTAAGAAAATGTTTGTTCAACAAGGTTTTATATTGCAACCCCTTGCATGCATTGCGCCGATCACGGCTGCAGCGGCATTCTGGATTGAGTCTCTGGAAGAAAACATTAGTTCAGCTACTCTGGACGACATTACGGACAGGCTTAGAGTCCTTAAACTAGCTAATTCATTCATTTCGGAGGCCGTAGTACATCTTACTAAACTTACGGCGAAGAATTCAGGATTCGCCATTCAGGCACGCAGGGCGCTGTGGCTAAAATCCTGGTCAGCTGATGTTACTTCTAAGTCTAAATTGCTTAATATACCTTTCAAAGGGCAGACCTTATTCGGGCCCAGGTTGAAAGAGATTATCGCTGACATTACAGGAGGTAAAGGCCATGCCCTGCCTCAGGACAAAGCCAAAGCTAAGGCTAGACAGTCTAATTTTCGTTCCTTTCGTAATTTCAAAGCAGGAGCAGCATCAACTTCCTCTGCACCAAAACAGGAAGGAGCTGTTGCCCGCTACAGACAAGGCTGGAAACCTAACCAGTCCTGGAACAAGGGCAAGCAGACCAGGAAACCTGCTGCTGCCCCTAAAACAGCATGAATTGAGGGCCCCCGATCCGGGATCGGATCTAGTGATGGGCAGACTTTCTCTCTTCGCCCAGGCTTGGGCAAGAGATGTCCAGGATCCCTGGGCGCTAGAGATAATATCTCAGGGATACCTTCTGGACTTCAAATACTCTCCTCCAAGAGAGAGATTTCATCTGTCAAGGTTGTCATCAATCCAGACAAAGAAAGAGGCGTTTCTACGCTGCGTACAAGAGCTCTTGTTAATGGGAGTAATCCATCCAGTTCCACGATCGGAACAGGGACAGGGGTTTTACTCAAATCTGTTTGTGGTTCCCAAAAAAGAGGGAACTTTCAGACCAATCCTGGACTTAAAGATCCTAAACAAATTCCTAAGAGTTCCATCGTTCAAGATGGAGACTATTCGGACAATTTTACATATGATCCAAGAGGGTCAGTACATGACCACTGTAGATTTAAAAGATGCTTACCTTCACATACCGATTCACAAAGATCATTACCGGTACCTAAGGTTTGCCTTCCTAGACAGGCATTACCAGTTTGTGGCTCTTCCATTCGGATTGGCTACAGCTCCAAGAATCTTCACAAAGGTTCTGGGTGCTCTTCTGGCGGTACTAAGACCGCGGGGAATCTCGGTAGCTCCATACCTAGACGACATTCTGATACAAGCTTCAAGCTTTCAAACTGCCAAGTCTCATACAGAGTTAGTACTGGCATTTCTAAGGTCACATGGATGGAAGGTGAACGAAAAGAAAAGTTCACTCGTTCCACTCACAAGAGTTCCCTTCCTGGGGACTCTTATAGATTCTGTAGAAATGAAGATTTACCTGACAGAGGACAGGCTAACAAGACTTCAAAGTGCTTGCCGCACCCTTCATTCCATTCAACACCCGTCAGTGGCTCAATGCATGGAGGTAATCGGCTTAATGGTAGCGGCAATGGACATAGTACCCTTTGCACGCTTACACCTCAGACCACTGCAACTGTGCATGCTAAGTCAGTGGAATGGGGATTACTCAGACTTATCCCCTTCTCTGAATCTGGATCAAGAGACCAGAAATTCTCTTCTATGGTGGCTTTCTCGGCCACATCTGTCCAGGGGGATGCCATTCAGCAGACCAGACTGGACAATTGTAACAACAGACGCCAGCCTTCTAGGTTGGGGTGCCGTCTGGAATTCTCTGAGGGCTCAGGGACAATGGAGTCAGGAGGAGAGTCTCCTGCCAATAAACATTCTGGAATTGAGAGCAGTTCTCAATGCCCTCCTGGCTTGGCCCCAGTTGACAACTCGGGGGTTCATCAGGTTTTAGTCGGACAACATCATGACTGTAGCTTACATCAACCATCAGGGAGGGACAAGAAGCTCCCTAGCTATGATGGAAGTATCAAAGATAATTCGCTGGGCAGAGTCTCACTCTTGCCACCTGTCAGCAATCCACATCCCGGGAGTGGAGAACTGGGAGGCGGATTTCTTAAGTCGTCAGACTTTTCATCCGGGGGAGTGGGAACTCCATCCGGAGGTCTTTGCCCAAATACTTCGACGTTGGGGCAAACCAGAGATAGATCTCATGGCGTCTCGACAGAACGCCAAGCTTCCTCGTTACGGGTCCAGATCCAGGGATCCAGGAGCAGTCCTGATAGATGCCCTGACAGCACCTTGGGACTTCAGGATGGCTTACGTGTTTCCACCCTTCCCGATGCTTCCTCGATTGATTGCCAGAATCAAACAAGAGAGAGCATCAGTGATTCTAATAGCACCTGCGTGGCCACGCAGGACTTGGTATGCAGACCTGGTGGACATGTCATCCTGTCCACCTTGGTCTCTACCTCTGAAACAGGACCTTCTGATACAGGGTCCCTTCAAACATCAAAATCTAACTTCTCTGAAGCTGACTGCTTGGAAATTGAACGCTTGATTTTATCAAGACGTGGGTTTTCTGAGTCAGTTATTGATACCTTAATACAGGCTAGGAAGCCTGTTACCAGAAAGATTTACCATAAGATATGGCGTAAATACCTATATTGGTGTGAATCCAAAGGTTACTCTTGGAGTAAGGTTAGGATTCCTAGGATATTGTCTTTTCTACAAGAAGGTTTAGAAAAGGGTTTATCTGCTAGTTCATTAAAGGGACAGATCTCAGCTCTGTCCATTCTGTTACACAAACGTCTGTCAGAAGTTCCTGACGTCCAGGCTTTTTGTCAGGCTTTGGCCAGGATTAAGCCTGTGTTTAAAACTGTTGCTCCACCATGGAGTTTAAACCTTGTTCTTAATGTTTTACAGGGCGTTCCGTTTGAACCCCTTCATTCCATTGATATAAAGTTGTTATCTTGGAAAGTTCTATTTTTAATGGCTATTTCCTCGGCTCGAAGAGTCTCTGATTTATCAGCCTTACATTGTGATTCTCCTTATTTGATTTTTCATTCGGATAAGGTAGTTCTGCGTACTAAACCTGGGTTCTTACCTAAGGTAGTCACTAACAGGAATATCAATCAAGAGATTGTTGTTCCTTCTTTGTGCCCAAATCCTTCTTCGAAGAAGGAACGTCTACTGCACAACCTGGATGTAGTCCGTGCTCTAAAATTTTACTTACAGGCAACTAAGGAATTTCGACAAACGTCTTCTCTGTTTGTCGTTTACTCTGGGCAGAGGAGAGGTCAAAAGGCTTCTGCTACCTCTCTTTCTTTTTGGCTTCGTAACATAATTCGTTTAGCTTATGAGACTGCTGGACAGCAGCCTCCTGAAAGAATTACAGCTCATTCTACTAGAGCTGTGGCTTCCACTTGGGCCTTCAAGAATGAGGCCTCTGTTGAGCAGATTAGCAAGGCTGCAACTTGGTCTTCGCTTCATACTTTTTCCAAATTTTACAAATTTGACACTTTTGCTTCATCGGAGGCTATTTTTGGGAGCAAGGTTCTTCAGGCAGTGGTTCCTTCTGTATAAAGAGCCTGCCTATCCCTCCCGTCATCCGTGTACTTTTGCTTTGGTATTGGTATCCCAGAAGTAATGATGACCCGTGGACTGATCACACTTAACAGAAGAAAACATAATTTATGCTTACCTGATAAATTCCTTTCTTCTGTAGTGTGATCAGTCCACGGCCCGCCCTGTTTTTAAGGCAGGTAAATATTTTTTAATTTATACTCCAGTCACCACTTCACCCTTGGCTTTTCCTTTCTCGTTGGTCCTTGGTCGAATGACTGGGAGTGACGTAGAGGGGAGGAGCTATATGCAGCTCTGCTGGGTGAATCCTCTTGCACTTCCTGTTGGGGAGGAGTAATATCCCAGAAGTAATGATGACCCGTGGACTGATCACACTACAGAAGAAAGGAATTTATCAGGTAAGCATAAATTATGTTTTTGTCCCCATGTTTTACTGACTGTGCTATCTTCTCTTCTGCATGAGCTTTAACCTTCCTAATTAACTGCTTAGTCTTTTTTTGTTGGAGTCTCCATATTTTCATATCATCATCTGCTTGTGTGTGTCTGTAATTTTTATAAGCTATCTTTTTTGTCTTTACAGCATGTGCTACTTCTTTGGAAAACCAAATTGGTTTCCGCTTTCTTTTACTTTTACAGACATGTCTAATACAGTGTGCGGTTGCATCAACCCCTAAACCCCTGGTCTCCCACATCACTACCACTTACTAAACCTATTAACCCCTAAACTGCCAGCCCCCCACATTGCCATAAACTAAATTAACCTAATAACCCCTAAACCTAACAACCTGCTAACTTTATATTAAATATTAACTCATCCCTATCTTATAATAAATTAAAACTTACCTTTAGATTTAAATTGAACTATATTAAACTAATAATTAACCTACCCTAACTGTTATACTAAAATTATTTTAAACTATATTAAACAAATAATTAACCTACCCTAACTGTTATACTAAAATTACATTAAACTACAAATTAAATTAAATATATTATATAGTTAAAAACCTAACCCTACTCAAATAATTTAAATATAATATTAAAAATTACAAAGTTACAAAGTTACACATAATAATAAACACTAAGTTACACAAAAATAAACATTAAGTTCACAAAATAAAAAATAAATTATCAAATATTTAAACTAATTACACCTAATCTAAGAACCCTATGAAAATAACCCCCCCCCCCCCCCAAATAAAAATCCCCTAGCCTACAATAAACTACCAATGGCCCTTAAAAGGGCCTTATGCGGGGCATTGCCCCAAAGAAATCAGCTTTTACCTGTAAATAAAAATACAAACAAGCCCCCAAAACTAAAACCCACCACCCACACAACCAACGCCCCCAAATAAAAAAACTAATCTAAAAAACCTAAGCTTTCCAATGCCCTAAAAAGGGCATTTGGATGGCCATTGCCCTTTAAAGGGCATTTAGCTCTTTTTCCTTGCCCAAACCCTAATCTAAAATTAAAACCCACCCAATAAACCCTTAAAAAAACCTAACACTAACCCTCCAAGAACCACTTACAGTTTTTGAAGACCAAAAGTCAGAGAAGTCCAGCACTCATACACCAACCTGCACGCTGCCCAGGATACTGCAATCCCATAAAATCATATAAACCAGAGGAGGCAGCAGCATGAATTATCACAAAAATGTATTGGCACAAAAAGCCCACAACGTTTCGGGGATTCACCCCTTAATAATGTGGATCACACCACATGATTAAGGGGTGAATCCCTGAAATGTTGTGGGCTTTTTGTGCCAATACATTTTTGTGATAATTCATGCTGCTGCCTCCTCTGGTTTATAAGTTTTTGAAGACCCGACATCCATCCTCAATGAAGCAGAAGTCCTCAGATAAGCCAGCAGAAGTCTTCATCCAATCCGGCAGAAGTCTTAATCCAGACAGCATCTTCTATCTTCATCCATCCGGCGCGGAGCGGCTCCATCTTCAAGACATCCGGCGTGGAGCATCCTCTTCTTTCGACGTCTTCTTTACAATGAGGTTTCCCTTTAAATGACGTCATCCAAGATGGCGTCCCTTAGATTCCGATTGGCTGATAGAATTCTATCATCCAATCAGAATTAATGTTGAAAAAATCCTATTGGCTGTTGCAATCAGCCAATAGGATTGAGCTTTCATCCTATTGGCTGATCCAATCAGCCAATAGGATTGAGCTAGCATTCTATTGGCTGACTGGAATAATATTTGTGGGCTATTGATAATTGGGCATGTGGATCTTTGCAGTATAGTCTAACCACAATCAAAGCATAATATGCAGTTATGTCCGGGTATTTGTGTTTCTTTGCCTCCTTAAAACCAGACTGGAACATAGACTAACCACAACCAACAGATAATGTGTAATTAAATCTGGAAATGTTTGCTAGATTAACCCCTTAAAGCAAGGTTGACTTAATATAATTCCTTATTTGACCATCCCCTATTGCTGGCAATATATTAGAATGTCTCAGCCTTGTTTCCTAAATCTCCCTACTTCATCTAGATATTACCTGAGACTATCTCGCTTATAGCCAAAAGAGTTTATCTTAACAATATGGAATTGTGATTACTATCCCTACTAAGACTAGTACTATGTGTTGCAACAATAGGATATGCTATAAGTTCTGTAGGTATACATGTATCTTCCTCTCCTTTATGGTCTCTTTATGGTCTCTTAGGCTCATTTAGCAGTAACACTGTTATACATTTTTTAATTGCACTTCTAACATATTATTACATATTACAGGCAGAAGTTACATTGGAGTGTAGGGTCATTGCTGCCCTAATTATATATTTAATCATGTCCTGCTGTTGGCGGCCGCAATGGCAGATATACCTATACATATTATATGGAAGAGCAGCGTGGCACGCTTAAGCTCTTCAGTTGATCTTGGAATAGCATATTGCCTATCATGCTAAGTCTAGGGCTATTAACAACTCCGTGAGGGACTGTAGATTGGGACTAAACACCTACATGACTAGTTAATGTTATATGTTGCTGTTCAGCATTATGCAAGCTTATCAGATTCTCAAAAAGTGTTCTTACATAGTATAGCTAACTGCAAATATCCTTACATCACATGCACTCTATATCTTCATACTGATCTTAACACTAACTAATCTCCACATCGCCTTTCGTGCCCTTGTAACGGCTAATTGAGGTTACTAATTGCACAGTGCTAACATATGTAAGTTTAAACTTTCAGTAGCATTTAAAAACTCCTGCACATTTCCCCCCTTTTTTTCTATGTTTATTTTATTGTCGTTAACAGTTCAAGAGTGGCTGATAAAGTTTATCATGGGGAAGTTATTTTGCATCATATCTATGCTATATATAGCTTATAAATACATAATAGTTTAGCAATATCTGTATGGCTGTTCAAAAATGGTTTGTTTATATATAATTCATGATAGTTTATATAAAAGAGAAAAACAAGGTTCCTCATCCGAGATCCAAAAGTGGTCTCATTATGTCTGAGATTTCCTACTATAGTTATGTATATGATGTATCATTGTGGGGCCCAAGAGTGACCTCTAGAACCATTCAGTAGGTATATAGTTTTAATGGCAATAGACATACATTTTAATATTAAGCTATGTCAACTATGTACTGTATCTTTCTTTTGGACTTTAGATATGTACCTTGAAGCTATTTCTTAATGTATATTGTCCTCTGACATTTCCTGTATGTTCAGCTAAAAATGAACCTTAATAAAATATCTTTTAAAAAAAAAAAATTAGCAGAAATTAAGAGATCACTTTTTAAAGAATGATATTTGTAAATGTGCAAAAAAAAATACTTCTGTGAATCCAAAATTGTACATTAATGATCTATCAGAATGGGTAGATGAAGAAACGCACTTTTGAAAGGTTGACATATGTTTGGGAGTTCCCCCCCCCCCCATTTCCCCCAACCAAGAGCACCACTTCAAATCTGGTGTACAAATATTCCCATCTGTCAGCTGTACTTTTGAAAATGCTGTACTCTATATGGTCTTGGTGGAACCATAAGCTGTGGTTCTCAGTCTAGATCTGGTTAAATGCAGGATTTAGGCTTGTTTGTATGTGTTTCAAAATCAAGTCAGCTGTAGTGTAAACTGAACAGTGTTAAGTTAACCTGTCTTATTTCAGACATTGAGCAATCTTAGCCTTAGAGTATAACATTTTTTGCAGATATAAAAATCTTAGATAAAATAAATTTCTTGAATAAAGGGGCAGTAAACTGTAATATATATATATATATATATATATATATATATATATATATATATATATATATATATATAAATCATATCTGCCAAAAGGGCACCTACCATTTGTATATTGAGGAGGAAACATGTCTGTGTGGTTTTAAATATAGAATTTCTACAGCATTGTCAAATAATCATAAATACACTGCTGCATATTGCAAAAAAAGTGTTTTCTTCTGTTAAGTGTGATCAGTCCACGGGTCATCATTACTTCTGGGATATTACTCCTCCCCAACAGGAAGTGCAAGAGGATTCACCCAGCAGAGCTGCATATAGCTCCTCCCCTCTACGTCACTCCCAGTCATTCTCTTGCACCCAACGACTAGATAGGATGTGTGAGAGGACTATGGTGATTATACTTAGTTTTATATCTTCAATCAAAAGTTTGTTATTTTAAATAGCACCGGAGTGTGTTATTATCTCTCTGGCAGAGTTTGAAGAAGAATCTACCAGAGTTTTTGTTATGATTTTAGCCGGAGTAGTTAAGATCATATTGCTGTTTCTCGGCCATCTGAGGAGAGGTAAACTTCAGATCAGGGGACAGCGGGCAGATGAATCTGCATAGAGGTATGTAGCAGTTTTTATTTTCTGACAATGGAATTGATGAGAAAATCCTGCCATACCGATATAATGTCATGTATGTATACTTTACACTTCAGTATTCTGGGGAATGGTACTTCACTAGAATTACACTGTATGAAATACATAAAGCTGTTTAATAACTAGAGATTATGTTTAACGTTTTTGCTGGAATGTAAAATCGTTTTCATTTGCTGAGGTACTGAGTGAATAAATGTTTGGGCACTATTTTTCCACTTGGCAGTTGCTTAATCTGTTTTCTGACAGTTTCTGTTCTCCCTCACTGCTGTGTGTGAGGGGGAGGGGCCGTTTTTTGGCGCTTTTACTACGCATCAAATATTTCAGTCAGCAACTCATTGTATTCCCTGCATGATCCGGTTCATCTCTACAGAGCTCAGGGGTCTTCAAAACTTATTTTGAGGGAGGTAATTTCTCTCAGCAGAGCTGTGAGAATTATAGTTTGACTGAGATAAAAAACGTTTATTCTGTAATTTGTTTCCTGCTTTCAGAATTTGTTATCTTTGCTAATGGGATTAAACCTTTGCTAAAGTTGTGTTGTTTACAAGGATTGAGGCTATAACTGTTTCAATTTATTAATTTTCAACTGTCATAAATCTTCTGTGCTTCTTAAAGGCACAGTACGTTTTAATATTATTCTAATTGAATTGTATTTCCAAGTTGCAAGTTTATTTGCTAGTGTGTTAAACATGTCTGATTCAGAGGATGATACCTGTGTCATTTGTTGCAATGCCAAAGTGGAGCCCAATAGAAATTTATGTACTAACTGTATTGATGCTACTTTAAATAAAAGTCAATCTGTACAAATTGAACAAATTTCACCAAACAACGAGGGGAGAGTTATGCCGACTAACTCGCCTCACGTGTCAGTACCTACATCTCCCACTCAGAGGGAGGTGCGTGATATTGTAGCGCCGAGTACATCTGGGCGGCCATTACAAATCACATTACAGGATATGGCTACTGTTATGACTGAGGTTTTGGCTAAATTACCAGAACTAAGAGGTAAGCGTGATCACTCTGGGGTGAGAACAGAGTGCGCTGATAATATTAGGGCCATGTCAGACACTGCGTCACAGGTGGCAGAACATGAGGACGGAGAACTTCATTCTGTGGGTGACGGTTCTGATCCAAACAGACTGGATTCAGATATTTCAAATTTTAAATTTAAACTGGAAAACCTCCGTGTATTACTAGGGGAGGTGTTAGCGGCTCTGAATGATTGTAACACAGTTGCAATACCAGAGAAAATGTGTAGGTTGGATAAATATTTTGCGGTACCGACGAGTACTGAGGTTTTTCCTATACCTAAGAGACTTACTGAAATTGTTACTAAGGAGTGGGATAGACCCGGTGTGCCGTTCTCACCCCCTCCGATATTTAGAAAAATGTTTCCAATAGACGCCACCACAAGGGACTTATGGCAAACGGTCCCTAAGGTGGAGGGAGCAGTTTCTACCTTAGCTAAGCGTACCACTATCCCGGTGGAGGATAGCTGTGCTTTTTCAGATCCAATGGATAAAAAGTTAGAGGGTTACCTTAAGAAAATGTTTGTTCAACAAGGTTTTATATTGCAACCCCTTGCATGCATTGCGCCGATCACGGCTGCAGCGGCATTCTGGATTGAGTCTCTGGAAGAGAACATTGGTTCAGCTACTCTGGATGACATTACGGACAGGCTTAGAGTCCTT
Source organism: Bombina bombina (assembly GCF_027579735.1). Lineage (NCBI taxonomy): Eukaryota > Metazoa > Chordata > Amphibia > Anura > Bombinatoridae > Bombina > Bombina bombina. The sequence goes on along the minus strand of NC_069501.1, from coordinate 532,530,073 downwards.
AAACTAGCTAATTCATTCATTTCGGAGGCCGTAGTACATCTTACTAAACTTACGGCGAAAAATTCAGGATTCGCCATTCAGGCACGCAGGGCGCTGTGGCTAAAATCCTGGTCAGCTGATGTTACTTCTAAGTCTAAATTGCTTAATATACCTTTCAAAGGGCAGACCTTATTCGGGCCCGGGTTGAAAGAGATTATCGCTGACATTACAGGAGGTAAAGGCCATGCCCTGCCTCAGGACAAAGCCAAAGCCAAGACTAGACAGTCTAATTTTCGTTCCTTTCGTAATTTCAAAGCAGGAGCAGCATCAACTTCCTCTGCACCAAAACAGGAAGGAGCTGTTGCTCGCTACAGACAAGGCTGGAAACCTAACCAGTCCTGGAACAAGGGCAAGCAGACTAGGAAACCTGCTGCTGCCCCTAAAACAGCATGAATTGAGGGCCCCCGATCCGGGATCGGATCTAGTGGGGGGCAGACTTTCTCTCTTCGCCCAGGCTTGGGCAAGAGATGTTCAGGATCCCTGGGCGCTAGAGATAATATCTCAGGGATACCTTCTGGACTTCAAATACTCTCCTCCAAGAGAGAGATTTCATCTGTCAAGATTGTCAACAATCCAGACAAAGAAAGAGGCGTTTCTACGCTGCGTACAAGAGCTCTTGTTAATGGGAGTAATCCATCCAGTTCCACGATCGGAACAGGGACAGGGGTTTTACTCAAATCTGTTTGTGGTTCCCAAAAAAGAGGGAACTTTCAGACCAATCCTGGACTTAAAGATCCTAAACAAATTCCTAAGAGTTCCATCGTTCAAGATGGAGACTATTCGGACAATTTTACCTATGATCCAAGAGGGTCAGTACATGACCACTGTAGATTTAAAAGATGCTTACCTTCACATACCGATTCACAAAGATCATTATCGGTACCTAAGGTTTGCCTTCCTAGACAGGCATTACCAGTTTGTGGCTCTTCCATTCGGATTGGCTACAGCTCCAAGAATCTTCACAAAGGTTCTGGGTGCTCTTCTGGCGGTACTAAGACCGCGGGGAATCTCGGTAGCTCCATACCTAGACGACATTCTGATACAAGCTTCAAGCTTTCAAACTGCCAAGTCTCATACAGAGTTAGTGCTGGCATTTCTAAGGTCACATGGATGGAAGGTGAACGAAAAGAAAAGTTCACTCGTTCCACTCACAAGAGTTCCCTTCCTGGGGACTCTTATAGATTCTGTAGAAATGAAGATTTACCTGACAGAGGACAGGCTAACAAGACTTCAAAGTGCTTGCCGCACCCTTCATTCCATTCAATACCCGTCAGTGGCTCAATGCATGGAGGTAATCGGCTTAATGGTAGCGGCAATGGACATAGTACCCTTTGCACGCTTACACCTCAGACCACTGCAACTCTACCTCTGAAACAGGACCTTCTGATACAGGGTCCCTTCAAACATCAAAATCTAACTTCTCTGAAGCTGACTGCTTGGAAATTGAACGCTTGATTTTATCAAGACGTGGGTTTTCTGAGTCAGTTATTGATACCTTAATACAGGCTAGGAAACCTGTTACCAGAAAGATTTACCATAAGATATGGCGTAAATACCTATATTGGTGTGAATCCAAAGGTTACTCTTGGAGTAAGGTTAGGATTCCTAGGTTATTGTCTTTTCTACAAGAAGGTTTAGAAAAGGGTTTATCTGCTAGTTCATTAAAGGGACAGATCTCAGCTCTGTCCATTCTGTTACACAAACGTCTGTCAGAAGTTCCTGACGTCCAGGCTTTTTGTCAGGCTTTGGCCAGGATTAAGCCTGTGTTTAAAACTGTTGCTCCACCATGGAGTTTAAACCTTGTTCTTAATGTTTTACAGGGCGTTCCGTTTGAACCCCTTCATTCCATTGATATAAAGTTGTTATCTTGGAAAGTTCTATTTTTAATGGCTATTTCCTCGGCTCGAAGAGTCTCTGAATTATCAGCCTTACATTGTGATTCTCCTTATTTGATTTTTCATTCGGATAAGGTAGTCCTGCGTACTAAACCTGGGTTCTTACCTAAGGTAGTTACTAACAGGAATATCAATCAAGAGATTGTTGTTCCTTCTTTATGCCCAAATCCTTCTTCAAAGAAGGAACGTCTACTGCACAACCTGGATGTAGTCCGTGCTCTAAAATTTTACTTACAGGCAACTAAGGAATTTCGACAAACGTCTTCTCTGTTTGTCATTTACTCTGGGCAGAGGAGAGGTCAAAAAGCTTCCGCTACCTCTCTTTCTTTTTGGCTTCGTAGCATAATTCGTTTAGCTTATGAGACTGCTGGACAGCAGCCTCCTGAAAGAATTACAGCTCATTCTACTAGAGCTGTGGCTTCCACTTGGGCCTTCAAGAATGAGGCCTCTGTTGAACAGATTTGCAAGGCTGCAACTTGGTCTTCGCTTCATACTTTTTCCAAATTTTACAAATTTGACACTTTTGCTTCATCGGAGGCTATTTTTGGGAGAAAGGTTCTTCAGGCAGTGGTTCCTTCTGTATAAAGAGCCTGCCTATCCCTCCCGTCATCCGTGTACTTTTGCTTTGGTATTGGTATCCCAGAAGTAATGATGACCCGTGGACTGATCACACTTAACAGAAGAAAACATAATTTATGCTTACCTGATAAATTCCTTTCTTCTGTAGTGTGATCAGTCCACGGCCCGCCCTGTTTTTAAGGCAGGTAAATATTTTTTAATTTATACTCCAGTCACCACTTCACCCTTGGCTTTTCCTTTCTCGTTGGTCCTTGGTCGAATGACTGGGAGTGACGTAGAGGGGAGGAGCTATATGCAGCTCTGCTGGGTGAATCCTCTTGCACTTCCTGTTGGGGAGGAGTAATATCCCAGAAGTAATGATGACCCGTGGACTGATCACACTACAGAAGAAAGGAATTTATCAGGTAAGCATAAATTATGTTTTTATGGACCCCCACCATACAACTACCACACTGAAGTTACAATCTGAAATTTCACCAAAAAATTAAAAACATTTACTAAGTAAGTCCTACCTCCTCTGCAAATGAAAGTTATCTGCCGTCTGACTCAGGCACTGTAATGCTTGTGGGATATTTCTCTATCAGACCAAACTTGGCCAGTAGTCTTCTTATCCCGGCATCAAGTGGGAGGATAGGAAATATCCCAGAACAGAGTGAGTTTATGAAATGAGGGAGGCAGTACTCACGGCAGACAGGACAGTCCTTCATGGCAATAAGATGAAAGCAGAGAATAGTCAAGACAGACAGGGTCCGGGAACAGGAAGACAATCCAGCAGTATAGCAGTTCTGGGTGAACCAATAGAATGGTCAGACAGACAGAATTCAGCAATGATCTGGCAATCCAGCAGTATAGCAGTTCAGGGGTAAACAAAATAGAATGGTCAGACAGGCAGAGTTCAGTAATGGTATGGTAATCCAGCAGTACAAGGGTTAAGCAAGCAGAGTTCAGTAATGATATAGCAATCCAACAATACTAGAAATACAGCACCCAGGAGCACACACAGAAACACCTATACTTGGGCACAGGTGAGAGTAACTGAGGCACTTACATAGGATAGGATTTGCGCCACAGGAGGGATCCGGACTGGCATCAGAAAACAGGGAGGGCGTTGATGACATCATCACCGTGCTGTAGTTACACCGCTGCATCCCTAGCAACAGGACCGCCTGCGTCCGTAGCAACGGACACAGCAGAGTGGAGGAGCGGCGTGACAGAGTCCCCTTCTCAAAGGGTACCTCCGGGACCCTACATAGGCTTGGTGGGATGTACAGCAGGAAACCTGGAGATTAGAGAAGAGCATTTACATGACAGGCAGGAACCCAGGAACGATCTGCCATAGAGTAACCCTTCCAGTTCACAAGGTATTGAAGTTGCCTGCGTCTGTACCTGGAGTCCAGGATCCTGGCAATCTCATACTCCGGCTCACCATAAACCAAGAGTGGTGGAGGAGGAGATCTGAGTTGGATAAACCTGTACAGGATAAATTTGTAGGGCTCTGGGTAAAGCCACTTTGTAGGCAACAGGAGATAATCTTTTGAGGACCTTGTAAGGATCGATGTAGCAAGGACCCACTTTGTGCAAGCTGATGTAAGAGAACTTGTCGAGTAGAGACCCAGACTTGCTCACCAACAGCAAAATCATGAATAGTAGCTTGATGATGGTCGGCATGCTTCTTGTATCTGGAAACAGCTAAACGTAACGGAGAGCGTATACGCTGCCAATGGGTAACAAGGTTAGTGAAATGATGGTCAGCAGCAGGAACTCCCGTAGACTGAGCCGAAAGAGGGAAAAAACAGGGTTGATACCCTGCTGTGGCTTGAAATGGAGAGCATCGTAGAGATAAGTGCCAATGAGTGTTCCTTGCCAGTTCAGCTAGAGGCAAAAGTCCTGGCCAGTAGGTATGCTGAGAATTGACATAGGCTCTGAGATTGGCTTCGAGATCTTGATTTGTCCTCTCCGTCAGACCATTGGTCTGAGAATGATGGCCAGAAGTTAAGGATACAGTAGTCCCAATCAGTTTGCAAAAAGCTCCAGAATGTGGAAACAAATTGAGGAGACAATATTTACATGTATACCATGAAGGCGTACCACATGAAGAAGAAATAGACGTGATAACTCTTGGGCAGTAGGTAGCTTGACCAAGGGCACAAAATGAGCAAGCCTGGAAAATCATTCCACCACAACCCAGATAACCGTATGATGGTCAGAAGGAGGGAGGTCAACAACAAAATTCATTGTTATGTGTGTCCAAGGTTGTATGGGAATGGACAACGGCAGGAGTAAGCCATTAGGCAAGGATCAGGGAGTCTTATTGGCAGCACAAGTCAAGCTTTAACATAATCCTGAGAGTCAGACTTCATGGTAGGCCACCATACATGTTGGGAAAGGAGCTTAAATGTTCTTGTCAAACCAGGATGTCCTGATAGTTTGCTGTCATGAGCCCAGGATAGCACAGGGGTGCATAGGTCCTAAGGTACAACAAATATATCAGGAGCGGCAGGGGCTTCAGGAGGCTTTCTAGACTAGGCACATTGCAGTATTTAAAGTAGAGAGTAGAAAGTTGAGCAACTACACAGGAGGGGGGTATAATGTGTTCAATAGGAGCTTCAAAAGAGTCATTAGACTGAGGAAACTGACGGGGAAAGGGCGCCAGCCTTTTTATTCTTGGTCTCAGGAAGATAAGAGACTACAAATTTAAAATGGGAAAAGAACAAGGCCCACCTGGCCTGTCGAGGATTGAGTCGATGGGCAGTCTCTAGGTACCTCAGATTCTTGTGGTCAGTGGGTATCTGAATGGGATTGGCAGTACCCTCTAGCCAATGACACCATTCAGTCAGGGCCATCTTAATGGCTAAGAGTTCACAATTATCCACATCGTAATTCCTCTCTGCAGGAGTAAAGCGTTTGGAGAAAAAGGCTACAGGGTGCAACTTGGAGGTTAAAGGATCCCTTTGAGTTAGGACTGCTTCAGCTCCAATCTCGGAAGCGTCAACTTCTAAAGTGAACTGAAGGTCAGGATCAGGATGGCGGAGCACAGGAGCAGAACAAAGGGCCTTTTTCAGATGAGAGAAGGCATCCATGGCTTCAGGAGGCTATTTTTTGCAGTCTCTTTTCCGTTTAGTTAACTCAGTGAGTGGAGCAACTATTTGGAAAAGTTCTTTATAAACTTGTGGTAATAATTGGAGAACCCCAAAAATCTCTGTAGTTCCTTTAATGAGGTGGGTTGAGGCCATTCCAGAACTGCGGTGAGCTTAGAAGGATCCATGGCAAAACCCTTGTTGGTGTACTTATCTCAGCAGTTGCTAACCAATAAATGTTGTATATCCTAGGTTACAATATAATTTATTCTTATCTCAGCAGTAGCCTCCAGTAAGGTTGATACGTATTGTAATTATGAATATTAAAAATTAATATTTAATCCTTTGTTCTTGATTAGTTATCTTTATAGACACATTGAATTATATTTATGTAAAAACTAGATTATAAATCAATTATACATGCATAGGCCCCTATTTATCAAATGTCTTGCGGACCTGATACGTTCTCCATATTCAGCATTGCACCAGCCGCTCACAAGAGCTGCTGGTGCAACGCCGCCCCCTGCAGACTCGCGGCAGGGGGGTGTCAATCAACCCGATCGTACTCGATCAGGTTGATTTCCGGCAGTCTGTCCGCCTGCTCAGATCAGGCAGACAGGGTTATGGAGCAGCGGTCTTTGTGACAGCTGCTTCATAACTGCTGTTTCTGGCAAGTCTGAAGACTCGCCAGAAACACGGGCCGTCAAGCTCCTTTTGGAGCTTGATAGTTAAGCCCCTTATTCTGTTACAATTTTCTATACAAAACAGATCATACAATATATCTCTAAAAATTAACCTTACTCACAATGAATCACTTATTGAAATACAACAAATGAGAATACCAGAACAGCCTATAATTAGCCACCAATTCTAATTTACTGCCACTACATAAGCCTATAAGTTATAATGCTGAACTTATAACAATCAGATCAATTGTATATTATTAAAACAATAACCTATTTATATGCAATTTCTAAGAGATTTCACAATAAATAAGACTGGTTTATAAATACAAAAAAGTATAAAACTTTTTCCTAGCAATTTATTCAGCACCAATATATATTTCTAAGCTACACAGGCCAATGGGACATAAATTAAAAGTACAAAATACCCTTTTAAATCACAGCTACAATTTAACTATAGTTATAGAATACCTTTGATTTAAATGTTAAATTTACTTAACAATCGTGTATACTTTACCAGCTCCAGGTAAGGGTTCAATATCCAAATATGTCTATTGTCATACTTTTTAGGAGAATTATGCACAATTGGAAGAGAATTAATCCTGATAATCTCTTATCCACAAAGAGTGTCCAAATTTGTCTTACAGAAAACAGTGTTCGCACACTCTTGTCTCTCTGTTAGCAAAAATGTCAGCAAGCAGGATTGCAACAGTCACCAAGAAAATTTCCAGCAAAAGAGCCCATTCTCTTTGTGCAAGGAGTTTTTGTCTGAGACCAAACTCCTCCCCATTTCTTAGTCATTCATTCGATTTGGATACGCTCTTAATCGAGGCTATGCCTCTCTGAACAACCAAATACCTTGGCTGCAATACCAGTTTTATTCCATGGGGGGCAGCAGACATAGAAAAACTGTTTAATTATCAATACTGCTACAGAAGATACAGATATTCTTATATATTTTTTATCAAATGCCTATTTTTATACACCTATAATCTCCTGCATCAGCAAACAAATATGTCCAATAGTTATGGGATCTTTTAATATTATTTAATCTCAGTATTTCAAGACTAAATATGAGGTATTTGAAGAAACTGCATTTAAAATCACATTTTTTTATGAAAGGATTTAAAAGGATTATAATACTTTCAGCATGGATCCAACTATTTTCTCAGTTTACAATTTCCATCTTAATATCACATACATACCTTGTGAGTGGCAGTCGGATGTAATTTCATAAAGCTATATTTACATTTGATTATTATACAGTTCAAAGAGAGAATATAGAGTCTGGATATCCTTCAAATTTATAGCTATAATGAAGGCTTAATGTTCAACTTTAATTGTATATTCACACTTGTGAGGGGAGCCCATATAAGCCAAACCATGTAGTGGTAACACTGAACAGAGTCAAATAAATAAACTCTATGTATATAACAATATCGGTGTAATGAGAGACCTCTGGCAGGGGGCATGTGTGTGTAGTGCACACATATAAATACAGTTTTACCTGAGCAAAACCAACATCCACTATATAGACGTGATTGCTACAGATGCCCCTCCATACACCACCGGGTTTATCTCTCACCTCTTCTGTTGCCGAGTTGATGGCTCCTTCAACTTTGTTACCGGATACTTCTGTTACGAGGGATAGCAGTATGGCAGCTTCACTCCTTCCAGCTAGTTAACATCCGACGTCCCAAGTAGACGTATCTCTTTGGCAGCGGCCTGTCTGCTGTGATGGAGCTTCTCCTCCATACACCAAGACGTGGGCGTGTTGCGGGTGTGTGCTATGCCGACCCATCTACTGCAACCTCCTCCGGTTAATGTATTGCGGTGGGGCAAAACTAGGCCACAGAAGCAGCTAGCAACATGGTAGAGATATCCTCAATTGTAGACCCAGGAGAAAAAGTCCCTCCATACACAGAGCAGATACCAGTTAAGGGGCAACAGGGTACAGACAAAATACAAGCTAGTAACGTAATTTGTCAAGTAAGGTGCTATCTTCTACCCAGATTAAGGTATTGGGATATGGTCTAAATTTTGTACCAACAAATAATTTTAACATGTTTCAAACCATCCTGGAAGTGAATAGACTAATAAGAAGTATTACTTTACGTAGACATTTTGGGAACATAGATTCTGTCCCTCCTCCCACTTCGACTGCTGCCATATGGAAAACTGATTGCCATTTTGATAAGGCATGTGACATTGTCACCTTGGAAAGTATTTTATGGGATGACAGCAGTGCAGTAGGAGAGGTGGGTGAACGTAATAACTTCTTTGGTTTTAAAAATCCATCCACCTTTTACCAAATACAGAGTAGGGGTACCACCAAAGAAACCTTTTATATTATAATAGGGTTGAAAAGGATCTGAAATCTTTGAACTCGAGCATCCCACATGAGGGAAACTCACGTAATTTGAATGCTTTGGAAAGGAAAGCATTGAACAAGCTGAAGGAGTGCAAAGACATTGTGATAAAACCCTCGGACAAGGGGGGATCAGTGGTAGTCCTGGACAGGAATACCTATATCTTGGAAGCCAAGCGTCAGCTTGAGGATGTTAATAACTATAGGACCCTGACCACTGATCCCACCAAGTCTTTCAGAAGAAGTTGTCACAACTCTTAGATGATGCCAGAGAAAAAGGTTTTATTGATGAGGAGACAGCTGATTTTTTGTATGTACCTAATCTCATAGTGCCTATTTTTCATCACCTCCCTAAGGTTCACAAATCCTTAACGATAGTGAGTGGTGATTGGAGCACCTATCTCAATGGTTTGATGCCATCTTTCACCCTCTAGTGGTTTCATTGAATAGCTACCTGCGAGACACTAAGCACATTTTGAAATTGATGAGTGACATCAAGTGGGAGCCAGCAGTACATTCCTGTCTCTCTATTGATGTTGTTGCCTTATATTCATCGATACCTCATCACAAAGGCTTGGAAGCTATACGCTTCTTTTTGAAGGAATATTCTGACTACACCTTGGAGTTTCAGGAATTTGTTGTTGAAGTTAGTTTTTTTTTTGCTAACACATAACTTTTTTAGATTTGAGGGCACTTTCTATCACCAAATATGTGGGACAGCTATGGGGGCGAAGTTCGACCCCTCCTACGCAAACCTATTTTTGGGTTGGTGGGAGTTGTCCCACATATTTGGAGATATAAATCCCTATAGAGACTGCATTTCCTTTTATAAGAGATATATTGATGATTTCATCTTTCTTTTTAAAGGAGATCATCTATCGGCGAGCTCATTTGTGAGTTGGCTCAATTTGAATGAGCTCAATCTCAAGTTTACCTTTGATTACCAAAGGGAATCAATAAACTATCTTGATCTGACACTAAGGGCAGAGGGGGATGGTAAAGTTACCACGGATGTATATAGAAAGCCTATAGCTGGCAATACTCTATTGCATGCTAAGTAATGCGACCCTGATTTTGTACCTTATGTGGTCACCAAGGGGCAATACGTCCATCTCAAGAGGAACTGCAGCAGTAGGGGCTCATATCTCAATAGACCAGAGGAACTTAGTGCTCGTCTGAAACAAAGAGACTACCCCAATATGGTTATAGCTATAGCCCGCACTGAGGTGGATTGGGTTGAGCGTGAACATCTTCTACAGGATGTCAATGTGGGTGGATCTAAGGAGATGACTAATTAATTTGGAGGAGTGACCTTTGTCACAGCCCATAGTGCCCAATATAGACAAGTGTGTGTCAGGAAGCATTTTAAACTTCTTATTGCAGATGGCAAACTAATGAATTGTGTAGATAGAGGCATCAGATGCTCTTTCAGACGTGGCAAGACCATTGGCAATATAACTTCTCCATCAGATCTGCCCCCCCCTCCAGTCGAATAAGAGTTCATGGTTAACCCATGTGGGGATGTTCAAATGTGGGAGAAATAAATGTAAACCTTGTGACTATGCAATACTCTCTAAGACATTTAAATCTGAAGTAACACAATAATCTTTTGATATAAAACACTGTCTCAACTGTAATTCTACCTATGTCACTTATGTCATCACCTGTATTTTGTGCAATCGACAATATGTTGGACAAACAACACGTGAAGTGGGGTCTAGAATAAGAGAACATTTTTCAACTATCTCTATTGGAAAATGTACTACCCCACTTGTCCAACATTTTGCCCTTTGCCACAATAAAAGATTAGACTCTTTTAGGTGGCAGGTTATAGATAAAACTTTCCTGCCCAAAAGAGGCGGTGACAAGAACAAGATCTTAAGTAGAAATGAAAGGTATTGGATATTTAGGCTTAATACCCGAGTTCCGCTAGGGTTCAATTCAGAATATGACCTTATTAACCATTGGCAGAACTAGATACGGTATACCAGTTCTGGCATGTTAATCATTAGAGTATGAGTTTGCTCTCTTGAGATACTAACCCTGCCACCCTTGGCTATTCTTCCCTAGAGATATTTTATCTGCATGTGTCATGGTATCATGTGACTCAGCTTAGGGGATGTTTTCAATTCAATTTATTATATAGTTTAGTGTATCTTCTTGATGATGCTCTATTAATATTTTAAATAATTAAGTAAAAAGTTGAGGGTATGTTATGTCATCTATTTCAACACGTTTGTATCAGTTATATATCATTATTTAGGATTTGTATCTGCTGCAAATGCTGGTTCTGATTAATGGCTAATAACATGATTTTGCATTTATGGTAAATACCGTTCTGGCATAGTGGTTAGCTTAACAACCTACGATCCTGGGGACCCGGGATTGTTACCCCATAGGTACTTATTTATTTATTTATTATTATTATTACTGTTTTGACTCAACATTAATCTACAAATATTTCTAATGGAGATAACCCTTATACTATTGGGCTATAATTATGAGTGTGAGGTATTAGAAATACTTTAATACGATTTACTCTCATTATAGCAAGAACCATCTTTTATGTAACAAACTTTTTGTATGATTTCCCCAATACAACATTCTTGGTTCTGTATGTATTTAATTTTTGCTATAAACTATGAAATACATTATTGTACTATATAGAGTAACTTGTCTCATCTACAGGTATTTGTATCAAGAAGCTATAATGCTTTAATATATAGGTAAAATCTGTATCTCTATTTTTAAATATCTATTCCCTTAAACCTATATTAACCGGCATCATTCAGCTGTGTATTCATTGTTTTTAACCAATGGCTGTTTAGGTTAGGGTTTAAGTAGTGTGTTCTTTATGATTACGGCTTTTTAGCTGAAACGCGTAAGCACCTTCTATACAGCTGTTTTTGATCCTTGTTTTTACTGTTGGTTTGGATTATGGACTTTTAATATATTCCTATTTGGACACAATAAATGTTAAGTATTATTTAATGGATATTGTTCTGCCTGTCTTTGTTCTTTATGCTATTTTGTCCTGCTGAAAGCACTATCCACCCTTGCTGACTCATCTGTGATAAGCCTGGAGCCCATTGTAGCCTGCCTGGAGCAGCTGTCACTCTGTTTCCTAACTTAGTGCATCTAAGTATACTCCATACTGGAGGGACTTTTTCTCCTGGGTCTACAATTGAGGATATCTATACCATGTTGCTAGCTGTTTCTGTGGCCTAGTTTTGACCCACTGCAATACATTAACTGGAGGAGGTTTCAGTATATTGGTCGGCATAGCACACACCCGCAACACGCCCACGTCTTGGCATATGGAGGAGAAGCTCCATCACAGCAGACAGGCCGCTGCCAAAGATACTTCTACTCAGGACGTCGGATGTTAACCAGCTGAAAGGAGTGAAGCTGCCATAGTGCTATCCCTCGTAACGGAAGTATCCGGTAACAAAGTTGAAGGAGCCATCAACTCGGCAACAGAAGAGGTGAGACATGGACCCGGTGGTGTATGGAGCAGAATCTGTAGCAACATAGAGGATGTTGGTTTTGCTCAGGTAAAACTGTATTCATATGTGTACACTACACACGCATGCCCCCTGCCAGATGTCTCTCATTACACTGATATTGTTATATACATAGAGTTTATTTATTGGACTCTGTTCATTGTTACCACTACATGGTTTGGCTTATATGGGCTTTCCTCACAAGTGTGAATATACAATTAAAGTTGAACATTAAGCCTTCATTAGAGCTATAAATTTGAAGGAAATCCAGACTCTATATTCTCTCTTTGAACTGTATAATAATCAAATGTAAATATAGCTTTATGAAATTACATCAGACTGCCATTCACAAGGTATGTATGTGATATTAAGATTGAAATTGTAAACTGAGAAAATAGTTGGATCCATGCTGAAAGTATTGTAATCCTTTTAAATCCTTTCATAAAAAAATGTGATTTTAAAAGCAGTTTCTTCAAATACCTCATATTTAGTCTTGAAATACTCAGATTAAATAGTATTAAATGATCCCATAACTATTGGACATATTTGTTTGCTGATGCAGGAGATTATAGGTGTATAAAAATAGGCATTTGATATTTTCTGTAGCAGTATTGATAATTAAACAGTTTTCTTTTGCATGATGTACCAAGTCCACGGATTCATCCTAACTTGTGGGATATTGTCCTTCCTGACAGGAAGTAGCAAAGAGAGCACCACATCAGAGCTGTCTATATAGCTCCCCCCTTAACTCCACCCCCAGTCATTCTCTTTGCTGGCTCTAAGCAGGAACAGTAAAGAGAAGAGGTGTTAAACTGTTTTTATTTCATCTTCAAACAAGAGTTTGTTATTTTTAAATGGTACTGGTGTTGTACTATTTGCTCTCAGGCAGGACATAGATGAAGATTTCTGCCTGGAGGATGATGATCTTAGCATTTGTAACTAAGGTCCACTGCTGTTCCCACATGAGCTGAAGAGTACAGGAAAACTTCAGTGTGAGGAACGGTTCTTGCTATACAGCAATGAGGTATGTTCAGTCATTTTTCTGCAGAGACTGTGTTAACTCAGAAAGGCTGACAGTATCCCCATTAGGGGAAGGGTAAGCAGTAATCCTAGTATGAAAGAGGTTTTACTAGCTTGCAATAAGGGCTAAAAAAAATTTTTTGGGCACTCGGTTTGTTTATGTAAAATTGGGACAAACGTTTGTGTGTTCTGGGTGTAACGTTTTTTATGTTTAGGGGACGTTTGCTTGAGGGGTCATTTGGCTTATTTTGGGTTTGTTATAACCCACATTGTTTTCAAACTAGGTTTGTTAGATTTGAGTAGGCCCCAGTAACATTGAGTGAGGTGGGCGGGGCCTATTTTTGCGCCTCAGTTGCGCATTTAGTTATACAGACAAGCAGCAAGCAACTTCTCCTGAGGTCCTGATGATCTTCTGAGGGCCTATTCGAAGCTTTAACCCCATATTATCATTCCTAAGGGCAGGTAGTGCTTTTAGGGGTGTTTAACCGGTTTTAGACATATTTCAATCCGTTTTTTTCAATTGGGGGTTTATTGCTTATTAACTTGTGGTGCAATCCTTTTAAAGCTTAGTGGGTACACTGTTAAAATTTCAGAAAAATTGAAGCAATTTTAACCTATTTTGCAGTTTGTCTATGCCTTTTTTTCTCTTAAAGGCACAGTAGCGTTTTTGCAAATTGTGTTTTTTTCATTAAATAAAGTGTTTTCCAAGCTTGCTTGCTTTATTACTAGTCTGTTAAACATGTCTGACACTGAGGAAACTCATTGTTCAATTTGTTTAGAAGCCATTGTGGAACCCCCTCTTAGAATGTGTCCCACTTGTACTGATATGTCTATAAATTGCAAACAGCATATACTGGGGGGTAGTTATCAAGCCGTCTACTTTTCTGACTTCACCGGCCCAATACGCCCGCCTAAGCTCGCCTACCTTCGCCGCCGCGGACCTGAAAAAATACGCCTAAGTTATCAAATAAAGCTGTCAAAAAGCCGCGGGGCGATGAGCAGCGGACTGTGACAGTTATCACTCATCCGATCTCGCTGCCCTTCGGCTTTTTCCCAGCTTTATTGCTAGCCTGTCACTAAGCACTCATACTAAACTGCACTGTTCTACCCCCTATACCGGCGCCCCCGGAGCCCCCCGCAACTAAATAAAGTTACTAACCCCTAAACCGCCGCTCCTAGACCCCGCCGCAACTCTTATAAATATATTAACCCCTAAACCGCCGCTCCTAGACCCTGCCGCAACTCTTATAAATGTATTAACCCCTAAACCGCCGCTCCTAGACCCTGCCGCAACTCTTATAAATGTATTAACCCCTAAACCGCCGCTCCCGGACACCGCTGCCACCTACAGTATACCTAGTAACCCCTATCCTGCCCCCCCTACACCGTCGCCCTCTATTATAAAATTATTAACCCCTATCCTGCTGATCCCGCACCTCTCCGCAACTAAATAAATAGTTTAACCCTTAAACCACCGCTCCATGAACCCGCCGCAACCTATATTAAACCTATTAACCCCTATCCTGCCCCCCCTACACCGTCGCCACCTATAATAAATTTATTAACCCCTAATCTGCCCCCCTACACCGTCGCCACCTATCATAAATTTATTAACCCCTATCCTGCCCCCCACTACACCGCCGCCACTGTAATACAATTATTAACCCCTAAACCTAAGTCTAACCCTAACCCTAACGCCCCCCCTAACTTAAATATTAATTAAATAAATCTAAATAAATTAACTCTTATTAACTAAATGAATCCTATTTAAAACTAAATACTTACCTTTAAAATAAACCCTAATATAGCTACAATATAAATAATAATTATATTCTAGCTATCTTAGGATTTATATTTATTTTACAGGTAACTTTCAATTTATTTTAACCATGTACAATAACTATTAAATAGTTATTAACTATTTAATAGCTTATCTAGTTAAAATAAAGTGAAATGTACCTGTGAAATAAATCCTAACCTAAGTTACAATTACACCTAACACTACACTATACTTTAATAAATTATTCCTATTTAAAAATAAATACTTACCTGTAAAATAAACCCTAAGATAGCTACAATATAATTAATAATTATATTATAGCTATCTTAGGATTTATATTTATTTTACAGGTAACTTTGTATTTATTTTAGCTAGTTAGAATAGTTATTAAATAGTTATTAACTATTTAATAACTACCTAGCTAAAAGAAATACAAAATTACCTGTAAAATAAATCCTAACTTAAGTTACAATTAAACCTAATACTACACTATCATTAAATTAATTAAATAAACTACCTACAAATAACTACAATTAAATACAATTACATAAACTAACTAAAGTACAAAAAATTAAAAAAGCTAAGTTACAAAAAAATAAAAAAATAAGTTACAAACATGTTAAAAATATTACAACAATTTTAAGCTACTTACACCTAATCTAAGCCCCCTAATAAAATAACAAACCCCCCCAAAATAAAAAAATGCCCTACCCTATTCTAAATTAAAAAGTTCAAAGCTCTTTTACCTGATCGGAACAGCCAATAGAATGCGAGCTTTGAATATAAGAAGTATTATCCTTTAAGAAAATACCTGATTTAGTATAATAGTAAGACATAAGCCGGAATGAAGAAAGGTATTCCTCTTTTAAGCTGAAAAAGAAAAAATATTCCACCTTAACAAGTCAGAACACATACAGAGAAAACACTGATATGAAGCATCTCTGAAATTCCACCTTAAAAAACATCAATCAAGGAACTTCCAATCAGAACTATCTGATACCTTTATAAGGATACACCTGACCAGTCACCTCTATCTTGAAAAAGCTCCCTGGTGAGCAAAACACGTTGATCTGAGTGGCTGTGTTATTTGCTAAAATATCACTTGAATGAGGACATTTCATTTCTGAAGTTTCTCCAGAGCATTTCATTATAACCCGGGTTATCCACGTATCTAACAACCTCTTATACCTTCTTTTTTTCCTGCGTGCATTAAGCACTAAGTGCAGGGAATCATATCTGGCTACAATAGAAGAGGTAACTATCTCTATAACATCTAAAGATTTGAACATCCAGAAAGCCGATAACCAGCATTGAAAGCTGTTAAGTATACCGATGACGTCAGACGCCAAGACACACGCGGCGCACTGATTCGGTTTGGAATTTGGATCCTAACAGACGACATCGGTCTTACATGAGAGGTTAAGTGAGTAAAAAGAACCTTAAAATACTAAGATTAATAAGGTACACTGACTGTATCGTGTTGTAAGAAGTCTTACCATTGTTTTATCGCTCAGCTTCGAGCCTGGTCAGCAAAGCCTATTTACAAGGCAACGGCATTTCACAAATACTTGATGCAAAATATAAAGAGACTGACTTTCCCTGTATAAACAGAGTGGATTACAAACACATTTTTCAGCTAAGCATTTTTGCTTATATCATATCCGCTGTGGAATATCAACCTGCTCAATATTGATTTTAACATTTTATCTTTGGAGAGACGTCCCCTTATTTTTAGTTTAAATTTAAATTTGATTTTTTGGTGTTACAAAATAAAAATATCTTTTTATATCAAAACAAGGCCTCAAGTACTTTTAGATTATTATTCAAGCATTCACTTTTGGATATATAGTATATATTTTTAGCGCATATTTGTTTCTAGCATTATTTTGTGGCACTATAGCAAATACACATTGTTTCTGTCTGACACTTTAGTTATAAAGTAACTACACTAATCTACTTCATAGTATTATAGATTATTCCCCACCAGTATATTGTAACACTGTTAAATGTCATATATTTTCAATAATTTTCTTTTAGAATAGAACACAGTTTTGAGTTTTTTATAGTTTCCCATTGTAGGGATCAGAAATATTATATGGTTTTTCACCTAACACTTGGATAGCTATCCATTCACTTTATCACATAAGATACTTTTTGCACTTAGATACAATTTTAATATATATACTATAGATAATTTTTTTAGGATACCTTTAGCTTCTTTTTAGCGCACTTACTACCCCCTCCTAACCCTAACACTAACACCCCCCTAAGTTAAATATAATTTAAATCTAACGAAATAAATTAACTCTTATTAAATAAATTATTCCTATTTAAAGCTAAATACTTAACTGTAAAATAAACCCTAATATAGCTACAATATAAATAATAATTATATTGTAGCTATTTTAGGATTAATATTTATTTTACAGGCAACTTTGTAATTATTTTAACCAGGTACAATAGCTATTAAATAGTTAATAACTATTTAATAGCTACCTAGTTAAAATAATTACAAAATTACCTGTAAAATAAATCCTAACCTAAGTTACAATTAAACCTAACACTACACTATCAATAAATTAATTAAATACAATACCTACAAATAACTACAATTAAATAAACTAACTAAAGTACAAAAAATAAAAAATAACTAAGTTACAAAAAATAAAAAAATATTTACAAACATTAGAAAAATATTACAACAATTTTAAACTAATTACACCTACTCTAAGCCCCCTAATAAAATAACAAAGACCCCCAAAATAAAAAAAATGCCCTACCCTATTCTAAATTTAAAAAGTTCAAAGCTCTTTTACCTTACCAGCCCTGAAAAGGGCCATTTGCGGGGCATGCCCCAAATAATTCAGCTCCTTTGCCTGTAAAAAAAAACATACAATACCCCCCCAACATTACAACCCACCACCCACATACCCCTAATCTAACCCAAACCCCCCTTAAATAAACCTAACACTAAGCCCCTGAAGGTCTTCCTACCTTATCTTCACCATGCCAGGTTCACCGATCCGTCCTCCGAAGTCTTGATCCAAGCCTCCGAAGAATGAAGCTTCCTTTAAGGGACGTCATCCAAGATGGCGTCCCTCGAATTCCGATTGGCTGATAGGATTCTATCAGCCAATCGGAATTAAGGTAGGAAAATTCTGATTGGCTGATGGAATCAGCCAATCAGATTCAAGTTCAATCCGATTGGCTGATTGGATCAGCCAATCAGATTGAGCTCGCATTCTATTGGCTGATCGGAACAGCCAATAGTATGCGAGCTCAATCTGATTGAACTTGAATCTGATTGGCTGATTCCATCAGCCAATCAGAATTTTCCTACCTTAATTCCGATTGGCTGATAGAATCCTATCAGCCAATCGGAATTCGAGGGATGCCATCTTGGATGATGTCCCTTAAAGGAACCTTCATTCTTCAGTTGGATGTCGGAAGAAGAAGATGGATCTGCGCTGGAGGACTTCAAGATGGAGCCGTTCGTCATCGGATGAAGATAGAAGATGCCGCTTGGATCAAGATGGTTGCCGGTCCGGATCGCCTCTTCTTCCCGGATAGGATGAAGACTTTGGAGCCTCTTCTGGACCTCTTCAGCCGCCGCTTGATAGAAGACTTCAGCCGGATTATGGATCGCCAGCCCCCGCTTGGGCTTGGATGAAGACTTCGGAGGCTTGGATCAAGACTTCGGAGGACGGATTGGTGAACCTGGCATGGTGAAGATAAGGTAGGAAGATCTTCAGGGGCTTAGTGTAAGGTTTATTTAAGGGGGGTTTGGGTTAGATTAGGGGTATGTGGGTGGTGGGTTGTAATGTTGGGGGGGGGTATTGTATGTTTTTTTTTACAGGCAAAAGGGCTGAATTATTTGGGGCATGCCCCGCAAATGGCCCTTTTCAGGGCTGGTAAGGTAAAAGAGCTTTGAACTTTTTTAATTTAGAATAGGGTAGGGCATTTTTTTATTTTGGGGGTCTTTGTTATTTTATTAGGGGGCTTAGAGTAGGTGTAATTAGTTTAAAATTGTTGTAATATTTTTCTAATGTTTGTAAATATTTTTTTATTTTTTGTAACTTAGTTCTTTTTTATTTTTTGTACTTTAGTTAGTTTATTTAAATGTATTTATTTGTAGGTATTGTATTTAATTAATTTATTGATAGTGTAGTGTTAGGTTTAATTGTAGATAATTGTAGGTATTTTATTTAATTTATTTATTGATAGTGTAGTGTTAGGTTTAATTGTAACTTAGGTTAGGATTTATTTTACAGGTAATTTTGTAATTATCTTAACTATGTAACTATTAAATAGTTATTAACTATTTAATAGCTATTGTACCTGGTTAAAATAAATACAAAGTTGCCTGTAAAATAAATATTAATCCTAAAATAGCTACAATATAATTATAATTTATATTGTAGCTATATTAGGGTTTATTTTACAGGTAAGTATTTAGCTTTAAATAGGAATAATTTATTTAATAAGAGTTAATTTATTTCGTTAGATTTAAATTATATTTAATTTAGGGGGTGTTAGTGTTAGGGTTAGACTTAGCTTTAGGGGTTAATACATTTATTATAGTAGCGGTGAGTTCCGGTCGGCAGATTAGGGGTTAATAAGTGAAGTTAGGTGTCGGCGATGTTAGGGAGGACAGATTAGGGGTTAATAATATTTCTTATAGGGTTATTGAGGCGGGAGTGAGGCGGATTAGGGGTTAATACATTTATTATAGTAGCGGTGTGGTCCGGTCGGCAGATTAGGGGTTAATAATTGTATGTAGGTGGAGGCGACGTTGGGGGCGGCAGATTAGGGGTTAATAAATATAATATAGGGGTTGGCACTGTGGGGGACTTTAAAAATGCATGGGACAAGCATAGGGCTATCCTACGAACTAGATAAGTTTATACTGTTAGGTAAGGTGGGGCAGACTTGCTGGGCCTATGGCTCTTATCTGCCGTCAATATCTATGTTATGGGCAGCAGATTAGGGGTACATAGGTATAATGTAGGTTGCGGCGGTATACGGAGCGGCAGATTAGGGGTTAAAAAAATATGCAGGTGTCAGCGATAGCGGGGGCGGCAGATTAGGGGTTAATAAATATTATGTAGGTGTCGGCGGTATTAGGGGCAGCAGATTAGGGGTACATAGGGATAAAGTAGTTGGCGGCGGTGTACGGAGCGGCAGATTAGGGGTTAAAAAAATTTAATAGAGTGGCGGCGATGTGGGGGACCTCGGTTTAGTGGTACATAGGTAGTTTATGGGTGTTAGTGTACTTTAGAGCACAGTAGTTAAGAGCTTTATAAACCGGCGTTAGCCCAGAAAGCTCTTAACTACTGACTTTTTTCTGCGGCTGGAGTCTTGTCGTTAGATTTCTAACGCTCACTTCAGCCAAGACTCTAAATACCGGCGTTAGAAAGATCCCATTGAAAAGATAGGATATGCAATTGGCGTAGGGTGATCTGTGGTATGGAAAAGTGGCGGCTGCAAAGTGAGCGTTAGACCCTTTCATGACTGACTCTAAATACCAGCGGGCGGTAATAACCAGCGTTAGAAGCCTCTCTTCAGATCGAAGAGTTTCTGAACTATCTGCATTACAATGTGACTCACCTTATCTTGTGTTCCATGCTGATAAGGTGGTTTTGCGTACCAAGCCTGGGTTCCTACATAAGGTTGTTACTAACAGGAATATCAATCAAGAAATTGTTGTTCCTTCTCTGTGTCCTAATCCTTCTTGTAAGAAGGAACGTCTGTTGCACAACTTGGACGTGGTTCGTGCTTTTAAATTTTATTTGCAGGCAACCAAAGATTTTCGTCAAACATCTTCTTTGTTTGTTGTCTATTCTGGAAAGCGTAGGGGTCAAAAAGCTACTGCAACATCTCTTTCCTTTTGGCTGAAAAGCATCATCCGTTTGGCTTATGAGACTGCTGGACAGCAGCCTCCTGAAAGGATTACAGCTCATTCTACTAGAGCGGTAGCTTCCACATGGGCTTTTAAAAATTATGCTTCTGTTGAACAGATTTGTAAGGCTGCGACTTGGTCTTCGCTTCATACCTTTTCAAAATTTTACAAATTTGATACTTTTGCTTCTTCGGAGGCTATTTTTGGGAGAAAGGTTTTGCAAGCAGTGGTGCCTTCCGTTTAGGTTCCTGTCTTGTCCCTCCCTTCATCCGTGTCCTAAAGCTTTAGTATTGGTATCCCACAAGTTAGGATGAATCAGTGGACTCGGTACATCATGCAAAAGAAAACAAAATTTATGCTTACCTGATAAATTTCTTTCTTTTGCGATGTACCGAGTCCATGGCCCGCCCTGTCTATTCAAGCCAGATAGTATTTTTTTATGTAAACTTCAGTCACCTCTACACCTTATAGTTTCTCCTTTTCTTCCTTGGCCTTCGGTCGAATGACTGGGGGGTGGAGTTAAGGGGGGAACTATATAGGCAGCTCTGCTGTGGTGCTCTCTTTGCTACTTCCTGTCAGGAAGGACAATATCCCACAAGTTAGGATGAATCAGTGGACTCGGTACATCGCAAAAGAAAGAAATTGATCAGGTAAGCGTAAATTTTGTTTTTCTATGTCTGCTGCCCCCCATGGAATAAAACTGGTATTGCAGCCAAGGTATTTGGTTGTTTAGAGAGGCGTAGCTTCGATTAATAGCGTATCCAAATCTATTGAATGACTAAGAAATGGGAAGGAGTTTGGTCTCAGACAAAAACTCCTTGCACAAAGAGAATGGGCTCTTTTGCTGGAAATTTTCTTGGTGACTGTTGCAATCCTGCTTGCTGATATTTTTGCTTACAGAGAGACAAGAGTGTGCGAACACTGTTTACTGTAAGACAAATTCGGACAGTCTTTGTGGATAAGAGATTATCAGGATTAATTCTCTTCCAATTATGCATAATTCCCCTAAAAAGTATGACAATAGACATGTTGGATATTGAACCCTCACCTGGAGCTGGTAAAGTATACGCGATTGTTAAGTATATTTAAATCAAAGGTATTCTATAACTATAGTTACATTATAGCTGGGATTTAAAAGGGTATTTTGTACTTTTAATTTATGTACTATTGGCCTGTTTAGCTTAGAAATAAGTATATTGGTGCTGAATAATTGTATTGCTAGGAAAAGTTTTTATAATTTTTTTGTATTTATAAGCCAGTCTTATTTATTGTGAAATCTCTTAGAAATTGCATATCAATAGGTTATTGTGTAAATAATATACAATTTCTCTGATTGTTATAAGTTCAGCATTATGACTTATAGGCTTATGTAGTGGCAGTAAATTAGAATTGGTGGCTAATTATAGTCTGTTCTGGTATTCTCATTTGTGATATTTTAATAAGTGATTCATTGTGAGTAAGGTTCATTTTTAGAGATATATTGTATGATCTGTTTTGGATAGAAAATTGTAACAGAATAAGCGTGTATAATTGATTCATAATTTAGTTTTTACATAAATATAATTCAAGGTGTCTATAACGATAACTAATCAAGAACAAAGGATCAAATATTAATTTTTAATATTCATAATTACAAGACATATCAACATTACTAGAGGTTACTGCTGAGATAATAATAAATTATATTGTAACCTAGGATATACAACATTTATTGGTTGGCAACTGCTGAGATAAGTACGCCAACATGGGTTTTGCCATGGATCCTTCTAAGATCACCGCAGTTCTGGAATGGCTTCAACCCACCTCATTAAAGGAACTACAGAGATTTTTGGGGTTCTCCAATTATTACCACAAGTTTATAAAGAACTTTTCCAAATAGTTGCTCCACTCACTGAGTTAACTAGACGGAACAGAGACTGCAAAAATTGGCCTCCAGAAGCCGTGGATGCCTTCTCTCATCTGAAAAAGGCCTTTTGTTCTGCTCCTGTGCACCGCCATCCTGATCCTGACCTGCAGTTCACTTTAGAGGTTGACGCTTCCGAGATTGGAGCTGAAGCAGTCCTAACCCAAAGGGATCCTTTATCCTCCAAGTTGCACCCTGTAGCCTTTTTCTCCAAATGCTTTACTCCTGCAGAGAGGAATTACGATGTGGATAATTGTGAACTCTTAGCCATTAAGATGGCCCTGACTGAATGGCATCATTGGCTAGAGGGTACTGCCAATCCCATTCAGATACTCACTGACCACAAGAATCTGACGTACCTAGAGACTGCTCATTGACTCAATCCTCGACAGGCCAGGTGGGCCTTATTCTTTTCCCATTTTAAATTTGTAGTCTTTTATCTTCCTGGGACCAAGAATGAAAAGGCTGGCGCCCTTTCCCCATCAGTTTCCTCAGTCTAATGACTCTTCTGAAGCTCCTATTGAACAAATTATACCCCCCTTCTGTGTAATTGCTCAACTTTCTACTCTCTACTTCAAATACTGCAATGTGCCCAGTCTAGAAAGCCTCCTGAAGCCCCTGTGGCTCCTGATATCTTTTTTGTACCTCAGGACCTACGCACCCCTGTGCTATCCTGGGCTCATGACAGCAAACTATCAGGACATCCTGGTTTGACAAGAACATTTAAGCTCCTTTCCCAACATGTATGGTGGCCTACCATGAAGTCTGACTCTCAGGATTATGTTAAAGCCTGCATGACTTGTGCTGCCAATAAGACTCCCTGATCCTTGCCTCATGGCTTACTCCTGTCGTTGTCTATTCCCAAACAACCGTGGACACACATAACAATGAATTTTGTTGTTGACCTCCCTCCTTCTGACCATCATACGGTTATCTGGGTTGTGGTGGATTGATTTTCCAGGCTTGCTCATTTTGTGCCCTTGGTCAAGCTACCTACTGCCCAAGAGTTATCACGTCTATTTCTTCTTCATGTGGTACGCCTTCATGGTATACCTGTAAATTTTGTCTCTGACAGAGGACCTCAATTTGTTTCCACTTTCTGGAGAGCTTTTTGCAAACTGATTGGGACTACTGTATCCTTATCTTCTGGCCATCATTCTCAGACCAATGGTCTGACGGAGAGGACAAATCAAGATCTCGAAGCCTATCTCAGAGCCAATGTCAATTCTCAGCATACCTACTGGTCAGGACCTTTGCCCCTAGCCGAACTGGCAAGGAACACTCATTGGCACTTATCTCTACGATGCTCTCCATATCAAGCCGCAGCAGGGTATCAACCCTGTCTCTTCCCTCTTTCGGCTCAGTCTACGGGAGTTCCTGCTGCTGACCATCATTTCACTGACCTTGCTACCCATTGGTAGCGTATACGCTCTCCGTTACTTTCAGCTGTTTCCAGATACAAGAAGCATGCCGACTATCATCAAGCTACTATTCATGCTTTTGCTGTTGGTGAGCAAGTCTGGGTCTCTACTTGACACGTTCGCTTACGTCAGCCTTGCACAAAGTGGGTCCTTGCTACATCGGTCCTTACAAGGTCCTCAAAAGATTATCTCCTGTTGCCTACAAAGTGGCTTTACCCAGAGCCCTACACATTTATCCTGTCTTTCACATCTCTCTGTTCAAGCCCTACATCACAAACAGGTTTTTCCGACTCAGACCTCCTCCTCCACCACTCTTGGTTTATGGTGAGCCGGAGTATGAGATTGCCAGGATCCTGGACTCCAGGTACAGATGCAGGCAACTTCAATACCTTGTGAACGGGAAGGGTTGCTCTGTGGCAGATCGTTCCTGGGTTCCTGCCTGTCATGTAAATGCTCTTCTCTGATCTCCAGGTTTCCTTCTGTACATACCACCAAGCCTATGTAGGGTCCCGGAGCTACCCTTTGAGAAGGGGACTCTGTCACGCCACTCCTCCACTCTTCTGTGGCCGTTGCTATGGACGCAGGCGGTCCTGTTGCTAGGGATGCAGCGGTGTAACTACAGCACGGTGATGACGTCATCACCGCCCACCCTGTCTTCTGATGCCAGTCCGGATCCCTCCTGTGGCGCAAATCCTATCCTATGTAAGTGGCTCAGTCACTCTCACCTGTGCCCAAGTAAAGGTGTTTCTGTGTGTGCTCCTGGGTGCGGTATTTCTAGTATTGTTGGATTGCTATATCATTACTGAACTCTGCTTGCTTAACCCTTGTACTGCTGGATTGCATACCATTACTGAACTCTGCCTGTCTGACCATTCTATTTGGTTTACACCTGAACTGTTATACTGCTGGATTGCCAGATCATTGCCGGACCCTGCCTGTCTTGACCATTCTCTGCTTTCATCTTATTGCCATGAAGGACTGTGCTGTCTGCCGTGAGTACTGCCTCCCTCATTTTATAAATGAGTTGCTGTTCATCAGTCCACGGTAAGACAAATTGTCTATAAATGGAGAAAGTTCAGCACTGCTGCTACTCTCCCTAGAAGTGGCCGTCCTGTAAAGATGACTGCAAGAGCACAGCGCAGACTGCTCAATGAGGTGAAGAAGAATCCTAGAGTGTCAGCTAAAGACTTAAAAAAGTCAGTGGCAAATGCTAACATCCCTGTTAGCAAATCTACAATACGTAAAACACTAAACAAGAATGGATTTCATGGGAGGATACCACAAAGGAAGCCACTGCTGTCCAAACAAAACATTGCTGCACATTTACAGTTTGCACAAGAGCACCTAGATGTTCCACAGCAGTACTGGCAAAATATTGTGTGGACAGATGAAACCAAAGTTGAGTTGTTTGGAAGAAACACACAACACTACGTGTGGCGAAAAAGAGGCACAGCACACCAACATCAAAACCTCATCCCAACTGTGAAGTATGGTGGTGGGGGCATCATTGTTTGGCGCTGCTTTGCTGCATCAGGGACTGGATGGATTGCTATCATCGAAGGAAAAATGAATTCCCAAGTTTATCAAGACATTTTGCAGGAGAACTTAAGGCCATCTGTCTTCCAGCTGAAGCTCAACAGAAGATGGGTGTTGCAACAGGACAATGACCCAAAGCATAGAAGTAAATCAACAACAGAATGCCTTAAACAGAAGAAAATACGCCTTCTGAAGTGGCCCAGTCAGAGTCCTGACCTCAACCCGATTGAGATGCTGTGGCATGACCTCAAGAAAGCGATTCACACCAGACATCCCAAGAATATTGCTGAACTGAAACAGTTCTGTAAAGAGGAATGGTCAAGAATTACTCCTGACCGTTGTGCACATCTGATCTGCAACTACAGGAAACGTTTGGCTGAAGTTATTGCTGCCAAAGGAGGTTCAACCAGTTATTAAATCCAAAGGTTCACATACTTTTTCCACCTGCACTGTGAATGTTTACATGGTGTGTTCAATAAAAACATGGCAAAATTTCCTTCTTTGTGTGTTATTAGTTTAAGCAGACTGTGATTGTCTATTGTTGTGACTTAGATGATGATCAGATCACATTTTATGACCAATTTGTGCAGAAATCCATATCATTGCAAAGGGTTCACATACTTTTTCTTGCAACTGTATTTCCTATCCTCCCACTTGACGCCGGGATAAGAAGACTACTGGCCAAGTTTGGTCTGATAGAGAAATATCCCACGAGCATTAAAGTGCCTGAGTCAGACAGCAGATAACAGCAGATAACTCATTTGCTGAGGAGGTAGGACTTACTTAGTAGATGTTTTTAATTTTTTGATGAAATTTCAGATTGTAACTTCAGTGTGGTAGTTGTATGGTGCGGGTCCATAAAAACACTTTTTTTTAGCAATATGCAGCAGTGTATTTATGATTATTTGACAATGCTGTAGAAATTCTATATTTAAAACCATGCAGACATGTTTCCTTCACAATACACAAATGGTATATATATATTACAGTTTACTGCCCCTTTATTCAAGAAATTTCCTGATGCCAGGAGGCATTTTATCTAAGATTTTTATATCTGCAAAACATGTTATACTCTCAGGATAAGATTGCTCAGTGTTTGAAATAAGACAGGTTAACTTAACACTGTTCAGTTTACACTGCAGCTGACTTAATTTTGAGACACATACAAACAAGCCTAAGGGCTAGATTTATTAAGCCCATACGGCAGTAAGTTCTCTCAAGAACTTGCTCGCCGTCATTTATCAAGCAGCGGTCACCAGACCTCTGCTTCCTGAGCCTCTAATCTGGCGAAATTCAATCTCCTCGGTCTAGTCAGACCGAGGAGATTGACAGCTCCTGCCCGCGCGTGATTGGCTGTGCGCGGGCAGGGGGCGGGATTGCACGCGAGCGCAAAATTGCACTCGTGTGCAATGCCGAATACGTGCGGGTATTTTCGCCCCGCCACAGGCGAGCTGAGGCGTACAGGGGCGCGTATACGCGCCCCTGTACGCCTCAGCTTTAATAAATCTAGCCTTAAATCCTGCATTTAACCAGATCTAGACTGAGTACCACAGCTTATGGTTCCACCAAGACCATATAGAGTACAGCATTTTCAAAAGTACAGCTGACAGATGGGAATATTTGTACACCAGATTTGAAGTGGTGTTCTTGGTTGAGGGAAATGGGGGGGAACCCCCAAACATATGTCAACCTTTCAAAAGTGCGTTTCTTCATCTACCCATTCTGATAGATCATTAATGTACAATTTTGGATTCACAGAAGTATTTCTGTTTGCACATTTACAAATATGATTCTTTAAAAAGTGATCTCTTAATTTCTGCTATTTTTTTGTTTTTTAAAGATATTTTATTAAGGTTCATTTTTAGGTGAACATACAGGAAATGTCAGAGGACAATATACATTAAGAAATAGCTTCAAGGTACATATCTAAAGTCCAAAAAAAAGATACAGTACATAGTTGCATCGTATGACATAGCTTAATATTAAATTTATGTTTGTTGCCATTAAAACTATATACCTACTGTATGGTTCTAGAGGTCACTCTTGGGCCCCATAATGATACATCATATACATAACTATAGTAGGAAATCTCAGACATAATGAGACCACTTTTGGATCTCGGATGAGGAACCTTGTTTTTCTCTTTTATATAAACTATCATGAATTATATATATAAACAAACAATTTTTGAACAGCCATACATATATTGCTAAACTATTATGTATTTATAAGCTATATATAGCATATATATAATGCAAAATAACTTCCCCATGATAAACTTTATCAGCCAATCTTGAACTGTTAACGACAATAAAATAAACATAGAAAAAAAAGGGGGGAAATGTGCAGGAGTTTTTAAATGCTACTGAAAGTTTAAACTTGCATATGTTAGCACTTTTGAAATTAGTAACCTCAATTAGCCGTTATAAGGGTACGAAAGGCGATGTGGAGATTAGTTAGTGTTAAGATCAGTATGAAGATATGTACATGTGATGTAAGGATATTTGCAGTTAGCTATACTATGTAAGAACACTTTTTGAGAATCTGATAAGCTTACATAATGCTGAACAGCAACATATAACATTAACTAGTCATGTAGGTGTTTAGTCTCAATCTACAGTCCCTCAGGGAGTTGTTAATATCCGTAGACTTAGCATGATAGGCAATATGCTATTGCAAGATCAACTGAAGAGCTCAAGCGTGCCACGCTGCTCTTCCATATAATATGTATAGGTATATCTGCCATTGCGGCCGCCAACAGCAGGACATGATTAAATATATAATTAGGGCAGAAATGAACCTACACTCCAATGTAACTTCTGCCTGTAATATGTAATAATATGTTAGAAGTGCAATATAAAAATGTATAATAGTGTTACTGCTAAATGAGCGTAAGAGACCATAAAGAGACTATAAAGGAGAGGAAGATACGTGTATACCTACAGAACTTATAGCGTATCCTATTGTTGCAACACATAGTACTAGTCTTAGTAGGGATAGTAATCACAATTCCATCTTGTTAAGATAAACTCTTTTGGCTATAAGCGAGATAGTCTCAGGTAATATCTAGATGAAGTAGGGAGATTTAGGAAACAAGGCTGCGACATTCTAATATATTGCCAGCAATAGGGGGTGGTCAAATAAGGAATTATATCAAGTCAACCTTGCTTTAGGGGGGTAATCTAGCAAACATTTCCAGGTTTAATTGCACATTATTTGTTGGTTGTGGTTAGTCTATGTTTCAGTCTGGTTTTAAGGAGGCAAAGAAACACAAATACCCAGACATAACTGCATATTATGCTTTGATTGTGGTTAGACTATACTGCAAAGATCCACATGCAGTATCAATAGCCCACAAATATTATATACCTTCCCCAAACTGTAAATATAGGACAAACTGCAAACAAACTAGTAAAAGTTATAATCAGTCAGCAAACTTGGAGTGGCATTAGACATATGTAATTAGCTCTCCAGAATTAGGTTTCTTTCTGTCCGTAGTCAGCCTCCCTTTTTGTTAACCGAGGACAGCTTGTGAATTGGTTTGTATAGGGAAAACCTCCCCGGATCCCATATTGCCCTCCTTGATGCAAAACAATAAGGGGAGAGAGTCGTAGTCAGCAGAATAAATCTTAAAAATCCTGTCTTCGAAGTAAAGGGAGCAGCATATTTGAATGGTGATAGGCTGAAGAATATCTCAGACGTGATGTTCCGTGATGCTTATTGTCCCAAAGTAGATCCTGAACTTGGAGATTATAGCAATAATCCTTCCTCTCACTCAAGCTAGGTATAGGCACCATTTTAACAGTGGGATCCAGAAAGGCCGCTTCTTCTGCTATCCGCCCGATATCTTCTTTGCTGTCAATCAAGGCAACGCTGGCACCGGTATCTTGCGTTCTTGTATAGTTCTGTTTTACCAGCAGTGGAGTCGCTGGGTGCACCTTTTTCTCTTGTTAAGTGTATCCAGTCCACGGATCATCCATTACTTGTGGGATATATTCCCTTCCCAACAGGAAGTTGCAAGAGGATCACCCACAGCAGAGCTGCTATATAGCTCCTCCCCTCACATGTCATACCCAGTCATTCTCTTGCAACCCTCAACATAGATGGAGGTCGTGAGAGGACTGTGGTGTATTATACTTAGTTTATTTCTTCAATCAAAAGTTTGTTATTTTTAAATGGCACCGGAGTGTGCTGTTTTTTCTCAGGCAGTATTTGGAAGAAGAATCTGCCTGCATTTTCTATGATCTTAGCAGAAGTAACTAAGATCCACTTGCTCTTCTCACACATTCTGAGGAGTGAGGTAACTTCAGAAAGGGAATGGCGTGCGGGTTTTCCTGCAACTAAGGTATGTGCAGTAAAATATTTTTCTAAGGAATGGAATTGACTAAGAAAATGCTGCTGATACCGAAGTAATGTAAGTAAAGCCTTAAATGCAGTGAAAGCGACTGGTATCAGGCTTATTAATAGAGATATTTACTCTTTAAAAAATGTGTTTTAAAACGTTTGCTGGCATGTTTAACCGTTTTTTAAACGTACATTTGGTGATAAAACTTATTGGGGCATAATTTTTCCACATGGCTGGCTTAATTTCTGCATAGAAACAGTTAACTGAGGCTTCCCACTGTTGTAATATGAGTGGGAGGGGCCTATTTTAGCGCTTTTTTGCGCAGTAAAAATTCAGACTCAGACTTCCTGCTTCTTCCTGCATGATCCAGGACTTCTCTAGAGGGCTCAAAAGGCTTCAAAAGTCATATTGAGGGAGGTAATCAGTCACAGCAGAGCTGTGTGTTTGACTGTTTTAAAAAACGTTTTTCTCTATTGTTTATCCGTTTTGGGTATTAAGGGGTTAATCATCCATTTGCAAGTGGGTGCAATGCTCTGCTAACTTAATTACATTTACTGTGAAAATTTGGTTGGTATAACTGCTTTGGTTCATTGTTATTTCAACTTGAGACAGGTTTTGTGCTTCTTAAAGGCGCAGTAGCGTTTTTTATATTGCTTGTAAACTTATTGTGAAGTGTTTTTCAAGCTTGCCAGTCTTATTGCTAGTCTGTTTAAACATGTCTGACATAGATGAATCTACTTGTTCATTATGTTTGAAAGCCAGTGTGGAGCCCCATAGAAATATGTGTACTAAATGTATTGATTTCACTTTAAATAATAAAGGTCAGTCTTTATCTATAAAAGAATTATCACCAGACGACGAGGGGGAAGTTATGCCGACTAACTCTCCTCACGTGTCAGTACCTTCGCCTCCCGCTCAGGGGGCGCATGCTATTATGGCGCCAAGTACATCAGAGACGCCCATAGCAATTACTTTACAGGACATGGCTACAATCATGAATAATACCCTGTCAGAAGTATTATCTAGATTGCCAGAATTGAGAGGCAAGCGCGATAGCTCTGGGATTTGGAGAGATGCAGAGTGCGCTGGTGCTGTAAGAGCCATGTCTGATACTGCGTTACAGTTTGCAGAACATGAGGACGGAGAGCTTCATTCTGTGGGTGACGGATCTGATCCGGGGAAACCTGATTCAGAGATCTCTAATTTTAAATTTAAGCTTGAGAACCTCCGTGTATTGCTTGGGGAGGTTTTAGCTGCTCTGAACAACTGTAACACAGTTGCAATTCCAGAGAAATTGTGTAGGCTGGATAGATACTATGCGGTGCCGGTGTGTACTGATGTTTTCCCTATACCTAAAAGGCTTACAGAAATTATTAGCAAGGAGTGGGATAGACCAGGTGTGCCTTTTTCCCCACCTCCTATATTTAGAAAAATGTTTCCAATAGACGCCACTACACAGGACTTATGGCAGACGGTCCCTAAGGTGGAGGGAGCAGTTTCTACTTTAGCAAAGCGTACCACTATCCCAGTTGAGGATAGTTGTGCTTTTTCGGATCCAATGGATAAAAAATTAGGTTACCTTAAGAAAATGTTTGTTCAACAAGGTTTTATCTTGCAGCCCCTTGCATGCATTGCGCCTGTCACTGCTGCTGCGGCATTCTGGTTTGAGTCTCTGGAAGAGGCCATTCACACAGCTCCATTGGATGAAATTATGGACAAGCTTAAATCCCTTAAGCTAGCTAACTCATTTGTTTCTGATGCCATTGTACATTTGACTAAACTAACGGCTAAGAACTCCGGATTCGCCATCCAGGCGCGGAGGGCGCTATGGCTTAAATCCTGGTCAGCTGACGTGACTTCTAAGTCTAAATTACTTAATATTCCTTTCAAGGGGCAGACCTTATTCGGGCCCGGCTTGAAGGAAATTATTAGCGACATTACTGGAGGTAAGGGGCATTCCCTTCCTCAGGACAGGGCCAAATCAAAGGCCAAACAGTCTAATTTTCGTGCCTTTCGAAATTTCAAGGCAGGAGCAGCATCAACTTCCTCCGCTCCAAAACAGGAAGGAACTGTTGCTCGTTTCAGACAGTCCTGGAAACCTAACCAGTCCTGGAACAAGGGCAAGCAGGCCAGAAAACCTGCTACTGCCCCCAAGACAGCATGAAGGAACGGCCCCCTATCCGGAAACGGATCTAGTGGGGGGCAGACTTTCTCTCTTCGCCCAGGCGTGGGCAAGAGATGTCCAGGATCCCTGGGCGTTGGAGATCATATCTCAGGGATATCTTCTGGACTTTAAGGCTTCTCCTCCTCAAGGGAGATTTCATCTTTCAAGGTTATCAGAAAACCAGATAAAGAAAGAGGCATTCCTACGCTGTGTACAAGACCTCCTAGTAATGGGGGTGATCCATCCAGTTCCGCGGACGGAACAAGGACAGGGATTTTATTCAAATCTGTTCGTGGTTCCCAAGAAAGAGGGTACCTTCAGACCAATTTTGGACCTAAAGATCTTAAACAAATTCCTAATAGTTCCATCATTCAAAATGGAAACTATTCGGACCATCCTGCCCATGATCCAAGAGGGTCAGTACATGACCACAGTGGACTTAAAGGATGCCTACCTTCACATACCGATTCACAAAGATCATCATCGGTTCCTAAGATTTGCCTTTCTAGACAGGCATTACCAATTTGTAGCTCTCCCCTTCGGGTTGGGTACGGCCCCGAGAATCTTTACAAAAGTTCTGGGCTCACTTCTGGCGGTTCTAAGACCGCAAGGCATAGCGGTGGCTCCGTATCTAGACGACATCCTGATACAGGCGTCAAGCTTTCAAATTGCCAAGTCTCATACAGAGATAGTTCTGGCATTTCTGAGGTCGCATGGGTGGAAGGTGAACATGGAAAAGAGTTCTCTATCACCACTCACAAGAGTCTCCTTCCTAGGGACTCTGATAGATTCTGTAGAAATGAAAATTTACCTGACGGAGGCCAGGTTATCAAAACTTTTAAATGCTTGCCGTGTCCTTCATTCCGTTCCACGCCCGTCAGTGGCTCAGTGCATGGAAGTAATCGGCTTAATGGTAGCGGCAATGGACATAGTGCCATTTGCGCGCCTGCATCTCAGACCGCTGCAATTGTGCATGCTAGGTCAGTGGAATGGGGATTACTCAGATTTGTCCCCCCTACAAAATCTGGATCAAGAGACCAGAGATTCTCTTCTCTGGTGGCTATCTCGGGTCCATCTGTCCAAGGGTATGACCTTTCGCAGGCCAGATTGGACGATTGTAACAACAGATGCCAGCCTTCTAGGCTGGGGCGCAGTCTGGAATTCCCTGAAGGCTCAGGGATCGTGGACTCAGGAGGAGAAACTCCTCCCAATAAATATTCTGGAGTTAAGAGCAATATTCAATGCTCTTCTAGCTTGGCCTCAGTTAGCAACACTGAGGTTCATCAGATTTCAGTCGGACAACATCACGACTGTGGCTTACATCAACCATCAAGGGGGAACTAGGAGCTCCCTATCGATGTTAGAAGTCTCCAAGATAATTCGCTGGGCAGAGTCTCACTCTTGCCACTTGTCAGCGATCCACATCCCAGGCGTGGAGAACTGGGAGGCGGATTTTCTAAGTCGTCAGACTTTTCATCCGGGGGAGTGGGAACTCCATCCGGAGGTGTTTGCTCAACTGGTCCATCGTTGGGGCAAACCAGAACTGGATCTCATGGCGTCTCGCCAGAACGCCAAACTTCCTCATTACGGATTCAGGTCCAGGTACCCGGGAGCGACGCTGATAGATGCTCTAGCAGCTCCTTGGTTCTTCAACATGGCTTATGTGTTTCCACCGTTTCCTCTGCTGCCTCGACTGATTGCCAAGGTCAAACAGGAGAGAGCATCAGTGATTCTGATAGCGCCTGCGTGGCCACGCAGGACCTGGTATGCAGACCTAGTGGACATGTCGTCCTGTCCACCATGGACTCTACCTCTGAGACAAGACCTTCTAATACAAGGTCCTTTCAATCATCCAAATCTAATTTCTCTGAGACTGACTGCATGGAGATTGAACGCTTGATCCTATCAAAGCGTGGCTTCTCCGAGTCAGTTATTGATACTTTAATACAGGGACGAAAGCCTGTTACCAGGAAAATCTACCACAAGATATGGAGTAAATATCTTTATTGGTGTGAATCCAAGAATTACTCATGGAGTAAGGTTAGGATTCCTAGGATATTGTCTTTTCTCCAAGAGGGTTTGGAAAAAGGCTTATCTGCTAGTTCGTTAAAAGGACAGATCTCTGCTCTGTCTATTCTTTTGCACAAGCGTCTGGCAGAAGTTCCAGACGTCCAGGCTTTTTGTCAGGCTTTGGCTAGGATTAAGCCTGTGTTTAAATCTGTTGCTCCTCCGTGGAGCTTTAACTTGGTTCTTAAGGTTCTTCAAGGAGTTCCGTTTGAACCCCTTCATTCCATTGATATTCAACTTTTATCTTGGAAAGTTCTGTTTTTGATGGCTATTTCCTCAGCTCAAAGAGTCTCTGAGTTATCTGCCTTACATTGTGA
Organism: Bombina bombina; assembly: GCF_027579735.1. Classification (NCBI taxonomy): domain Eukaryota; kingdom Metazoa; phylum Chordata; class Amphibia; order Anura; family Bombinatoridae; genus Bombina; species Bombina bombina. The sequence continues at coordinate 532,495,477 of NC_069501.1, read as the reverse complement.
TTCTCCTTATCTGATTTTCCATTCAGACAAGGTAGTTCTGCGTACTAAACCTGGGTTTTTACCTAAGGTGGTTTCTAATAGGAATATCAATCAAGAGATTGTTGTCCCATCATTGTACCATAATCCTTCTTCAAAGAAGGAACGTCTTTTGCATAATCTGGACGTAGTCCGTGCCTTGAAGTTCTACTTGCAGGCAACTAAAGATTTTCGTCAAACATCTGCCCTGTTTGTCGTTTATTCTGGACAGAGGAGAGGTCAAAAAGCTTCGGCTACCTCTCTCTCCTTTTGGCTTCGAAGCATAATACGCTTAGCCTATGAGACTGCTGGACAGCAGCCCCCTGAAAGGATTACAGCTCATTCTACTAGAGCTGCTGCTTCCACCTGGGCCTTTAAGAATGAGGCCTCTGTTGAACAGATTTGCAAGGCTGCGACTTGGTCTTCGCTTCACACTTTTTCAAAATTTTACAAATTTGACACTTTTGCTTCTTCGGAGGCTGTTTTTGGGAGAAAGGTTCTACAGGCAGTGGTTCCTTACGTTTAAGTTCCTGCCTAGTCCCTCCCATCATCCGTGTACTTAAGCTTTGGTATTGGTATCCCACAAGTAATGGATGATCCGTGGACTGGATACACTTAACAAGAGAAAACATAATTTATGCTTACCTGATAAATTTATTTCTCTTGTAGTGTATCCAGTCCACGGCCCGCCCTGTCTTTTTAAGGCAGGTCTAAATTTTTAATTAAACTACAGTTACCACTGCACCCTATGGTTTCTCCTTTCTTGTCTTGTTTCGGTCGAATGACTGGATATGACATGTGAGGGGAGGAGCTATATAGCAGCTCTGCTGTGGGTGATCCTCTTGCAACTTCCTGTTGGGAAGGGAATATATCCCACAAGTAATGGATGATCCGTGGACTGGATACACTACAAGAGAAATAAATTTATCAGGTAAGCATAAATTATGTTTTTTACTAGTATCTTCAATGCTGTAGGTTCAGTGGGGTTTGTAACTTACCGTGTAGGCAGTCCGTCTTTCCCAGCGAGAACCATTCTTTCCCCATGTCAATTGTAGGAACTCTGATAGGCTCTGACCTGCGGCTGTATCTGCCTGTTGGACCAGGGTGCTGTCAGTTTACAAAGCTGCAGTTAATTCATTCTCAAGCTGGAGGAGATGCTTGTTCAATTGGGCACTGATGACTTTCAAGAGGTTATTTTCACTAAACGTCATCTTAGATATCTGTATAACTGGTCTCTGTTGTAGTTAGAACAGATTGCTATGTGGTAAAATTATCCTATTACAGTATATCATAACCCCAGAGTTTGGGGGGGGTAAGTTTTGGGCAGCCCCAGACCTAAGCCACGCACCTCACACAGGCCTTATGTCTTAAGATTTTCATGCTGCTCAAGTGCAGCAGGATGAGTACTGGCTTCTAGGCCTGTGGAGACGGCGCTGCACAGCTGTCTCAGAGAACATAGGAAGAGTCACAGTCAGAACATTAACTCTGATTATCTGTCTGATCTCTAGTAAACAGATGGCAATATAAGTGTAAGACAATGCAGATTTACTGTAGAAAACCAACAAAATATCTTCCAAGTTTCAAGAGCTTCACAGAGATGCGTCCATTTCTGGGCTGTAGGGAGAGAACATGATTAGTACCATTATTGACATTGATTATCTTGTATATCTCTCCAATCTCTCTCAGGTAATACCTGAATATTTATGACTGTGCCTGTGGTCCACTGCTGGCCACTGGCTGTACCCCTAAAAAAGGATTATTAGGGTGCTGAGCCGTCAAAACTTGACTAATATTAGTAAAAAGTGTGCATAATTGATTTAGTTGCGTACTGAGTTGGCCCACTTGATTATAGAAGCTACTTTTACCCATGGACCGATTTTTTGATATCCCAGGGTACTGATTCCTGGATCCTTGGGGTCCCTCAGAATCATAGCTATTGTTTCTATTTTGACATGGTTGTCTTTGGGGTTCAACTTGTTTAGCGTTAAAATCTTGGGGAGCACTATTTATTTGGGGTGTCTGGTTACCCTGAGAGTATTTTCGCCACTTTTGGTATTTATTTTTACGGGTATATCGATTACCTTGTGGGTGTTCATCTCTTTGGGGATAACTATTTTTCTGGGTATGCCCCACATTTTTAGTATATTCTCTCTGCACCTCAGCCCTTGGTGGGGAAGGGGCAGAGTCAAAACTTTGTTGCATAAGTTTTCTTTTTGGACTCTAAATTGAGGGGGCTAGGTAACACCCTAGTTTCTGTCACAGTTTTAGGGCTGGGCCTTGGTTCCCTTTTAACCCCCTGTTCACCTGACTGCTCAATAGAGTATAACTCTGTACTCTCTTTGATCAGTCCAATGAGCAGTTCTCATCAAAATCTCTAGCCAAATTAATTTTGATGTGCGTGGGCAATGCTTCATAAAATAAACTCACAAATTCTGAGCTCTCAAATTTGGGGTAGTCTTTGGTCATACTGTACGCACTTTTTAGTGCAGAAAGGTATTCTATAGGGCTTTGATTTGCGCCACATTTCAAACCGTATACAGTCGTCTTATCAGAAGCGGTCATGCAATAAAAAACAAACTCCTTTTTGCACTGTCGCTTTGTTTCACTCCAGGAATGGATATTCATATCCTTTAGTGAAGCAAATAATTTGTGATGCTTACCTTCAAATACCCAGGGCAGAAATTTAATTTTTGACTGCTCACTATTAACATTTATTATGGATAAAGCATTTTTATAGGCCTCTAAGTGGTCAATTATAGAAGTTGTCCCCTTTTTGGAAAATTTAGGTACTGCACCATTTAAGAATGTAATTATTTTTGGGGTGTCATAAACCTTATTAGATGTTTCTTGTGTTCTCCTAGTGACCTTCGTGTTAGGGTTGGAGCGCTCCCTATCTGCCCTACTTTTACTATGGGGAGACCCCTTACGTACATTAGTATTATATGGGCTATCTGGGTAAGTGGCTCCGCTCTCTGACTCACTATTAGAGCTGCCCTCCCCCTCTGAAGTATAGCAGTTCCCTGAATTTAAAACATGAGGTGACTGACTATGTGGGAAGTTTACCACTGACCCAATAGGGGTCCTTTTATTTAAATTCTTCCCTGATACTCTGCAGTTCATTTCTCCTAAATTCTATTAGGGTTTCCATAATCTCATTATTTTCATTGCTAATAGAGGGGGTTTCATTATGGCGATGCTGCCTTTTAAATTCACTTAACTCTTTCTGTTGCTGGTTTTCGGCCTGACGATATTTCTCTTTTAATAAGAAATTTTCTTCCTGGCTCTCTGCAAGTTGTTTATTTAAACCTTGTATTTGGACTACTAAATTTTGGTTATACTTTTGTTAGGTAGCCACGTTTTGGGCAAACTCATCAATTTTATCCTGGACTCGTCCTGCCTCTTCCTCACCTAGTCTTAAGGAATAATTTTCACCCTTCAGTTGCTCCAATTATGAGTTCTGTCCTTCAATCTTATTGGACATTTCATCGTACACATAGAGGAGCAGACCCCAAGTTTTGAAAATTATTTTGTCTCGCTTTTTCGGTTTCTGAGGATGGCCAAATTTTAACAGTCCTTGAAATATTTCACTTTTGCCACACCATATATTATTTACAATATTTTTGGCCTTAGTCTTAAGCATCTTATTGTTAGCATCTAATTCTCCATTAATACTTAATCTATTTTTAAGGTGAGTAATGGCTTCTGTTTTAAAAGGACAGTCAACCCAAAATTTGTCATAAGTAATTCCTATAAAGTTGCAAATGCTTATTATTTTTAACTATAGCCCAATTTATAAGTAATAGTACTTACTTTTTGCACCTCTGCATGTTTAAAATGTCCGCCTGCCCCCTCCCCTATTTCGTCATAAGGATCGTCATCATGTTTCAGTGCTCAGTTATTTTTCGGCCGTACATGCTCCCGTGTTTTGCGCATGCGCACATAAGACTGTAGGGGGGAAGTTTTCTACAGTCAATACCGCAGTATAGAAATATTCAATGTAGTTGGTTGTTTCAGATAAATTTAGCTATTTCAAAATGACAATATAAAGGCAGATATGATATTTGGAAACAGTTTAATACACTCGGGCAGGTAATTTGTCATTTAAGATACATATAAGTTTGTAACTAATGTGTCAGGGATTCTTGTTGCTTTTGCTTCTCTTTCATGCCACTAGCTGGAGTGAAACATTCATAATCCTACAGCCTGAAGGTCTCACCCCTCGGAGTGTAACTCACTTTCATAAACTTTTTCCTATCACAGTCAGAGACCTCCTGCTCTGGACAAAGGCTTCCCAGGCCAAACATACCGCTTACTACTACAAACACATATACAATAATGAACTGAATAATAATTTTTTAATTTACTACAAAATATGTTATATCAATGTGATAAAGATAATAATCTTTCAGCTGTGCCTCCAATAAAATGTTGGTGTACTTATCTCAGCAGTTGCCAACCAATAAATGTTGTATATCCTAGGTTACAATATAATTTATTATTATCTCAGCAGTAACCTCCAGTAATGTTGATACATCTTGTAATTATAAATATTAAAAATGAATATTTAATCCTTTGTTCTTGATTAGTTATCTTTATAGACACCTTGAATTATATTTATGTAAAAACTAGATTATGAATCAATTATACACGCTTATTCTGTTACAATTTTCTATGCAAAACAGATCATAAAATATATCTCTAAAAATTAACCTTACTCACAATGAATCACTTATTAAAATACCACAAATGAGAATACCAGAGCAGCCTATAATTAGCTACCAATTCTAATTTACTGCCACTACATAAGCCTATAAGTTATAATGCTGAACTTATAACAATCAGAGAAATTGTATATTATTAACACAATAACCTATTTATATGCAATTTCTAAGAGATTTCACAATAAATAAGACTGGCTTATTAATATAAAAAAAATTATAAAACCTTTTCCTAGCAATAAAATTATTTAGCACCAATATAATTATTTCTAAACTACACATGCCAATGGGACATAAATTAAAAATACAAAATACCCTTTTAAATCACAGCTACAATTTAACTATAGTTATAGAATACCTTTGATTTAAATGTTAAATATAGTTAACAAGGGGGGCGGAGCTAGCCATCAAGAGGAGAAGACGTGCTGTGGCTGAGCTCCGGTCTAATATAACATAAAAAGTGCTATTTTGTCATTTTATACCTTTGCAAAGGAGTACAAAAACTTGTTGAACGACTTTTAACAAGTATCCCTACCATCCTGAGGCAACCTCTTAATAACTTTGTACTTTTTTATTCCTCTCTGCCTCTATCCTAGCGAGGAACCTGACACAAGCAAGCCCAGACTGCAGCTTAAACGCCAGAGACGCTCTACATACAGGCTCCGGAGGGTCGGGGCTCCGCTCCGGAGCCATAGCCGTTACTGGGCACATTGACTGAGAGGCTTCTCAACCAAACAGGTGCACTTTCAGGGACTTAGCTGTTAACCGTCTCATCGCCTGGACCGGAGCGTCTTATAACTGGCATCCACCTAACTTCACTGTCGCTACACAGAGGTACCGGTTTGGGGGTTCCCCACCTGAGGCTGTCACAGCTGGCCCACCGCAAGCTATTATTCCCCTGGTAATTACAGACGACCGACTTTGGCGCTCAGTCCTGCCATCTTGCCAGAGGGCATACCGCCAGAGAGCGCCGCAGAGGTATCCTTGGCGGGGTTCCGGACTTACCGACTATCCTGCAGAGAGGCACACCCTGAGAAGAGCCGGACCTATCTCCACAACGTTGCCGCAGCAGAGGACAGCCCAGCTGATGATCGGTGGACACTGGTGTGCCCTGAGACTCCCGCCAGGCCCCTTGCTACTTTCTGTATTGGCGCGAGTTGCGGCCATCTTGGACGGCCTCCAGATCAGACACAGCCTGGACGAGACCCACGTGGAGCACAACACAGTGCCGCAGCCCTTGGCGAGTTCGCCCACATTCCTACCACGATCCGACAGGCAATAGAGGAGGCTGGCTGGACCATATTGGGTGAGATTGCGGCTTTTTAGGCTGTTTTATGTTTGTTTTGCATACACTCAGAACCGGCTCCTTTTTACCGATATCACCTGTTACCAGTAGGCCACAATCACACCCTATTAAAACTGTACAGCCCAGAAAGGCTTGCCTGGCCTTTATATCACCATGCCTTCACAGTGTCTAAGGTTCTAGGTACATTTTCCATCCTCCTCACAAGTTTAGCCCTACCCGGCACTATTATTATATGACTGTCACCTAGACTAAACCTAACAGGCAAGTGACGCTTTGTAGGAGCAGAATTTAGACACTCTGAACTGTTTTTTGGTCACTGGAGGGTTTTGTTCCCCCTAACTCCTCCTAAGATACTTGGGACTCTGAGGTCTAATAAGCCTCCACACATATTTACAAACCTATACTCCATCTTAAGGACCCGGCCCTGAAGGGCCACAGCCTGTCTGAGACCTTCTGAATATCTACAGGACTTGCACTTAGGGGATTGCCCACATATCCCTTAATTTGGTGTCTCTTTACTGATGCGCCTGGGTTGTGCTCTGTGGGCACTTTAGAGCTCTGGTTTCTACAAACTTTACTTTAATAGCTGCCAGTTATTTTATGCAAAGCTGCTGCGTCAGCGTTATTGTCTTCGAGCGTTAGGCACGAAGTGTACTGTTTCACCTGTTTACTATTTGTTGTTTCTCTAATAACCAATGCTTTCTCTCAACAGCACTGACAGTTCCTGTAAGATTATACATAGACACTGTTTTGAAGTTTTATGTGAGTGTTGTCTTCAAACTACTAGATTCAGTGTGCTATTAGGAGGCCTATTTTAACTGCATTGCCACTGTCTGCCTAACCACCCTTATTCCCTGACAGGCTTCCACCATTGCTGCCTTACTTATTACCGTTACCTAGTTATTGTTTCATTAAGGCAGTGACCCCTCAAGACTCACCCTTTCTGGCCTAGCTAGTCTGGGCTGGTCACTTCCCTTTCCCCTTTTCCCTTCCTTAGGGTCGTATCCCCTATCCCCGAGTCGAGAGGGGGCCCTGGCGACCAGGAGATAGCTCACCTAACAATTCTAAGTCTAACCATTTCTCCTTATTGTGATGTACCCTAAGGATATGTAGATTACTTTTCTGTGCCAAGGCCCCAGTCAGCCAGATAGCAGCTGATCTCTATAGTGTTGTCACATGCCCACAACCCTACCTGAGAACCCATGCAGGTCAGCAAAATGCCTCAAACATTCAAAAGAAAACAGAAACCCTTAAACACCCCCAAGCGTACAGTGGTGGATCATTTCAGCAACCCTCTCCCCAGATCTCAGGCTGCCTCAGATGAAGAACTTACAGATGCTAGTAGCTCAGCTGAGACCACCAGTGAATCGGCCTTGGCCCGGACTGTAGGGCGCTCACTGCGTGTTGACAAGGAGGTTAATAATAACCTTATGGACTCTATTACAGCGCTCCTGGCCTCGCATCATGACTCCCTAACTAAGAAATTTGAAAAGAGCCACGCGGACTTGAAACGTGACATAGCCTCCATAGGTGAGCGTACAGACATAATAGAGCGCAAACAGGAGGATTTGATGGTTGATCATTCGAACCTGCTCGGGTACTCTCAATGCTTAGCTGAGCAACTATCGGACCTTGAAGTCAAATTGGCGGACTTGGAAGATCGTACCCGACGCAATAATATCCGGGTGAAAGGTATCCCCGAGACGGTCTCCCCACAGGGCCTAGAGAAATACCTCAGAGAGATGTTCGCTGAGATCTTAGGCCCAGAAGAAGGTCAGGAGAGGTTGATAGATCGGGCACACAGAGCACTGAGGCCCAGATCTAGTGATGGTGATAAGCCTTGTGATGTCATAGCCCGCCTGCATTACTACACCTTCAGAGACAAACTCCTTCGAGCTCTTGCGGGGGGCAGATCCCTCCCGGGTCAATACTCAGAGATACAGATCTACCAAGATCTCTCACCACATACCCTTCAGTTACGGCGTCACTATCAACCCTACACCAAGCTGATGAGAGATAAAGCCATCAAATACCGTTGGGGGTTCCCCGTCAAGCTACATATCACCAAAGAAGGCCATCAATACACAGTCTCCTCTTCGCAACAAGCTAGAGAACTCATGCAAAAATGGGACCTCTTACCGCCGGACCCGCCTGATTCTCAGCAGCCTAAAGATCCAAACAGGGGATTGAGGGCTTCAGCCTCAGAGTGGCGACCTCTCCCTCAAAGAGTGGGAAACTCCCAGAAGAAACCTCCACAGTACGCTGAAAATCGCTCGCCCTCCGACAGCGCCTCCACTGGTCCAGGCGCAACATGACCCCACCTAGCTCAATATTACACACCAATCGCAGGACTATGAGGCCCCCAGCTCTCCCTTAGGGTCCTAGATGTTCCATAAGGGATCTGCTGCCACTACGGTCCTCTTAAGGACCTAACATGGATGTTCTCATTTCCTAATGTTTTATGGTTCTCCCTAAATCCTTCCCCTCTCCGTTTAGTATATGTTCTCTTCTCAGTGTAGAGGGATATGCAAGGGTTGATGCGTTTTAGCACTGTTGTTATCAGTAATTATTGTTTGTTTATATTTCACAAAGTTGAGAAACCTGTCTGTAGAATTGATATACAACTTGGCTGTAACTACCCCTCCTTTGGTATCCAAGTCCCATTGTTTTTAAGTTATGTCTCATTGAAATGTTTTGCAATATATAACTTGAGTACAGTTTTCGTGTTATAAATTAATGTTACCAGTTAATCAGCTGGTGGGTTAAGAATTGTACGATAAAAAATGTTAACTGACATATTTACTAATATTGTTGTTTGCTCTACTTGGTACCCAATAGTTTATGGCATCGCTCAATTCTTCTTGATGTATTCAACCTTGCTGAAACGTGTTAATATTTGTCTGTGTTAAGCTGTGTATTTAACAAGCTTGGTCTACCGCACAACATATGAGTGACGATACGCAGGACACCGACTGGAGAACCCACCTCTTAGTGGGCACTTGACACATGACACAGAATGACTGACTGGGGCCAGGCTCCACATGCTGGCCTCCCCCCCTCCTTGAAAGTTGTGACCTCTTACACCTTTCTGTAGGAGCACTCATAGCGATAGTGTATCTTACACATCGATAAAAACCCTGACAGTTTTCATTCACCCTACATAGTTACCTGAGAGCAGACAGATTTACCCCTACCCTCTTTGCTTCACACCCCCCTTCTCGGCCCCCTAGACAAGCCCTTCACACCTACTCTGTTTTGTCCTACTAGTGATATTGAACCTTCACAACTTATGGCGCCCCTAACTGTAGCTACCCTCAATGCCCAGGGCTTAAACTCTCCCACTAAACATAGCCTCCTCTCCAATTACCTCAACTCCCACAAATTACATATTGTGTTCCTCCAGGAGACCCATTGGGACACCAAATCTAAGCCATTCCGCAACCCAATGCACTACCCTGTATGCGAAACAGCTTCCTTCTCAGAGAAAAAGAGAGGGGTAGCAATCCTGATCCACAGAGACATCTCCTGTGCTATAGAATATGTAGACCGTGACCCCGAGGGTAGATATTTGATCCTAATTTGCACATTGAATGGAATCCTTTACACCCTAGCCTCCATATACACCCCAAACACCAAACAGATCCCATTCCTGAGACAGTTCCTGGTGAGGCTAGGGGAAGTTAAAAGGGGACACCTATTGATAGGGGGAGACCTCAATCTGGTTTGGGACCCTACTTTAGACAAAAAAACTCCAAAAGCTTGCCCCTCTGACCGAAACCTTAATACCCAGTCCAATGCGTTACGTAAACTTATGTACCAACATGGCCTCTATGACATCTGGCGCTGTCTTGCACCGTCTGAAAGAGATTACACCCATTTCTCCAAACCCCATTACTCCTACTCCAGGATTGACTATCTCCTGTGTGACTCTTGGACGTTAGATCAATTCTGCGCCCCGCGAATAAGACCTTGCCCCTGGTCGGATCATGACCTTGTCAGCGTTGGGTGCACCAACCTGCACCCTCCTAATTGTAGGCCCTCCTGGAAGCTACCTGATCATTTCCTGACTAAGGGGGAAATCCCACAACTAGTGGAGACAATCTCGGATTTTCTGAGACACAATGATAAGGGTGACACGAGCCAGGGAATCCTGTGGGCTACACTCAAAGCCTATCTCAGGGGTCATTTTATTAAAAGAAGTGCATTACTAAAAGCTAAAAAATAAAGTTTTCCTCGCTAAGCTGTATGCGGAACTGAGACAGTCTGAATCGGCCAACAAAAATACCCCCACTCCCACTCTGGGCGACCGAGTCGGTGCCATTAGAGATGAAATTACCAAGAGGGAGCAACTACGAGTTCAGGCAAACCTGCTTCGACTCCGACAGGTCTATTATTACAAAGGGAACAAGGCTGATAGGTTGATGGCTCGTAAACTCAGAGATCGAGCGGTTCAAGCCAGAATCCCCGCAATCACTACGAAGACTGGTGTAGTCCACTCACCAAAGAGTATAGGGAAGGCGTTTGCCGACTACTATACTGCCCTATATAATCTAAACAACGACTCCTCCGGAGCCGAGGCCCGCAGAACAGCTGCCCAGCAGTTTCTGGCACGGTTGGACCTCCCTTCTCTAGGAGCTGACTCAGCGGAGGATTTAACTGCCCCATTCACTCTGGAAGAAATCAAAACAGCCATATTGACCTTGAAGCCGCACAAGGCTCCAGGTCCGGATGGATTCACGAGCCTCTTCTACCGTACCTTTGCCCATCTATTGTCACCTATCCTGCTCCGTCTTTTCGGTGAGGTCCGGAGGGAGGGAACTTTTCTCCCCGAATTCTTGGAAGCCACTATCTTGACTATACCCAAGGAGGGGAAGGACCTGACGCTCTGTGAGAGCTATCGGCCCATCTCCCTTATTAACGTGGACGTGAATGTCTATGCCAAGGTCCTCGCGACTAGGCTTGGAAAGCACCTGCCCTCACTGGTCCATTTGGACCAAGTGGGATTTGTGCAAGGGAGGCAAGGTACAGATAACACCCGTAGACTACTGAACATATTTATGGAAACAGCTGATATGGGGCTACCTCTCCTCACCCTGTCTATGGACGCGGAAAAAGCGTTTGACAGGGTGGGGTGGGATTATATGTTTTGCACTTTAGAACGCTTTGGGATTCCTGAGACGTTCCATATAGCTATTGCCGCCCTATACGCTTCTCCGAAGGCTGTAATTAAAGGTATGGGTTTGAGATCAGAAATGGAACCAGGCAGGGGTGTCCCCTGTCTCCGCTCCTTTTCGCGTTGGTTATGGAGCCTCTCGCGGAGGCCATTAGAGGAAGCCCTGAGGTTCAGGGCCTTCAGATACACGACACACTCCAGAAATTGGCACTTTTTGCCGACGACCTCACTCTCTTCCTCACCAACCCGGTGGAGTCACTTCCCTACCTTTTTGAGATTATTGACGCTTTTAGTAACATTTCGAACTATAAGGTCAATGTGCCCAAAACAGAGGCCTACATGATTCACATTGAGCAATCAGAACAGAGACGCCTTAAGCGACTCTATTCGTTCAAGTGGTCAACAGATGGGATCAGACATCTTGGTGTCTTCCTGTCACGTGACAAAAATAGGGTGTTGCAGGCGAACTACTCTGTTCTCCTGCGGGAAACTGAGGTGAGACTGAAATCTAAAAAATATGAGGAAATCTCCTGGATGGGCAGAATCGCCACTCTGAAGATGATGATCCTCCCTAAACTAACCTACCTTATGCGGTGTGTCCCCATCTCAGTCCCGGAAAAGATTTTACGTGGTTTCCAAACCGCGTTCAATGCCTATGTTTGGGACAATAAGCGGCAAAGGGTGGCCGCGGCCACGCTTCAGGTTCCTGTAGACAGAGGTGGGCTGGGGCTACCCAATGTTAAATTATTTCATGAAGCGGCAATGATCTCACACGTCTCGGCGTGGGGACCTGCCCTGCCCCCTACCAGATGGAGGGAGCTGGAACAAGCTTTACTCCCCGCTCATGTCGACCTCTCAGACCTACTGTGGGTTCCACCTCACTTGGCCGCGCAGATACCGATCTCCAACCATCTCATCAAAGACTGTCAAGTGGTTTGGTTCCGCCTCAGACACCACCAGTTGATAGCCCCGCACCCTTCACCCATACATCCTATCGTGTCACTCCTACAGGGGCTCCCAAACATTCGGCTCGCCCCCTGGAAGGCCCTGGAGATCACCTCTCTGAGTGATTTCTACCTGAATGAGCATCTCCTCTTGCCTCAAGACATGATCGCTAAATTTGACATTCCTGACACCCTAAAATTTGACTTTATGAGGCTAAGATCTTTGATGAAGTCATGGGGATTCCTGGTTGAAAAAATCAGGACTCCAACTATCTGGGAGATGAGATGGAAGGCAAACCTTCAACTGTGCAAGCCTCTCACGGCCCACTACCGATCCCTTTTGGGACCTCCCACCCTGATGAAAACTAGGCATATGACCTCCTGGGAAGCAGAATTGAGACTCGCCTTTACGGAGCTCGACTGGACTAAAGCGATACAGCTGACTAAATCCGCACTTCATTGTGCTACAATGTATGAACTCTACTTCAAGATCATAACCGATGGCACTTGGTGCCGTCCAAACTTCGGACTCTGTACCCTGAGCATTCTCCCCTATGTTGGAGGGACTGTGGAGAGATAGGCACCCCGCTCCATGTGTGGTGGTCATGTAGCAAGCTCCGACCACTTTGGTCGAAAACATGTGAGGTCTGCAAGGCCTTGGAACTCCCAACCCCAGACACTCCGGGCCTAGCTCTCTTACATCTGGGAGTTAAAAAACTGCCAAAGCACAAAAGATATTTGCTAATCTATATATTGACATCAGTCAAGATGTTAATCGCCAGGAATTGGAAGAAACAACAGCCTCCAAGATGGCAGGCAGTTGTTGACTACCTGCAATACGTAAAGACAATGGAAGACTATGTCTTCCGGACCAGGAAACAGTCAGATGTCTTTTCCCTAGTCTGGGTTCCATGGGAGACCTATCTAAAGCCATCAACATGATGTTCCCTTTCTCTTCAATTCTAGCGACCCTCCTGTGCCTATCTTATTTGCCTTCCTAGAGGAGGTGCCCCACTGTGTCAGGCCTGTGGTATCCCTCACTGCTCCCCCCCCTCCTTCCTCTTCTGATGCCCCTACTCCCCCCTCAACACCCTCCTCCCCCCCCTTCTAAGAGAGATGGGTGTCTACCCCTATGTGTTTTGCTCTCAAACACACACACTATGTAAGCTCTTCATCTTACCCCCCTTAACTGCCAGGTTCAATATGTATGGCGTAAATAGCCATATGATATCCAAAATATTAAAAAGGAAGCTAAATCTTCCCTATGACAAACCAGTACATAACACTTGTAACGTCCAAATACATAACTGACGTATGACTATCCTTTGGGCTAGAGCATTGAACTGAGTAAAACGATTTTCTTAGAATGCCATTTTTCTTTTGAACGTTCAAATGTAATCTGTTGCCTAATATACTGAGTGTAACTGTTTTGTTTTGTGGTCTTGTACCAATTTCATTAATAAAAACTTATTTAATAAAAAAAAATATAGTTAACAATTGCGTATACTTTACCAGCTCCAGGTGAGGGTTCAATATCCAAATATGTCTATTGTCATACTTTTTAGGGGAATTATGCACAATTGGAAGATAATTAATCCTGATAATCTCTTATCCACAAAGAGTGTCCCAACGAATATGTCTTACAGAAAACTGTTTGCACACTCTTGTTTCTCTGTAAGCAAAAATGGCAGCAAACAGGATTGCAACAGTCACCAAGAAAATTTCCAACAAAAAGGGCCCATTCTCTTTGTGCAAGGAGTTTTTGTCTGAGAACAAACTCCTCCCCATTTCTTAATCATTCAAAAGATTTGGATACGCTCTTAATCGAAGCTTGTCTCTAATTGGTTATTTGGAAACGCTTCTCTGAACAACCAAATACCTTGGCTGCAATACCAGTTTTATTCCATTGGGGGGCAGCAGAGATAGAAAAGCAGTATCAATACTGCTACAGAAAATACAGATATTTTTATATATTTTTATCAAATGCCTATTTTTATACACTTATAATCTCAATCTCCTGCATCAGCAAACAAATATGTACAATATGTATGGGATCATTTAATATTATTTAATTTGAGTATTCCAAGACTAAATATGAGGTATTTGAAGAAACTGCATTTAAAATCAAAATTTTTTTATGAAAGGATTTAAAAGGATTATAATACTTTCAGCATGGATCCAACTATTTTCTCACTTTACAATGTCCATCTAAATATCACATACATACCTTGTGAGTGGCAGTCTGATGTAATTTCATATAGCTATATTTACATTTTATTATTATCCCATATTAATATAAATATTTCATATCTGTGGATATTATTTTAATATTTAGTGTATACGCTATATGATATGATTCAGGGCACACATATAGGCATTCACATATTAGTATCTACTAGTCATATCTGGAACCTAGTTTGTATATCAGATGTCTGAAAAACAAAAGAATGCTATTTATTTTGAAATAAATTGGTTAAACATTTTTAAATATGTGGTTATTTAGTTTAGACATTTATACAATATAGTATAATTAGGCATTTCTCTCAGATCCATTTATTTATACATATTATTTGGACAGTCTGAGGCACATATTTGAAAATCAGACACAAGAAATTAAGTTTTAAAGTTTCAATCTTATGCTTTCAACCATACATATGTTTCAAAGTAGATTTCTTTGCTATTCCATGGAGACGCAACATCTGAACTTCGTGTATTTGAACTCAGTAGGGGACAATTTAGCACCTAGATGATAAGAGCTACATCCTATGAGAATGTTTGTATATTCCATTATCCTTGCAGACATACCGTCTGCTTCTTCAGATAGGAAAACTCCTTATACAGGCTTCCTGGCCTGTAATGTGTATCTGGTCACAACAGGCAGTCTGTGTATTGAGTGTAGAGAGGGTTTGGGGCTGAAAATTCTGATTGTAGAATTTAACTTACACTAGTTTCATCTACAAATTAATTATTTTATCTTATCATATATACAGTAGGTATGTGTGTGTGTATAGATATATATATATATAAATAAATATATAGAGATATTATCTAATGTCACTAAGCAATAGCCTGACACCCTCCTTCGAAAGGACATATCCAAGGAATTGGATCTGAACTTGATCTAACTAACATTTCTCCAGTTTGGCTACCAGAAAATTGTCTCTGAGACGGAGAAGTACCTGTCTCACCTGTTCATTATGTTCCTCAAGGGTGGAGGAGAAAATAAGGATGTCATCCAGATAGACGATGACAGTGCGATTGGGGAGGTCACAGAAGACATCATTGACAAATGCTTGGAAGACTGCAGGGGCACTCATGTTGAAGGCAGTCTTCTATTCATGCCCTGGGAAGATACGAATAAGATTGTATGCCCCACATAGATCCAACTTAGTAAAGCAGCGAGCATTTTGGAGCAAATCATAAAGTTCAGTGATTAAAGAAAATAGGATAGCGATTCTTGATAGTGATGTTGTTTAGGGCTTTGTAGTCAATACAGGGTCTGAGTCCACCATCATTCTTACTGACAAAAAAAAGCCAGCCCCGGCAGGAGAATAGGAAGGGTGAATAAAACCTTTAGCTAGGTTCTCTTGAATATAATCCTCCTTTTTCAGCTTTGGAGAGTGGATAAGTCCTCCCTTTAGGAATGGGGTTCTAGGAAAGAGGTCAATTTTGCAGTCATAAGGACAGTGGGGTGGCAGCACATCAGCTGCTTTCTTTTCAAACAAATCAGTAAAATCTGCGTATAATGAGGGAAGGCTTGAAGGGGTCTGTAGACTGGCTATGGGGATGTGGTGAAGAGGAGTAACCTTAGCCAGGCAGAAGTGGATGCAGGATATACCCCAGGAGGCCAACTGTCCCTCAGTCCAGTCGAATTGCGGGTTGTGTATACAAAGACAAGGAAGACCAAGGATGACAGGCTGTGCTGGAGAATGAATGACATAGAACGGCAACTGTTCAATATGAAGGACTCCCACAGTCAGGGTTAGGGTTAACCCTGATCCAAGGGGAGTGCCATCCAGAGTAGTTATTTTGAGACATTGTTTTTTCTGCAGAAGAGACAACCCTGCCTGAATCATAAAATGGTGATCAAGAAAATTTCCAGCTGCCCCTGAATCAATGAAGGCTTGAGCGTGGACAGAATTCTGAAGGAAGGTAATGGTAACAGGTACCAGGATCCGAGAGGAGTGAGGGGATTTAGTAGAGACCACACTTAGAGGTACCCCAGTTTTATCCTCTAAGCATTGGCTTTTCTCGGCAGAATATCACAGTTCTTTAGTTGGTGTGAGTTAGAACCACAGTAGAACCACAGTCTCAATCTCCTTCTTCTCTGTCTTTCATATTCTGTGGGCTTGAGGGAGGAGAGATCCATGGGTTCCTCTACAGAGGTAATTGGAGGTGCTGAAGGGGTAGAGGATAGTCTAGAGATGGACGAGTTGGAGGAGGAGAGGGAAGGAGTCTTCGAGTTCTGTCTCTCTCATTTTGTCTTTCCTGAAAGTGAGAATCTAGACTGATACAAAGTTTTATGAATTCATATAGGAAAGAAGGAATCTCGCGATAAGTAAGCTCATCCTTGATGCACTCATGCAAGCCTCTCCTAAAGGCTGCCTTGAGGGCACTGCTGTCCCAACTGGTCTCAAGTGCCAAGGTGCAAAACTTGATGGTGTATTGTGCCACAGTTCTTTTGCTCTGGCGGAGACCCAAGAGAGAGTACTCAGTGCTGCAGAAGCGCGGCCAGGAGTCCCAAATACAGAGGATAATGCAGAAATTAAGGCATCAGCATTGTTCAGGAGTTGGGCGCCCTGTTCCAAAAGGGGAGAGACCCAGGCTAGGGCCTTGTCTTTCAATAAAGAAATGATAAAAGTGACCTTTGACTGATGAGACTGGAAGTTGTGAGGATCATTGTGAAAGTGCAACCTGCACTGGTTGAAAAAACCCCTACAGTCAGTAGTACCATCATACTTGTCAGGCAATGGTATCCGGGGTATACTTCCAGGAGCAGGGGAAGGAGGTGCAGCACTAGCAGCAAGGACCGGCTGTGTAACTACAGGAGTAGCGTTCTTCTTTGCAACCAGTGAGGAGAGCATAGTGGTTATAGCCTCTAGTTTAGAATCCAAATTCTGCAAGTGCATGGTATGGGTTCTCACTCTGTCCCTGAAGAGACTGCTCTCGCTACCTCATTTTGGGTCCATGGCCCAAGTATAATGTAATGCTTGTGGGATATTTCTCTATTAGACCAAACTAGGCCATTAGTCTTTTTATCTCGGCATCAAGGATAGGAAATATCCCAGAACAGAGTGAGTTTATGAAATGAGGTAAGCAGTACACACGGCAGACAGGACAGTCCTTCACGGCAATAAGATGAAAGAAGAGAATGGTCAAGACAGGCAGGGTCTGGCAACAGGAAGACAATCCAGCAGTATAACAGTTCAGGGGTAAACCAAATAGAATGGTCAGACAGGCAGAGTTCAGTAACGATATGGCAATCCAGCAGTACAAGTTTTTAACAAAGCAGAGTGGTCAGACAGGCAGAGTTCAGTAACAATATAGCAATCCAACAATACCAGAAATACAGCACCCAGGTGCACACACAGAAACACCTATACTTGGGCACAGGTGAGAGTGACTGAGGCACTTACATAGGGTAGGATTCACCCCACAGGAGGGATCCAGACTGGCATCAGAAGACAGGGCAGGCGGTGATGACTTTATCACTGTGCTGTAGTTACACCGCCACATCCCTAGCAACAGGACCGCCTGCGTCCGTGGCAACGGCCACAGCAAAGCAAAGGAGCGGCGTGACAGGCACACACTGTACAAACTGAAGTGCCAAGTCTGTTTCACACTGTGAATAGTGGTTAAGTACATACTCTCAAATACTAATGCTTTACTCCTTGTAATGACATTTCCCATGCTCAATAGCACTTTGCTGTAGCGCCCCCTGGTGACTGCCAAAATTAAAAAAAATTATAAAATAAAATAATTGTGCTTGCCTCATGGGGCCCCCTGACAGGAGTCATCCCTTTCACCCCCTGATGGCGGCCCTGTGTCTACTAGTAGCTTGTTTTGCATATGTTGTAGTCCCTCTAGGAGACAGTATTTTAGGTTATGAGCTATTGAGTTATTTAATGTGCTCATTTACCACTTAGTGATGGAATATTTTAATATTTTGTTAATGATTGAATACATTAGTCTAAGTTTTTTTATGTGTATGTGACATAGGCACCCAGAGTATATATGCTTTTGCATACATTATATTTTATTTCATGATTTAGATAGGCAATTTTAAATAATTTTCCAATTTACTTCTACTATCTATTTATTGTCATTCTCTTGGTATTCTTTGTTGAAGAAACAGCAATGCATTACTGGAAGCATTGTGTGAGCCAATAACATGAGGCATATATCTTCAGCAACCAATCAGCAGCTCCTGAGCCTACTTAGGTATCCTTTTACGCTAAGAATACCAAGAGAACAAAACAAATTAGATAATAGAAGTAAATTGGAAAGTTGTTTAAAATCACATGTTTTATCTGTGTCATGAAAGAGAAAAAAAAATGTGGGTTTCATGTCGCTGTGTTGAGCTTGGTACATTTTAAAAAGGGCTCCTCTTACTCATTGAAGGTTTAAAGAGTATGACCAACTAATACTCAGATAGATTACGAGGTGTGCATTATGACTCAAATATCATCGTTATGGGCCATAACGCTTCATTTTCCCTACCGCTGCTATTACAAGTTTCCGTAGCGCCACAAATATCACCACGCTCAAATACATAATGCTCACCGAGACCCAGTAGTTAATGATATAGCGATAACAAAAACATCCACGAATCACTTCAAAAATATTACACAAAGTACACTTACACTCATACAAACACTCTACAATATTTATTTTTTAAATTAAAATTTTTCATGTCAAAATATAACGGATGAAAGTTATGAGATCTCGGGTGTTTTAAAAAAAATGCACACAAACCCATTTTACATTGACTTACATAGACATACGGGAACATACACTCATCTAGCTACATCTAACTACAAATATTATTACATATATACACAAATCAATACATACAAACAATATACAGCACATTACCTACACAAAACATATTTTTATTATGAAATTAACACGATTTAGCTACTTTTTCACAGAAGAACATGACGTCACTCACTTTACGCTCAACACAAGTGTTGGATTTTATTTCTCTTGAAATTTCTCTCCTCCATTGACTTCTATGGGGAATACGTGCTCGTGCACGCGACCGACAGATTTACCTAACACACGCAAAATTTTTAGACTTTAAAACTCATAATACCAGTGTTAGAATTGGGGCGCTAATTCATTCATTCTTGCGTTAGTCCCGCTATGACAAATAGATCAAGAAATTACTATTTCCCTATGGAGTTATGGCTTTTACTTGTGTGAACATCACTACAACATCAAATTCTTTTATGAAATTACATTACATCAACTAGAAATCACCATCAATTCTATCATCACCAATACGAAATCGATTTAAAAAATGAAATCATATTTAAACGGACAGAAAATTATTTTTTAACATTTCATTATTCACAAACAGTAGGCAATTGTAAACAGGTCTCATTTACGTCTATTATACCATTTCATTTATTCAACTTATATGCTTGGATGAACAGCATATATAGATAGGCTCACCAGATGATGATTGATGGATGCACATACATGCCTTTTGGCATTGACTCATACATGTGCATTGATATTCAGGCAAAAATAAAGATATAAACAATGAACACATTTACATCATACAACTACATTGGAAGGTTGGTTAACATTGGATTTTCTCTCGGAATCACGAAAATCAATTATGGATTTAGTGTCCCTTTAACATCACGATTCACTCATAATATAACATTAGGAATTACGTACAATAATAACATATCATTAGAAAATATTAGAGCTGTTGCTTTTTTGGAAGGAACAACAATGCTATTCTGCTTTATATAAATGAACATATGTGGGAGAGAATCACAATACATACATAGATGTACATAACACACATCACACAACAACAAAGCACACATTTATCTTTTTAATCATCACACAATAAGAATGTTGCAAAATACAACAACACAACGAAGATTTGCAAACTAGACAGGCATGTAGCTAATATGATGACATCATTCTAAGCTTCAACCATACAGATTACAGCATTAGGACTGTACCGCCCCTTTCAGCAGTTTCTCACTCAATACTACAATATTACATATACGTAGACAGGAGGTTGGAAGATCTTCATTATTATTGCGATATCTATTTGACAAGTAAAATATTGACATCTCGCCATTCACTTATATATAGAATATTACAGATGTCAGCCGGAAGATCTTCATTATTATTGCGATTTCAATGTGACACGTAGAATATTGACACCTCGCCAATCACTTTTATATAGAATATTACAGATGTCAGCCGTTACTTTATCGTTTTGCAACAATATTGCAGCAACATTGAACGATCAGATTCTATGCCATGCCTATGCACACATTATACACAAGTATGCACTTTCATTCATGTTAGCTTGGACGTGTGCTTTTTACTATAAGATCGCGTTTAATAAGTATTTATTATGCATATGAGCAAACATTACGAAGGTGCACTGTATATGTTGCATTTTACATTTTCACATTACAATTCATTGGTGGGAAAATAAATTTCATCAAACACAAGAAAATCCGCCCACTTTGAAATAATTTGCGCCGCTCAGATACAATCAAGTGGATACAATCAGCAATCAATACAGACACGTTACCATTGGACATATTGCACTATAAATCAACATGGCCAAAGCGTCCCTTGTGATCGACATTGTATCAAATTGCTTTTGTGTTTTTGCATACCTTGTTACTCCTTGTGTGTTTGCTCTGCTGTTTAGCTTTGTGCTGTTTGGCTTGGCAAATATGGATGATCCCCAGTTAGTTGGTGCTGTTGCACGAATTGTGTACAACAGAATCAGGTGTGCTCGGTGTCTCCAAGAGAGGCGTAGGGCTTGTCTGATCAGAGGTCCTCCTGTTCACAGGGTGAGGCCCATCTTGGATAACATGAGCGACTTTGAGGTTTATGACAAGTATAGGCTCAATCGAGAGCAACTCATGGGTCTTTACGATGTACTTAAACCTCATTTGGAGCCACGTAAACGTATGCGGACTGCAATCCCTAGCATGGCCAAGATGCTAAGTTGCATACACATCCTGGCCTCCGGAAGTTTTCAATCCGGAGAGGGGTACATGCATGTGCTGTCTCAGGGTACCTTCTCTGTGGTTTTTGACAATTTTCTGGATGCCCTGGTACGAGTTTGTAAGCTTTACATAGGATTCCCTCAAAATGATGGTGATTGGAGGAGCCTGAAGAGGAAATTCTATGCAATAGCTCGAATGCCCAATTTGTTAGGAGCAATAGATTGCACCCACATTGCGCTGCATGCTCCAGCAAATGACCAGCCCTTACGAAATCACAAACACTTTCATAGTCTCAACGTGCAGTTCGTTTGTGATGCACGGATGTGGATTATGAATGTGTGCACAAATTTCAGAGGGGCTTGTCATGATGTCCGTATCCTCAGGCAGTCCTCACTCTGGCAGCAGTTTGAGGGCAGACAGTTTCCCCATGGGTGGCTCGTTAGTGCGTACTTGTGAACTGCATGGTTCAGAATTTAGACAATTGCCACTGTAATGTTAAAAAACAGTTGTGTTTGTGTAATGTTCAAAATGTGCAGCTATAGGATGCGCTTTAACCATTTAATTGTCTTTCAGAAAATGTCTAGTTTTAGCTCCCAAAAGGATATGTAGCATGTCCTAGCTTAAATGTGCAGCTATAGGATGCGCTTTCACCATTTATTTCTCTTTTAGCAAATGTCTAGTTTATACGAAAAAAGCATATGTAGCATGTCCTTGCCTAAATGTGCAGCTATAGGATGCGATTTAACCATTTAGTTGTCTTTCTGCAAATGTCTAGTTTTAGCTCCAAACAGATATGTAGCATGTTCTAGCTTAAATGTGCAGCTATAAGATGTGATTTAACCATTTCTTTCTCTTTCAGCAAATGTCTAGTTTATGTGAAAAACGCATATATAGCATGTCCTATCTTAAATGTGCAGCTATAGGATGCGATTTAACCATTTAGTTGTCTTTCTGCAAATGTCTAGTTTTAGCTTCAAATAGATATGTAGCATGTCCTAGCTTAAATGTGCAGCTATAGGATGCGATTTAACCATTTATTTCTCTTTCAGCAAATGTCTAGTTTATGTGATTTTCGTGTATGCAAATGCATTGTATCTTATTGAAATGTATTTTAATATAATAATTTTTAAGATATTTTTATATTTGACATTTTGTTATGTTCATTATTTATAGGTGATTCAGGTTATATGAGCTCGCCTTTGCTAATTACGCCGTTGCATAGCCCTGCAGACGAGGTTCAGGAGCGCTACAATAGGGCGCACAAGCAGACTAGGGCTGTAGTGGAGAGGATGTTTGGGCTCCTCAAAATGCGCTTAAGATACCTGGACAGGTCTGGAGGAGCCCTCCAATACAGCCCTAGGAAGGTGGCAAAGATCGTTATAGCCTGCAGCGTCCTGCATGACATAGCTCAGCGGGCTGGTATGCTGCAGGCCGTCAAGGCCCCCGAGACCTCCTCCAAGATGAGGAGGACAACCCAGTTCTAGATGGGCCATTCCGGGATGAGGGGCTCAATGTCAGAGACAACATCATCAACCGAAACTTCAGACGGTAAATACTATAAGTTATAGAGGAGCATTGCGAATATGTGTGAATTTTAGGGAAATGAGAAGTAGAGAATTGTGCAAACATGTTAGGATTGTTCAACAAATGATTATATCCAAATATAATTTTATATTTTTCTTATCATAGGTAATTTATACATCAGATAATTCTGGCATTGGCTCCTGTAATGACTTTGCCACCTGATTTTCAAAGACAACATCAGATGGTAAGTATACACAATGTATGGACTGGGGGGGATTTTGCACAATGATCCATCATATGGCATACAATTTTAAATGAATTATTTAGTTTACACATTACTAGATTTTTAGATAGTTAGAAAGGTATACTTTAGCAATACTATGTGCTTCAAAGTCATACATCAGAGTTTAGCTCTGCACAATGTATGACTCAGCTTCACACTTGATTGATAAAATATAACACAAAAGATACTACATAGGCTTAGTAAGCTATTGATCTAAATAGTTTCGGAAATGGTTGGGGGGGATGCAGAACCAAGTCACACATTTTTATTAATGATTTTATTTACACTTTATTTTCCATTAGGGAGATGACTTCATCTACAGACTGAAAGTGAAGAATCCCAAACTGAAAGGGAAGAATCCCAGACTGAAAGTGAAGAATCCAAGACTAAAAGTGAAAAATACCAATGTGATCATGTCTGTGGCATTGTTTTTTAACTGCGCTGACTTTGAAAAACATACAAAGATACATTCACATGGTAAGTGGCCACAATTCTCTTGAACAAGACTGGGGATGCAGGATGCATCCTATGGGAGACACTTATGGTTCTTAATGTTATTTTTTATTTTTAGATGGTATTTCGCAATCCTCTATTTTAAAAATGATGAATAGGACACCTAATGAAGATAAACTGATATTTTGAATAGAATTGTCTTTCAAAGACCATACATCCAGTTTGCACAATGCATGCTATTTAAGAATTATAGGAGGAATAATGTTCAAAGAATTCATAATTATATACATGTCCTATTTTAGAATATGTTTATTTCTCCTGTTAAGTGTAGTCAGTCCACGGGTCATCCATTACTTATGGGATTATATCTCCTCCCTAACAGGAAGTGCAAGAGGATCACCCAAGCAGAGCTGCTATATAGCTCCTCCCCTCTACGTCATACCCAGTCATTCTCTTGCACCTAACTAATAGATAGGACGTGTGAGAGGACTGTGGTTGTTAAACTTAGTTTTTATTTCTTCAATCAAAAGTTTGTTATTTTAAACAGCACCGGAGTGTGTTGTTTTTTCTCAGGCAGCATTAGAAGAAGAATCTACCTGAGTTTGTGTATGATCTTAGCGGTCGTACCTAAGATCCATTTGCTGTTCTCGGCCATTCTGAGGAGTGAGGTAACTTCAGAACAGGGGACAGCAGGCAGGGTTCACCTGCAAGGAGGTATGTTGCAGTATATTATTTTCTAAGGAATGGAATTGACTGAGAAAATACTGCTAATACCGATGTAATGTAAGTGCAGCCTTAAATGCAGTAGTAGCGACTGGTATCAGGCTGATATGTATGTATGTTTACACTGAGGTATTTCTGGGGAATGGAACTTCACTAAGAAAATACTGTATACATTTAAGTTATATTTGAGCCTCCACTGCAGTGAAAGCGACTAGCAGCAGGCTTATTAATAACATTTCATAAATTTTATTTTTAAAACGTTTACTGGCATGTTAATCGTTTTTTTCTGAGGTACTTGGTGATAAAACTTTATGGGCATGATTTTTACCACATGGCTGTCGTTTGTTTATGAATAAAATCAGTTTACTGAGCTTCCCCACTGTTGTATTATGAGTGGGAGGGGCCTATTTTAGCGCTTTATTGCGCAGTAAAAATTCAGTCACAGTCTTCCTATTTCTTCCTCCATGATCCAGGACGTCTCTACAGAGCCCAGGGGTCTCCAAAACTAGTTTTGAGGGAGGTAATCACTCACAGCAGACCTGTGAGAGTGTGTTTTGACTGCGATAAAAACGTTTATATTAAATTGTTATCCGTTTTTGGATACTAAGGGGTTAATCATCCATTTGCTGGTGGGTGCAATCCTTTGCTAACTTAATGCATTTACTGTGAAAATTTGGTTGCTATAACTATTTTGGTTCATTGTTATTTCAACTGTGACAGTTTTTTGTGCTTCTTAAAGGCACAGTAACGTTTTTTATATTGCTTGTAAAGTTATTTGAAAAGTATTTTCCAAGCTTGCTAGTCTCATTGCTAGTTTGTTTAAACATGTCTGACACAGATGAATCTCTTTGTGCAATATGTTTAAAGGCCAATGTGGAGCCCAATAGAAATTTGTGTACTAATTGCATTGATGCTACTTTAAATAAAAGCAAATCTGTACATGTAAAGAAAATTTCACCAGACAACGAGGGGGAAGTTATGCCGACTAACTCTCCTCACGTGTCAGTACCTTCGCCTCCCGCTCAGGAGGTGCGTGATATTGTGGCGCCAAGTACATCAGGGCGGCCCTTACAAATCACTTTGCAAGACATGGCTAATGTTATGACTGAAGTACTATCTAAATTGCCAGAATTTAGGGGTAAACGCGATCACTCTGGGGTAAGAACAGAGTGCGCTGATAATACTAGAGCCATGTCTGATACCGCGTCACAATTTGCAGAACATAAGGACGGAGAGCTTCATTCTGTGGGTGACGGATCTGATCCAAGTAAACTGGACTCAGACATTTCAAATTTTAAATTTAAGCTTGAGAACCTCCGTGTATTACTAGGGAAGGTTTTAGCGGCTCTGAATGATTGTAACACGGTTGCAATTCCAGAGAAATTATGTAGGCTGGATAGATACTATGCGGTACCGGTGTGTACTGATGTTTTTCCTATACCTAAGAGGCTTACAGAAATTATTAACAAGGAGTGGGATAGACCCGGTGTGCCTTTTTCACCCCCTCCTATATTTAGAAAAATGTTTCCAATAGACGCCACCACACGGGACTTATGGCAGACGGTCCCTAAGGTGGAGGGAGCAGTTTCTACTCTGGCTAAGCGCACCACTATCCCGGTGGAGGATAGCTGTGCTTTTTCAGATCCAATGGATAAAAAGTTAGAGGGTTACCTTAAGAAAATGTTTGTTCAACAAGGTTTTATATTACAACCCCTTGCATGCGTTGCGCCTGTCACGGCTGCGGCGGCATTCTGGTTTGAGTCTCTGGAAGAGACCATTAGCTCAGCTCCATTGGATGAGATTATAGACAAGCTTAAAGTCCTTAAGCTAGCTAATTCATTTATTTTTGATGCCGTAGTACACTTAACTAAGCTTACGGCTAAGAACTCCGGATTCGCCATTCAAGCGCGTAGAGCGCTGTGGCTTAAATCCTGGTCAGCCGATGTGACTTCTAAATCTAAATTGCTTAACATACCTTTCAAAGGGCAGACATTATTCGGGCCCGGTTTGAAAGAAATTATCGCTGACATTACTGGAGGTAAGGGCCATGCCCTGCCTCAAGACAGGGCCAAACCAAGGGCTATACAGTCTAATTTTCGTGCCTTTCGTAACTTCAAGGCAGGAGCAGCATCAACTTCCTCCGCTCCAAAACAGGAAGGAACTGTTGCTCGCTACAGACAGGGCTGGAAACCTAACCAGTCCTGGAACAAGGGCAAGCAGGCCAGAAAGCCTGCTGCTGCCCCTAAGACAGCATGAAGTGAGGGCCCCCGATCCGGAAACGGATCTAGTGGGGGGCAGACTTTCTCTCTTCGCCCAGGCTTGGGCAAGAGATGTCCAGGATCCCTGGGCATTAGAGATCATATCTCAGGGATATCTTCTGGACTTCAAAGCTTCTCCTCCAAAAGGGAGATTTCATCTTTCAAGGTTGTCAGCAAACCAGATAAAGAAAGAGGCGTTTCTACGCTGTGTACAAGACCTTTTACTAATGGGAGTGATCCACCCAGTTCCGCGGTCGGAACACGGACAAGGGTTTTACTCAAATCTGTTTGTGGTTCCCAAAAAAGAGGGAACCTTCAGACCAATCTTGGACTTAAAGATCCTAAACAAATTCCTAAGAGTTCCATCGTTCAAAATGGAAACTATTCGAACAATCTTACCTATGATCCAAAAGGGTCAGTACATGACCACAGTGGATTTAAAGGATGCCTACCTTCACATACCGATTCACAAGGATCATTATCAGTATCTAAAGTTTGCCTTCCTAAACAGGCATTACCAGTTTGTAGCTCTTCCCTTCGGGTTAGCTACGGCTCCAAGAATCTTTACAAAGGTTCTGGGTTCTCTTCTGGCGGTACTAAGACCGCGAGGAATATCGGTAGCTACGTACCTAGACGACATTCTGATACAAGCGTCAAGTTTCCAAACTGCCAAGTCTCATACAGAGTTAGTTCTGGCATTTCTAAGGTCGCATGGGTGGAAGGTGAACGTAGAAAAGAGTTCTCTATTGCCACTCACAAGAGTTCCCTTCTTGGGGACTCTTATAGATTCTGTAGAAATGAAAATTTACCTGACAGAGGACAGGTTAACAAAACTTCTAAATGCTTGCCGTGTCCTTCATTCCATTCAACACCCGTCAGTGGCTCAATGCATGGAGGTAATCGGCTTAATGGTAGTGGCAATGGATGTGCATGCTAAGTCAGTGGAATGGGGATTACTCAGATTTGTCCCCTATGCTAAATCTGGATCAAGAGACCAGAGATTCTCTTCTATGGTGGCTTTCTCTGCCACATCTGTCCAGGGGGATGCCCTTCAGCAGGCCAGATTGGACGATTGTAACAACAGACGCCAGCCTGCTAGGTTGGGGCGCTGTCTGGAATTCCCTGAAGGCTCAGGGATCATGGACTCAGGAGGAGAGACTCCTTCCAATAAACATTCTGGAATTAAGAGCAGTTTTCAATGCCCTTCTGGCTTGGCCTCAGTTAGCAACTCTGAGGTTCATCAGGTTTCAGTCGGACAACATCACGACTGTGGCTTACATCAACCATCAGGGAGGGACAAGGAGTTCCCTAGCGATGATGGAAGTCTCAAAGATAATTCGCTGGGCAGAGTCTCACTCTGGGCACCTGTCAGCGATCCACATCCCAGGCGTGGAGAACTGGGAGGCGGATTTCCTAAGTCGCCAGACTTTTCATCCGGGGGAGTGGGAACTTCATCCGGAGGTATTTGCCCAACTGCTTCAGCATTGGGGCAAACCAGATCTGGATCTCATGGCGTCTCGCCAGAACGCCAAGCTCCCTTGTTACGGATCCAGGTCCAGGGACCCGGGAGCGGTACTGATAGATGCTCTGACAGCACCTTGGGTTTTCAACATGGCTTATGTGTTTCCACCCTTCCCGATGCTTCCTCGATTGATTGCCAGGATCAAACAGGAGAGATCATCGATAATTCTAATAGCGCCTGCGTGGCCACACAGGACCTGGTATGCAGATCTAGTGGACATGTCGTCCTGTCCACCTTGGTCTCTACCTCTGAGACAGGACCTTCTGATTCAGGGTCCTTTCAAACATCCAAATCTAATTTCTCTGAGGCTGACTGCATGGAGATTGAACGCTTGATTCTATCAAAGCGGGGATTCTCGGAGTCAGTGATTGATACCTTAATACAGGCTAGGAAACCTGTTACCAGGAAAATTTACCATAAAATATGGCGTAAATACTTACATTGGTGCGAATCCAAGAGTTACTCATGGAGTAAGGTTAGGATTCCTAGGATATTGTCTTTTCTACAAGAAGGTTTAGAAAAGGGTTTATCTGCTAGTTCGTTAAAGGGACAGATCTCAGCTCTGTCTATCCTTTTACACAAACGTCTGTCAGAAGTTCCAGACGTTCAGGCTTTTTGTCAGGCTTTGGCCAGGATTAAGCCTGTGTTTAAGACTGTTGCTCCGCCGTGGAGCTTAAACTTAGTTCTTAACGTTCTGCAGGGTGTTCCGTTTGAACCCCTTCATTCCATAGATATCAAGCTGTTATCTTGGAAAGTTCTGTTTTTAATGGCTATTTCCTCGGCTCGAAGAGTCTCTGAGCTATCGGCCTTACATTGTGATTCTCCTTATCTGATTTTTCATTCAGACAAGGTAGTTCTGCGTACTAAACCTGGGTTCTTACCTAAGGTAGTCACTAACAGGAATATCAATCAAGAGATTGTTGTTCCATCATTGTGCCCTAACCCTTCTTCAAAGAAGGAACGACTTCTGCACAATCTGGACGTCGTCCGTGCCCTGAAATTTTATTTACAGGCAACTAAAGATTTTCGCCAAACTTCTTCCCTGTTTATCGTTTATTCTGGACAGAGGAGAGGTCAAAAAGCTTTGGCTACCTCTCTCTCTTTCTGGCTTCGTAGCATAATACGTTTAGCCTATGAGACTGCTGGACAGCAGCCTCCTGAAAGAATTACGGCTCATTCTACTAGAGCTGTGGCTTCCACTTGGGCCTTTAAAAATGAGGCCTCTGTTGAACAGATTTGCAAGGCTGCAACTTGGTCTTCGCTTCACACTTTTTCGAAATTTTACAAATTTGACACTTTTGCTTCTTCGGAGGCTGTTTTTGGGAGAAAGGTTCTACAGGCAGTGGTTCCTTCCGTGTAAAGATCCTGCCTGTCCCTCCCGTCATCCGTGTACTTTTAGCTTTGGTATTGGTATCCCATAAGTAATGGATGACCCGTGGACTGACTACACTTAACAGGAGAAAACATAATTTATGCTTACCTGATAAATTCCTTTCTCCTGTAGTGTAGTCAGTCCACGGCCCGCCCTGTTTTTACGGCAGGTCTAAATTTTAAATTAAACTCCAGTCACCACTGCACCCTATAGTTTCTCCTTTCTCGTTTGGTTTCGGTCGAATGACTGGGTATGATGTAGAGGGGAGGAGCTATATAGCAGCTCTGCTTGGGTGATCTTCTTGCACTTCCTGTTAGGGAGGAGATATAATCCCATAAGTAATGGATGACCCGTGGACTGACTACACTACAGGAGAAAGGAATTTATCAGGTAAGCATAAATTATGTTTTTATATACATTACCCCTACTTTGTGCTAGAGAGGACTACAAGTCTTTTGTTATGAGCTGTGCGGTGCTAACAAGCAGTTTTTTCTCACCGCTCACTTACCTGCAGCGCTGGTATTACGGGTTTTTATAAACCCGGCGTTAAAAGGCAAGAAGTGAGCATAGAGCAAAATTATGCTCCATACCGCACCCCAATACCAGTGCTGCTTAAGTCAGCGGTGAGCTGTTCGTACATGCTTGTGCATGATTTCCCCATAGACATCAATGAGGAGAGCCGGCTGAGAAAAAGTCTAACACCTGCCAAAAAGCAGCGTAAAACTCAGTAACGCAGCCCCATTGATTCCTATTTGGGAAACACATTTTATGTTTACACCTAACACCCTAACATGAACCCCGAGTCTAAACACCCCTAATCTTACACTTATTAACCCCTAATCTGCCGTCCCGACATTGCCGACACCTACATTATATTTATTAACACCTTATCTGCCGCTCCGGACATCGCCGCCACCTACATTATACTTATTAACCCCTAATCTGCTGCCCCCAACGTAGCCGACACCTACATTATATTTATTAACCCCTAATCTCCCTCCCCCAATGTTGCCGCAACCTACCGACATTTATTAACCCCTAATCTGCCGTCCCCAACGTCGCCGCCACTATATTATATTTATTAACCCCTAAATCTAAGTCTAACCGTAACAGCTCCTAACTTAAATATAATTAATATCATTAACTAAATTATTCCTATTTAAAACTAAATACTTACCTAATACTAATAGTTACATTGTAGCTAGCTTAGGGTTAATTTTTATATTACAGGCAAGTTTGTATTTATTTTAAATATGTAGAATAGTTATTAAATAGTTATTAACTATTTAATAACTACCTAGCTAAAATAAATACACATTTACCTGTAAAATAAAACCTAACCTATGTTACAATAAAACCTAACACTACACTACAATTAAATAAATTACCTACATTAAATACAATTAAATTAATTTAATTAAATTAGCTAAACCACATAAAAAACAAAACACTAAATTACAGAAAATAAAAAACAAATTACAGATCTTTAAACTAATTACACCTAATCTAAGAGCCCTATCAAAATTAAAAAGCCCCCCCAAAATAAAAAAAAAACCTAGCCTAAACTACTAAGGGCCTTTTGCTGGGCATTGCCCCAAATAAATCAGCTCTTTTGCCTGTAAAAAAGAAATACAAACAACCCCCAACAGTAAAACCCACCACCCACACAACCAACCCCCCAAATAAAAGCCTAACTGAAAAAACCTAAGCTCTCCATTGCCCTGAAAATGGCATTTG
Organism: Bombina bombina; assembly: GCF_027579735.1. Lineage (NCBI taxonomy): Eukaryota > Metazoa > Chordata > Amphibia > Anura > Bombinatoridae > Bombina > Bombina bombina. The sequence goes on along the minus strand of NC_069501.1, from coordinate 532,464,231 downwards.
GATGGGCATTGCCCTTAAAAGGGCATTTAGCTCTATTGCTGCCAAAATCCCTAACCTAAAAAATAAACCCACCCTATACACCCTTAAAAAAACCTAATACTAACCTCCGAAGATTCACTTACCGGGAGAAGTCTTCATCCAAGCAGCAAGATTTCCTCAACGAAGCCGGCAGAAGTGGTCCTCCAGACGGGCAGAAGTGGTCCTCCAATCAGCCAATAGAATGTGAGCTCAATCCTATTGGCTGATTGCTATTTCTACTCTTGCTAAGAGAACTACCATTCCTATTGAGGATAGTTGCTCTTTTAAGGATCCAATGGATAAGAAGCTAGAGGCTTACTTAAAAAAAGATGTACATCCATCAAGGATTACAGTGGCAACCTGCAGCAAGTATTACCATGGTTGCAGGAGCAGCATCTTATTGGTGCAATGCCTTGTCTGATCTTATTTCAGAGGAAATTACAGTAGAGGACATCCAAGATAGGATCAAAGCCCTTAAACTAGCCAATACCTTTATCTGTGATGCCAACATGCAGATAATTAGACTAGGAGCTAAGATGTCTAGCTTCACTGTGCTAGCCCGCAGAGCTCTGTGGTTAAAGTCTTTGTTGGCTGATGTGTCTTCAAAGGCCAAGCTTTTAGCTTTACCTTATAAGGGTAAAACTCTGTTTGGACCTGGTCTGGCGGACATCATTTCAGAGATTACAGGTGAAAAGGAATCTTTCCTACCTCAGGACAAGAAAAATAGCCCTAGGGGTTGACAAACTTCTAATTTTCGTTCCTTTCGCAACTTTAAGGGGCAGAAGTCCTCCTTTTCCTCTTCCAAACCAGACCAATCCAGGTCCACTTGGAAATCCAGCCAGCCCTGGAACAAGGAAAAATAGAACAAAAAGTCTTCCGCTGACTCTAAATCAGCATGAAGGGATTGCCCCTGATCCAAGTTTGGTGGGGGGCAGGCTTTCTCTTTTTCAACAGGCTTGGATACGCGATGTCCCAGAGTTATAAGCTGTGGACATAGTATCCCAGGGTTACAGAATAGGATTAAAATCTAGCCCTCTAAAGGGCAGATTTCTTCTGTCAAGATTATCCTCAAACCAGGTAAAGAGGGAGGCCTTCTTAAATTGCATAAAGGATCGATCCTCCCTGGGAGTTATTGTACCAGTCCCTCTAATGGAACAAGGTCTAGGATTCTATTCAAATCTATTTGTGGTTCCCAAAAAGGAGGGAACTTTTCGTCCCATCCTAGATTTAAAGTATCTTAACAAATGCCTCAGGGTTCCGTCCTTCAAGATGGAAACTATTCATTCCGTTCTTCCATTGGTCCAGGAAGGTCAGTTCATGACAATCATAGACCTGAAGGGCACGTGTTCCCATTCACAGGGATCATCACAAGTTTCTAAGGTTTGCTTTTCTGGACAAACATTTCCAGATTATTGCCCTTCCTTTTGGTCTTGCCACGGCTCCCAGAATATTCACAAAGGTCCTGGGAGCACTATTGGCAGTGATCAGATCCCAGGGAACATCTTGGTTCAGGCGTCATCTTTTAAACTAGCAAAATCTTATAAAGAGATGTTGTATTTTCTACGTTCCCATGGGTGGAGGGTGAATCTGGAAAAGAGTTCTCTAGTTCCATCTACAACAGTGTTTTTCCTAGGAACAATCATAGATTCCTTGTCCATGAAGATTTTCCTGACAGATGTCAGAAAATCCAAACTTCTTGCTGCTTGCCTTTATCTCCAGTCTGCCTTTCATGCAACAGTGGCTCAATGCATGGAGGTGATTGGTCTGATGGTGGCTTCCATGGACATCATTCCTTTTGCTCGATTCCATCTACGACCACTGCAGCTTTGCATGCTCCGTCAATGGAACAGAGACCATTCAGATTTATCGCAGAGGATAAATCTGGACCCCTAACAAGAGAGTCCCTCTCGTGGTGAATTTCACAGGATCATCTCTCTCTGGGCACTTGCTTCCTGGGACCTTCCTGGGTGATTGCGACTACAGACGCCAGCCTATCAGGCTGAGGAGCTGTTTGGGGTTCTCTGAAGTCCCAGGGTCTTTGGTCTCGGGAAGAATCTTCTCTTCCCATAAACATCTTAGAATTGAGAGCAATCTTCAATGCCTTGACAGTGTAGCCTCAGTTATCTTTAGTCAGGTTTATCAGATTCCAGTCGGACAACATCACCAGTGGCTTACATCAACCACCAGGGAGGAACTTGGAGTCCCTTGGCCAAGAAGGCGGTGACTCGCATTCTGCAGTGGGCAGAAGCTCACGATTGTCTCTTATCTGCTATCCACATTCCAGGAGTGGACAATTGGAAGGCAGATTTACTTAACAGACAGACTTTTCATCCTGGGGAGTGGGCTCTCCATCCGGAAGTGTTCTCTCAGATAACCCTCAGGTGGGGGGTTCCAGAGTTGAATCTGATGGCGTCTTGCCAAAATGCCAAGGTTTCAAAGTACGGTTCAAGGTCAAGAGATCCTCAGGCCGTTCTAATAGATGCCCTTGCGGTTCCTTGTAATTTCTCGCTAGTATACCTGTTTCCTCTGTTCCATGAGTCATTGCTCATATCAAACAGGAAAGAGCATCAGTAATTCTAATAGCTCCTGCATGGCCTTGCAGGATCTGGTTCGTGGATCTAGTAAGGATGTCATCTCTACCTCCTTGGAGATTACCTCTGAATTCAGGGTCCTTTCCCCAAATCCAAACCTGGATTCTCTGAAGCTGACTGCTTGGAGATTGAACGCCTAGTTCTGTCTAGACATGGTTTTTCTGAAGCGTTCATTGATACTATGCTTCAGGCTGACAAGCCTGTTAATCGCAAGGTTTACCATAAGGTATGGCGTAAATATCTTATAATATTGGTGCGAATCTAAGGGTTTCTCCTGGAGACGGGTGAGCATTCCCCGTATTTTATCTTTTCTTCAGGATGGCCTCGAGAAAGGTTTGTCAGTCAGTCCTCTGAAGGGTCGGATTTCTGCATTATCTATCCTTTTGCACAAACGTCTGACAGACTTATAAAATGTTCAAGCTTTTGTACAGGCCCTGGTCAGAATCAGGTCTGTGTTTAAACCTGTTTCTCTTCCTTGGAGCTTTAATCTAGTTCTTAAAGTTTTGCAGCAGGCTCCATTTGAGCCGATGCATGTTGTTGATTTAAAACTGTTATCTTGGAAGGTTTTGTTTCTCCTTGCTATTTCTTCTGCTCGCAGAGTCTCTGAGCTTTCAGCTCTGCAGTGTGATTCTCTGTACCTTATCTTTCATGCAGATAAGGTGGTCCTTCGTACTAAATTGGGTTATCTCCCTAAGGTGGTGTAAGATTGTAACATTAATCAGGAAATTTTGTCCTAATCCTTCTTCTCATAAGGAACGACTTTTGCATAACTTGGATGTTGTGTGCGCTCTAAAATTTTATTTACAAGCTACTAAAGATTTGACAATCTTCTGCCCTGTTTGTTGTTTTCTCTGGAAAACATAAGGGTCATAAGGCCACTTCTACTACTCTTTTTCTCTGGTTGAGAAGTTTGATTTGTTTTGCTTATGAGACTGCTGGACAGCAGCCTCCTGAGAGAATTATGGCTCATTCCACTAGGGCTGTCTCCTCTTCTTGGGCTTTCAAAAATAAAGCTTCTGTGGAACAGATTTGCAAGGCAGCTACATGGTCCTCTCTGCATACTTTTTCGAAATTCTACAAATTTGATACGTTTGCCTCAGTTGAGGCCTCTTTTGGTAGAAAGGTTCTTCAAGTGGTGGTGCCTTCTGGTGCCTTGTTCTCCCTCCCTGTTCATTCTGTGTCCTCTAGCTTGGGTATTGGTTCCCACTAGTAATTGGAATGATGTTGTAGACTCTCCATGCCATAGGAAAGAAAACAAAATGTGTGCTTACCTGATAAAAAATTTTGAGTAAACCTCAGGTTCACCTTTACACCCTTGTGTTTCTTCTTTTTCCATTTTCCTTCGGCTGAATGACTGGGGATTATGGGTAAGGGAAGTTACACTTAACAGTTTTGCTGAGGTGCTCTTTACTTGCTCCTGCTGGACAGGAGTTGAATATCCCACTATGAATTGCAATAACGTTGTGGACTCTCCATGCCCGTAAAGAAAGAAATTTATCATGTAAAAATAAATTTTGTTTTTGAAGACGATATAATAGTTTAGGAAACAAGATAGTTTTGATCAACATTACACGAGCCACAATAGAGATTGGAACATTCATCCAGTTTATCGTCTTCCTTCTACATTCTATAAAAAAATTGGCAAAGTTTAGGTCATACCAATCTTGAGGATTCCTAGTTAACATTACTCCCAAATACTTTATTTGGTGGACTTCTTTGAAGGGATGATTAATGGATAATTTAACTGATTTATTTAGTTCGGATTTCCCCAAATTGATTTTATATCCCGATCTGGAACCGAATAACTGAATATCAGCTAATAACTTTGGTAAAGTTTCTTCCAGATTACATCAGCAAGTCATCTGCATAGAGAGAAATTCTGTCCACCTACTTGAATACCTGTCAGATGTTGTTGTCTCAGTAAAGTTGTTGAAGGTTCTAAGGATATATTAAAGAGAAGAGGAGAAAGAGAGCACCCCTGTCTAGTCCCTCTGTTCATCTTAAATCTCTCTGAAACTAATCCATTAATTATAATTGCAGAAGTTTGATTGTTATAGATTAAGTGAATAAGATTATTGAAATGACCAGAAAAAAAGAATTTCTCTAATGCACAAAAAAAGTAGTCACAGTTTATATAGTCAAATGCTTTCTTTGCGTCTACTGTCAAAATTGCTGCATCCAACATTTTAGACAATTTTTTATGTCTAAACTCATTCCAATAGAAATCCAAAACCAACATAGTCTTATGTATGTTTTTGACAGGATTTTGGCCGTGCATAAAGCACACTTGATTTACTTGTATTATTTTATTTAGATTTGTCTTCAATTGGTTGGCAATTATTGAGGCTAATAATTTGTAATCAAAATTAAGCAGGGATATTGGTCTGTATGAGGATTGATTTTCTGGGTCCTTATCTTTTTTAAATATTATTATTATTATCGGTTATTTGTAGAGTGCCAACAGATTCCACAGCGCAATAAACAAAGGCGGAGTACAACAAAACAATTATAGGGATCAAATGGGTAGAGGGCCCTGCCAAGAGTTGCACTGTTGTAATCAGCTCTTAAGAAGGTGATCTACAAACAGCTGGACTCTTAGGCTTACATGCTAAGGGGGTTCAGGGGATAGCAATGGAGGAGAGGAAAATAATGTGTGATGCAGTAACATTTGGTGAACACAGAAGGCTGGATTTACAGCCCAGGTGCCTGCAGGCACCAAAATCTAAATCGTGGGGGAGGGGGCGGAGCCGACTGCCACAGGGAGAGGACGCATTAGTCGTTTAAAACCTTCAAAAAGCACTTTTCAATGCTCGAAAAAAATTCAACTTATTCCCTACAACTACCCTAGCTACAGGGAGAGAGATGATTGAGCTGAAGGTACCGGCGAGTGACATACGCTCCAACCAGAGCTGCCCAAAACCATCAACGGCCTGCACTTGACACTCAGGCTTGTCGACATAAACTTATCTGGTGAGAGAAGGCAGGGAATATTCCGCAGACATCAAGCAACCCTTCTGTCCTGGGAGATAAGGCCTGACGCACCATTAAATTCGGTCCGCACAGGCCGTGTGGGCCGCAATCTACCCCTTCCTCGCACTCCGGTAATCCTCGCGAGTAGGCCGCGAACATCGGCAGGCACTATTCGCTCGCCTAGAACGATGACAACAACAGCTAAGGTACTGTGAGGGGAGATAGGGGGGCGATTTGCATTTCCCCATAACGCTTGAAGCCCCACCACGCATTACAGTAACACACAAGGCCTACAATTCTAAAATCAACGGGATTACACATCTGGGCCAGATAACATCTATAATTTAGGCCCCGATTTCCATGAACTTACCTAGATACTCCTCTTAGGACCTAGGCAGCAGAGGGCTCCCGTCTGGCACTGAATTAAGGCCTAGCCATACTTGCCCACATCTTAATACGCCATGTGTGCAGGAAAACAGCACGTTTCTAAACTTCGCCCCTAGCCATGCGCTGACTTCCTTTGCAAGCTTTTTTTTTTGCTCAGACTTTTCCTTGTTATAAAGATCTCTGCTACAACTGCAAGTACAAGATTACAGCTTTGGGCCTATACTGGACTTTGGGAACCTAGTAGCTACAGTCTGAGCCCCAGGAAATATTAATTGGGAAGCTTCCTCAAGAAACCTACTTAAATCGATTGAAGGGTAGATCCATGGTGCTTACCCCCTTTCCATCCCTCTCCTTATATTGCATCCTTGTGAGCTGAGCCCAATTACCCTGTCCATATGCCGTCCTTAATAGATATGTCCCTGGAGGGGGTATGGTTACCTTGGAGCACCCTATACCATACTCCAAGCTAGCTTGCCTAATTCCTATGTGAAGACATATAGTCACATTTGCCTCCCTGGCTGCCATACTAAGTCCTCTAGGAGGTGCCAAATAAAAGATCACACCTATTGGTAAAGGCTGACATTGTTCTATACCTCCTACATCAGAGGGTAAAAGATACTAACACCTCACACAGATTCTACAATGTCACATAACCATAAACGGAAACCAAAGCTACCTGGCTCTCAGAAAAAGACAGTGATTGACCACTTTCATTTTACCTCCTCTGCCCAACAAGATCCTTCAGAGGATGAGATGTCAGATTCTAATTCTATACCAGACAAAGTCCTAAGAACCTCATTATCTCGCACGTCTGCCAACTTGGAAGCCCACCCTGCACTAGTGGATACCATCAAAACTCTGTTGGCAGGCCATCATGAATCTCTAACAAAAAAAATTTGACAAATCCTGTGTGGAACTAAAAAGGGACATTGCCTCTATAGGTGACAGAACGGACACACTTGAAAGAAAACCGGAAGATCTCATTACATACTAACTTACTAGCCTATTCAGAATCCCTTGCAACCCAAATATCAGACCTGGAACTGAAACTGGCAGATCTAGAAGACAGGTTGTGGAGGAACAATGTCAGGATCAGAGGCATTCCAAAAACAGTTCTACTTCAAGATATAGAACCCTTTCTGAAGAAACTATTTAAGGAGATTGTAGAGGAAGCCTTAGATAAAGATGTGATGATGGATAGGGCCCAATTGCAAGACCTAGGTCCATATCAATGGATAAGCCTAGAGATGTTGTGGCAAGACTACATTACTTTGCTTACTTCCCTCCGGGGAAAAAGTCTATCCGAAAAATTTGAAAGCATCCAGATCTTCCCAGATCTTTCTACACACACACTTTTCCTGAGGAGGACTTATGCAGACTACACTAAGATACTACGTTCTCAAGGTCTCAGTTACCGCTGGAGTTTTCCGGTAAAAGCTACTCATCACCAAAGATGGCCAACTTTATACAGCATTGACTCCCCAACAAGCTAAATCACTCCTCCAGAAATGGAAGATGATGGATCCAAATATCGACACCCAAGATGACACATCATCACGAGTACCAACCCTGAGAGTAAATGCTCCAGAGTGGCAACCCCTAACTCACAGGGCACCACAACACAGAAGGGGACCAAGGGTAAGTAAATAGAAGCCTCCCTGACCCTTTCCAGAGCCAGGGAAAAAGAGACTTCCTTGTATCCAGTGAGAACTTGACACTTCATAGGGGTATCCTTTACGAATCTCAGAGTTTTTGCAGGTTGTAGAAAGTTAATATGTTGTCTTGATATATTTGCACTGTTGATACTGTTTATATACTACTGTTTTGCTCCCTTTTTTCTTCTCCCTCTTTACTATGAGGTCTACCACTCCATAGAAGACGTTCAGGTAACACATAAGGCCTATAAGGCAACATCCCTACACCCTCCCTGATGTAAAAACTTTTAAGTATGTTAATATCTGCTCTATAGACACCCATATGTCCCCAGCAGCAAGTTTGGCCTTTTTTAACTTAGTACAGGATAGGGTAACTAAGTCCTACATGGTAGAACTGTGATTCTCCACCTATCTTATCCCCGGTATATTACTACATCCCTCTCAGCCAGGGAGTTAGCACTTACAGCTAGCACAATAATTAATACCCCCCATAGATTAAGTATGCGTTTGCCATGACCATACTATTTCCGAAATGTGTACTACTAATGTTTACATTTGCAATTACAGCGATATGTCATCCTGAAGTATACCTAAAATGTTACCTCTACCCTCCCTTCTCTGCTCCATTCCCTCCCGCTCTCTCTCCCCCACTTTTTTTTCCTTCTCTTTCATCTCCTCTCAAACTGGTACTCCGCATCAACAATATCACGGTACCTAATTACCCCCAACTACTTGAATGTCACTGTTAAAATTAGCCACCCTTAATGTTAAGGGTTTAAATTCCCCTACCAAGAGAAGCCTTCTACTTAGATATCTCCAGAAATCCAAAATTGGAATAGCTTACCTCCAGGAAACTCACTGCATGGACTCCCCCAAACTGATCTTAAATCTAATCTCTATACGACATGTGTACATACCATATACCGGAAAAAAGGAGAGGAGTCACGATTCTACTTCGGAGAGACATAGCCTATACCCTGATAGTAATTGATACTGACCCAGAAGGTAGACATTTGATTATAGTATGCGAACTAAACAATGTAGTGTGCACCCTCGTGAATGTATATACCCCAAATGAGAAGCAAAGGTCCTTCTTCGGACACCTACTCCAGCGCATTACACAGATAAGGAGAGGCCCACTTCTTATGGGTGGGGATTTTAATATCACCTAGGACCCGTTAGTAGACAAAAAACATCCTAAAATATAAAAACCTGACCCACAGATAGTAACGGAATCCAAAAGATTCCAAAACATAATGATACAAGATACTTTAGTTGACTCCTGGAGGTGTCTCCACCCTAATGATTGGGACTCTACATTTTACTCCACAGCCAACAACTCCTACTCTGAACTAGATACATTTTTCTGCGACTCTTGGTCATTAGACAAAATCACTCGAGCACATATCAGACCATAATATGGAAACAATTAGTCTATCCATCTCTCCCCAGAACGGAGGCTCTAGATCATGGAGATTAGCAGACTATTTAATAAAAAACCCATGGACAACACAAACTGCCACAGACCTCCAGGAATACTTCACACTCAATAATAATGGACAGACAGTCAGACAATGACACACTATGGGCCTCAATGAAAGCTTATATGAGAGGGACTCTATTAAAAAGGGTAGCCCAAGGGGGCGGAGCCGAGCCAGGAACCAACATGGCCGCAACTTAGCTGAGCTCCGTGCAAAGTTCCCCGTGAGGGATTAAAAAACAGAGATGCCCGACGCTTAACCTTAACTAGCTGGCTGCCCATACGCACACTTATCAGTGGGACACACTATTCTGCCGGACCCATGGACCAAAAACTAGCGCAGAAGACTTGCAGCTAATCGCAATTGCGCAACGCTGCAGGAGGAAGCACCATCTTAGCTCCACAGAACGGATACCGCAACAGAAGCGAGACTAACATGAGTGGTAAACTTGCTACAGGAAAAAACCTTAGAGGGCTCATTTACACTCCCCGTTGGCAAAAATAAAGAACGCTCTGACCCATCTGCAAAACGGCATCAGCTGAGAATTGTCACGCAGCCGGATGCCTGCAGGACCCACAAAACGGATCAGCCTCACCGACACCTAGCAGACAAGGCCCGCAGGACCAGCTCTACAGGCAGATTAACGGAGTGGTGGGGTAAGACCTTCTTCATCCCTTATTGAGCTTAAGGTTTCTTAGGTGCAGGCTGGGGAAATGTGAACTTAAAACATGAAAGCCCTGTCAGGGAGTAAATAGAAATTTTAAGGCCTTAATACACATGCAAGCCTATCACAGTGCAGTATAAGAGCTTGGGGAATAGCAGAACACATTACGATACCTGCGCTATATTTTACCATTTGAGACAGGCCACGTGCTAGCCCTGTGAAAACTGACTACCTACTAAAATATATGATGGCGTCCAAACGCCCTACCAAGGGGGACAAAGCCAATAAAGCAGCCGCAGCAGCATCCACAAAACTAAATTCTTTCTTTAAAACAATGGAAATCAGCACTAACATAACACCCAGCTCCCCACACTCCACTGATAGCATGCAAGAGGAAGAAGTGGAAAATATACAACCTGACCCCCACACCCCTATCACCAAAGCAGACCTGCAGTTTTTGCCAACCAAAGATGACTTTGCATCCTTTATGAGCCAAGTCAGTCAGCTAATAAAAGAAGGTCTCTCGGATGTTAAAAGAGATGTTACTGACCTGGGGAACAGGGTGCTTCAACTAGAGGAGCATGCAGAGGAAATTTCAGAACCAATTAATCTACACTCCATGCAGCTCCAACACCAAGCAAAAGAAGGCAAATGCAGATACAAATAGAAGATTTAGATAACCGTGGCCGACGGCAAAACTTGCGAATTAGAGGGGTATCTGAAAATGTCTCAACTGCCGATCTCCCACAATACCTGCAAGGTCTGTTTAACTTTCTTCTAGATAACAAATAGAATGCAAACATCTCCCTTGACAGAGCACACAGGGCGTTAAAGCCTAAGCCCTTGCCTAAAGCACCACCGAAAGAAAAACTACTAACTGCAGCTAGGAAAAAGGCTCCAAACTCCAAAGATGGCAATACAATACAAATCTTTGCGGACCTCAGCCCGCTTACCCTTACCAGAAGACGAAATGTCAAGTTCCTCACCACACATCTACAAGACCTCAAGATTCCCTATCGCTGGGGCTTTCCCTTTGCAATTAGAGTGACCAAAGATAACAAAGAATGTGTATACAAAGATCTAGAGGACCTTGACTCCTTCTGCTCACAGCTGAGTATCCCCTTACCGAAGCAAATACCTCAAGAATCGGACCAAGAAGGAAATGATACATCGCCAGATCCCCCACCACCAAAACCACAAAGACAAAAATGGAATACAGTAATCAGGAAACGCAAAATGGCCCCCACCGCTCCCCACTGTTCCCCAACCCCTGCAACAGATCCTACTTGACATTGGATCTCATCCATTAAGGAACCGCAATTGAACATTAGACACTGGCATCTGCAGCAGACTTGCTGCTCTGAATTGGAACTTTCTCTGACACAGTGTCTTTGAGACCTAAAAGACTCATCTTACTCAGCTGGAAAGGCAGGAAGAGACCGCTCTTTCTCTCCCTTCACCACTGGTAGCCTAGCCTGTATCACCCTAGGCAGGACTCTCGCAAACAAAATGGAAATCCCTTTTGCTATAAAGTCATGCAAGCCCTAATCGGGGAACAGTAGTGGCCCTTAACTGCTGCTATTATCCCCCCTGAGATTAGTTTAGTTTAGTAAACCTCAATTTTTGAGTACGAGTTTTACTAATGTTCGATGATATAATTAATAATTTGTTTTGTTATATATTTAATTGTTTGTTGTTATGTTTTTGTATCTCTGCAAGGTATTGCTCAGCACATAGGTATACACCACCTACAGGACACATCGCTAGCATGCATCTCACCCCTTTGAGACCTACTGTGGCACACCACACCCACAATTATCGGCGGCAGTCTGCGATACCACATCGAGCTAAGAACCACTCAGCTAACTCACAATCGCACCCTCTCACACATAGTGGATAGTGATGTCGCAAACTTTAAATTTTCGGTTCTCGAACGGCGGACTCGAACCGCTATTGAATTCAATAGGCAGGCGAACTTTAAAACCTACAAGGACTCTTTCTGGCCACAATAGTGATGGAAAAGTTGTTTCAAGGTTACTAACACCTGGACGTGGCATGCTGGAGGGGGATCCCTGTCAAAACTCCCATGTAAAATTACATAGTTTATGCAGAATCTGCTTTTAACCCATAAAGGGCCTAAATCACCTAACATTCAGAAATTGTTTGCAATAACGTGCTTTAAAACATCAGTAATGATGTCGTATCTATCAGGTAGTGTAAGGGTTACGGCCGCATCACAGTGACAGAGCAAACTCCAAGTGTAACGCACTGCTATCAACCGCAAACAGTCCACTTGCAGAACCATGAGATAGGTAGATTTGATAGATAGATAGATAGATAGATACATAGATTACATAGCTCAATCGATGCAATATACATATGATTGATACACTGTACATAGCTCAATAGATGCAATATATATTTGATAGATACGAATTACATCGATCAATAGATGCAATATACATTTGATAGATACGAATGTTATCGAATCAAAGATGCAATATACATTTTATAGATACGAATGACATCAACCAAAATATGTAATATACATTTTATAGATACGAATTACATCGATCAAAAGATGCAATCTACATTTGATCGATACGTTTGATAGTTTGGTCGATTTGATATATAAATAAATCGATTTGAAATATATATAATTTCCCTGACAGAGTATAACAATAAGACATGTGGTATGTGACCCGTGGTGTGTAAAGTAGTACTATTCTTAACATTTTACTACAACCTGTTACTCCCCCTATCGGTTGAGGTCTATATGGCCTTCATTTTTGGAACCGGGAGATGGAAGAAGATGATTGTTCTGTCCTCCTACTTCAAATTTGTCAGAAACACAAGTGGCTGTCTCAAAACAGTCCAGACAGAAGATAGATCGATCGATAGGATAGATAGATATACATAGATTGATAGTTAGATAGAATCGATTGAAGAAAAATAGATAGATTTTTTAGATATATAATTACCCTGATAAAGTCTAATAATTAAACATGCGGTCTTGGACCCAACTAGGTTGTGTTAAGTAGTACTATTCTTCGCACTTTCAGCCCTGTAACTCCCCCTATTGGTGGAGGTCTATATGGCGGTTATGATTACCCTGACAAAGTATAACAACAAGACACGTGGTCTGGGACCCATGGTAATTTTGTTGTGTTAAGTAAAACTTTTCTTATCACTTGAATCCCTCTTACCCACCCTTTTGTTGGAGTTCTATATGGCCTGCATGATTAGCCTGACAAAGTATAATAAGAAAACATCTGGTCTGGGACCCATGGTAACTAGGTTGTGTTTAAGTAGTACTATTCTTAGAACTGTAATCCCTGTTACTCCCCCTATCAAAGGCGGTCTATATGGCCTGCATGATTACCCTGACAAAGTATAACAACAAGACACACGGTGTTGGACCCATGGTAACTAGCTTGTGTTAATTAGTACTTTTCTTAGCACTTTAATCCCTGTTAGCCCCCCTATTGGGGGAGGTCTATATGGCCTGTCTGATTACCCTGAAAAAATATAATAATAAGACATGCGGTCTGGGACCCATGTTAACTCGGTTGTGTTAAGTAGTACTATTCTTCGCACTTTCAGCCCTGTAACTCCCCCTATTGGTGGAGGTCTATATGGCGGTTATGATTACCCTGACAAAGTATAACAACAAGACACGTGGTCTGGGACCCATGGTAATTTTGTTGTGTTAAGTAAAACATTTCTTATCACTTGAATCCCTCTTACCCACCCTTTTTTTGGAGTTCTATATGGCCTGCATGATTAGCCTGACAAAGTATAATAAGAAAACATCTGGTCTGGGACCCATGGTAACTAGGTTGTGTTTAAGTAGTACTATTCTTAGAACTGTAATCCCTGTTACTCCCCCTATCAAAGGCGGTCTATATGGCCTGCATGATTACCCTGACAAAGTATAACAACAAGACACACGGTGTTGGACCCATGGTAACTAGCTTGTGTTAATTAGTACTTTTCTTAGCACTTTAATCTTTGTAACTCCCCCTATTTGGGGAGGTCTATACGGCCTGGATGATTACCCATACAAAATATAATAATAAGACATCTGCTCTGGGTCTTGGACCCATGGTAACTATGTTGTGTTAAGTAGTAATGTCCTTAGCATTTTAATAGCTGTTACTCACTCTATCGGTGGTGGTCTATATGGCCTGCATGATTACCCTTACAAAATATAATAACAAAACATGCGGTCTGGGACCCATGGTAACTAGTTTGTGTTAAGTAGTAATTTCCTTTGCATTTTAATACCTGTTAGGGGAGGTCTATATGGCCTGCATGATTACCCTTACAAAATATAATAACTAAACATGCGGTCTGGGACCCATGGTAACTAGGTTGTGTTAAGTATTACTCTTATTAGCATTTTAATACCTGTTACTCACCCTATCGTGGGAGGTCTATATGGCCTGCATGATTACCCATACAAAATATAATAAGACATCTGCTCTGGGTCTGTGGCCCATGGTAACTAGGTTGTGTTAATTAATACTGTTCTTAGCATTTTAATACCTGTTACACCCTTTTGGGGGAGGTCTATATGGCCTGCATGATTACCCTGACAAAGTATAACAACAAGACACGTGGTGTGGGACCCATGGTAACTACCTTGTGTTAATTAGTACTGTTCTTAGCATTTTAATACCTGTTACTCACCGTATCTGGGGAGGTCTATATGGCCTGCATGATTACCCTTACAAAATAGAATAACAAGACATGTGGTCTGGCACCCATGGTAATTAGGTTGTGTAAAGTAGTACTCTTCTTAGCATTTTAATACCTGTTACTCACCCTATCGGGGGAGGTCTATATGGCCTGAATGATTACCCTTACAAAATATAATAACAAAACATATGCTCTGGGACCCATGGTAACTAACTAGGTTGTGTTAAGTAGTACTGTTCTTAGCAGTTTAATACCTGTTACAACACCGAATGGTGGCAGGTCTATCTGGCCTGAATGATTAGCCGCACCCAAACCCAAAAAAAAGCCAAGCGGTTTTAGACTAACACCCATGGCTAACTCGGTTGTTTCAATTAGTACTATTCTTAACACTTTCATCTCATCATCCCTGTTACTTCCAGGACTCTCGGTGGTGGTCTACATGGCCATCATGATTAGCCTAACCAAATACTACAATCCAACCTTGGCTCAGTCTTCATAGGCCTTTCATTGGCTGTATTTTGGTAGTACTGTTCTTATTATTTTAATACCTGATACAACACAGAATGGTGGCAGCTCTATATGGCCTGCATGATTAGCGGCACCCAAACCAAAAAAAAGCCAAGCGGTCTTGGATTAACACCCATGGCTAACTTGGTTGTTTCAAGTAGTACTATTCTTAGCACTTTCATCTCATCATCCCTGTTACTTCCAGGACTCTCGGTGGTGGTCTACATGGCCATCATGATTAGCCTAACCAAATACTACAATCCAACCTTGGCTCAGTCTTCATAAGGCCCTTCATTGGCTGTATTTTGGTAGTACTGTTCTTATTAGTTTAATAGCTGATACAACACCGAATGGTGGCAGCTCTATATGGCCTGAATAATTAGCCGCACCCAAAACAAAAATAAAGCCAAGAGGTCTTGGATTAACACCCATGGCTAACTCGGTTGTTTCAAGTAGTACTATTCTTAGCACTTTCATGTCATCCCTGTTACTTCCAGGACTCTCGGTGGTGGCCTACATGGCCATCATGATTAGCCAAACCAAATACTACAATACAACCTTGGCTCAGTCTTCATAAGGCCCTTCATTGGCTGTATTTTGGTAGTTCTGTTCTTATTAGTTTAATAGATGATACAACACCGAATGGTGGCAGGTCTATATGGCCTGCATGATTAGCCGCACCCAAAACAAAAATAAAGCCAAGCGGTCTTGGATTAACACCCATGGCTAACTCAGTTGTTTCAAGTAGTACTATTCTTAGCACTTTCATCTCATCATCCCTGTTACTTCCAGGACTCTCGGTGGTGGTCTACATGGCCATCATGATTAGCCTAACCAAATACTACAATCCAACCTTGACTCAGTCTTCATAAGGCCCTTCATTGGCTGTATTTTGGTAGTACTGTTCTTATTAGTTTAATAGCTGATACAACACCGAATGGTGGCATCTCTATATGGCCTGAATGATTAGCCGCACCCAAAACAAAAATAAAGCCAAGAGGTCTTGGATTAACACCCATGGCTAACTCGGTTGTTTCAAGTAGTACTATTCTTAGCACTTTCATGTCATCCCTGTTACTTCCAGGACTCTCTGTGGTGGCCTACATGGCCATCATGATTAGCCAAACCAAATACTACAATACAACCTTGGCTCAGTCTTCATAAGGCCCTTCATTGGCTGTATTTTGGTAGTTCTGTTCTTATTAGTTTAATAGATGATACAACACGAATGGTGGCAGGTCTATATGGCCTGCATGATTAGCCGCACCCAAAACAAAAATAAAGCCAAGCGGTCTTGGATTAACACCCATGGCTAACTCGGTTGTTTCAAGTAGTACTATTCTTAGCACTTTCATCTCATCATCCCTGTTACTTCCAGGACTCTCGGTGGTGGTCTACATGGCCATCATGATTAGCCTAACCAAATACTACAATCCAACCTTGACTCAGTCTTCATAAGGCCCTTCATTGGCTGTATTTTGGTAGTACTGTTCTTATTAGTTTAATAGCTGATACAACACCGAATGGTGGCAGCTCTATATGGCCTGCATGATTAGCCGCACCCAAAACAAAAATAAAGCCAAGAGGTCTTGGATTAACACCCATGGCTAACTCGGTTGTTTCAAGTAGTACTATTCTTAGCACTTTCATGTCATCCCTGTTACTTCCAGGACTCTCGGTGGTGGCCTACATGGCCATCATGATTAGCCAAACCAAATACTACAATACAACCTTGGCTCAGTCTTCATAAGGCCCTTCATTGGCTGTATTTTGGTAGTTCTGTTCTTATTAGTTTAATAGATGATACAACACGAATGGTGGCAGGTCTATATGGCCTGCATGATTAGCCGCACCCAAAACAAAAATAAAGCCAAGCGGTCTTGGATTAACACCCATGGCTAACTCGGTTGTTTCAAGTAGTACTATTCTTAGCACTTTCATGTCATCCCTGTTACTTCCAGGACTCTCTGTGGTGGTCTACATGGCCATCATGATTAGCCAAACCAAATACTACAATACAACCTTGGCTCAGTCTTCATAAGGCCCTTCATTGGCTGTATATTGGTAGTTCTGTTCTTATTAGTTTAATAGATGATACAACACCGAATGGTGGCAGCTCTATATGGCCTGCATGATTAGCCGCACCCAAAGTCCAAAAAAAGCCAAGCGGTCTTGCACTAACACCCATGGCTAACTCTTTGTTTTCAAGTTGTACTATTCTTAGCACTTTCATCTCATCCCTTACTTCCATGCCTCTCGGGGGTGGTCTACATGGCCATCATGATTACCCTCACCAAAATATAACAACAATACGTGCGTGCAGGGAACCATGGTAAGGTTACTTCCTTTCGCAAAATCGAGTATAACAGTTGCAGGCAGAGGTTCTGAACCTGCATTATGGCTGCACCTCTCCCTAAAAGAGGCATGCGTTACAGAGTCTGTGGGCATGTATGCAAAGAGCTGGCCTGCCTAAAAGGAGCAGCAAGGCAGTACAGGTCTTTCTCCTTCAGCCGTTTTATACGCTGTCCCACGGCCACGACCCTCAACAGCCACAACAGAATGAAACACCACATATGCCATCCTTTTGAACAATAGAGTACAGGTATGGCATTGATTTCAGTTACACAGCGATATTTATTATGAACCGTGAAATTGAAAACAAAAACAGGATTGGACACCCAGTACAGTACAGGTCGTTCTCCTTTTTAGAAGAGTGTTCCGGACCCTCAACAAAAACAACAGCAGGAAAGACGACATATGGCATTCTTTTGAACAATAGAGTACAGGTACATCATTGATTTTAGAAACCCAGAGATAATTTTTGGCAAATGGGAAATAGAAAAAAACATTCATTGGACACCCAATAAACTTCTTTATCCTTAGGCCTTTTTATAAGAGGGTCCCGGACCCTCAACAGAAACGACAGCAGGAAAGAGGACATATGGCATCCTTTTGAACAATAGATGACAGGTAAGGCATTGATTTTAGAAACCCATAGATCATTTTTTTGCAACTGTGAAATAAAAAAAAACATTGATTGGACACCCAGTACACTTCTTTATCCTTAGGCCTTTTTATAAGAGGGTCCCGGAGCCTCAACAGAAACAACAGCATGAAAGAGGACATATGGCATCCTTTTGAACAATTGATTACAGTTAAGGCATTGATTTTAGAATCCCTGAGATAATTTATATGAACAGGGAAATAGAAAAAAAAAATGATTGGACACCCAGTACACTTCTTTATCCTTAGGCCTTTTTATAAGAGGGTCCCGGACCCTCAACAGAAACAACAGCAGGAAAGAGGACATATGGCATCCTTTTGAACAATTGATTACAGTTAAGGCATTGATTTTAGAATCCCTGAGATAATTTATATGAACAGGGAAATAGAAAAAAAAAATGATTGGACACCCAGTACACTTCTTTATCCTTAGGCCTTTTTATAAGAGGGTCCGGACCCTCAACAGAAACGACAGCAGGAAAGAGGATATATGGCATCCTTTTGAACAATTGATTACAGTTAAGGCATTGATTTTAGAATCCCTGAGATAATTTATATGAACAGGGAAATAGAAAAAAACATTGATTGGACACCCAGTACACTTCTTTATCCTTAGGCCTTTTTATAAGAGGGTCCCAGAGCCTCAACAGAAACAACAGCATGAAAGAGGACATATGGCATCCTTTTGAACAATTGATTACAGTTAAGGCATTGATTTTAGAATCCCTGAGATATTTTATATGAACAGGGAAATAGAAAAAAAAATGATTGGACACCCAGTACACTTCTTTATCCTTAGGCCTTTTTATAAGAGGGTCCCGGACCCTCAACAGAAACGACAGCAGGAAAGAGGACATATGGCATCCTTTTGAACAATTGATTACAGTTAAGGCATTGATTTTAGAATCCCTGAGATAATTTATATGAACAGGGAAATAGAAAAAAACATTGATTGTACACCCAGTACACGTCTTTATCCTTAGGCCTTTTTATAAGAGGGTCCCAGAGCCTCAACAGAAACAACAGCATGAAAGAGGACATATGGCATCATTTTGAACAATTGATTACAGTTAAGGCATTGATTTTAGAATCCCTGAGATAATTTATATGAACAGGGAAATAGAAAAAAAAAATTGATTGGACACCCAGTACACTTCTTTATCCTTAGGCCTTTTTATAAGAGGGTCCCGGAGCCTCAACCGAAACAACAGCATGAAAGAGGACATATGGCATCCTTTTGAACAATTAATTACAGGTAAGGCATTGATTTAAGAATCCCTGAGATAATTTATATGAACCGGGAAATAGATAAAAACATTGATTGGACACCCAGTACACTTCTTTATCCTTAGGACTTTTTAGCAGAGGGTCCCGGACCATCAACAGAAACAACTGCAGGAAAGAGGACATATGGCATCCTTTTGAACAATAGATGACAGGTAAGGCATTGATTGTAGAAACCCAGAGATAATTTGTTGCAACTGGGAAATAAAAAAAAACATTGATTGGACACCCAGTACACTTCTTTATCCTTTTGCCTTGTTAGAAGAGGGTCCCGGACCCTCAACAAAAACAAGAGCAGGGAGCTGGGCATAGGAGTATAAGGGAGTCTGACAATAATAATGTGAAGGGGAAGATTGCGGAGTTGTGGCATTTTGAATTTGTTATCGTGGGAAGTACTTGCAATGACCTTGCTCTGGTGAATCCATATCGCAAATGTCTTTTTTAAGGCACTGTTTGTCTATTTTTTGAATATCAGCATTTTGTAAATGAAGCGTGACTTAAGGCTGGTGAGAACCGACCTTTCTTCTGGCTGTTTGAAAATGTTGTGGCTCTGGACAAACATGTAAATAAGAGGCCATCTGCCATATTCTGCACGCAACCCCTTTGATGATTGACGCTAAAAATGTGTCACCTGCAAGCAGAGATCGTTACTTCTGTCTAAATCTTCCTGGTATGGACAGGCCACTGTTTCCCACAGCAAGTCATAAGCTTGAACTACAAGATTGTCTTGAGTATGGTAGGAAATCAAAGTTTATTAAAGTCTGTACCATCACCACAAAAGCTGAACTTCTTGAAGCAATGAAAATGCCAGCAATTTCCTGTGCTTATGGATGACAAGGAGGACGTCCTGTTGTGCAAAGAGATGGAGAGGATTTTTGGTTTCCCTGTACACAACACAGAGATGTCTCCAACATCACCAGAAACACAAGACAGCGACTCTTGGGAAGTTCCTGGAGTGTTCCAGTAGCCATCTCTTTGCGCCCCGAAAGGAATACTTTATCAGTGTTTTGTAGACATTTGACCTCAGATTTGGAGACTGTGGTGACGCACATTTTATTTACTGTTGTGCAAGCTGTGGCAATTTCAATTGGCATTAAAAAGTAAGATTTGGAGAGGTGACGCACATTTTATGCAAGCTGTGGCAATTGCAATTTGCAGTGAAAAGAATATGCTAACAACCACTACCTAGGACCACGCCTGACTCCTGAAGTCATGCTTCAGTTAGTAACTCAAGTTAAATTAAAAAATTTTTTTTTATTATTATGCTCAGCAGATTCAAAACATACCATTCTTCTAGTCATATCACACGACATGTCAAAATGCTGCATGGAAAATGGCAGTGTGCAAAGTCATAATCTTAGTGAACCTATAAGTGCATTAAATTTTCTAAAATAAACAAAAATACTGAGAAAAAAAAAGGAAAGAGGACATATGGCATCCTTTTGAACAATAGATTACATTTAAGGCATTGATTTTAGAAACCCAGAGATAATTTGTTGCAACCGGGAAATCTAAAAAAACATTGATTAGACACCCAGTACACTTATTTATCCTTAGGCCTTTTTAGCAGAGGCTCCAGTACCCTCAACAAAACCAGCAGCAGGAAAGAGGACATATGGCATCCTTTTGAATAATAGATTACAGGAAAGGCATTGATTTTAGAAACCCGGAGATAATTTGTTGCAACTGGGAAATCTAAAAAAACATTGATTAGACACCCAGTACACTTATTTATCCTTAGGCATTTTTAGCAGAGGCTCCAGGACCCTCAACAAAACCAGCAGCAGGAAAGAGTACATATGGCATCCTTTTGAATAATAGATTACAGGAAAGGCATTGATTTTAGAAACCCAGAGATAATTTGTTGCAACCGGGAAATCTAAAAAAACATTGATTAGACACCCAGTACACTTATTTATCCTTAGGCCTTTTTAGCAGAGGCTCCAGGACCCTCAACAAAACCAGCAGCAGGAAAGAGGACATATGGCATCCTTTTGAAAATTAGATTACAGGAAAGGCATTGATTTTAGAAACCCGGAGATAATTTGTTGCAACCGGGAATTTGAATCAAACAAATGATTTGATGGACACCCAGTACACTTCTTTCTCCTTAGGGCTTTTTATAAGAGGGTCCAGGACCCTCAAACAAAACACCAGCAGGAAAGAGGACATATGGCATCCTTTTGAACAATAGAGTACAGGTACAGCATTGATTTTACAAACCCAGAGATAATTTTGGGCAAATGGGAAATAGAAAAAAACATTGAGTGGACACCCAGTACACTTCTTTCTCCTTAGGCCTTTTTATAAGAGGGTCCAGGACCCTAAAAAAACACCAGCAGGAAAGAGAACATATGGCATCCTTTTGAACAATAGAGTACAGGTACAGCATTGATTTTACAAACCCAGAGATAATTTTGGGCAAATGGGAAATAGAAAAAAACATTGAGTGGACACCCAGTACACTTCTTTCTCCTTAGGCCTTTTTATAAGAGGGTCCAGGACCCTCAAACAAAACACCAGCAGGAAAGAGGACATATGGCATCCTTTTGAACAACAGAGTACAGGTACAGCATTGATTTTACAAACCCAGAGATAATTTTGGGCAAATTGGAAATAGAAAAAAACATTGAGTGGACACCCAGTACACTTCTTTCTCCTTAGGCCTTTTTATAAGAGGGTCCAGGACCCTCAAACAAAACACCAGCAGGAAAGAGGACATATGGCATCCTTTTGAACAATAGAGTACAGGTACAGCATTGATTTTACAAACCCAGAGATAATTTTGGGCAAATGGGAAATAGAAAAATACATTGAATGGACACCCAGTACACTTCTTTCTCATTAGGGCTCTTTATAAGAGGGTCCAGGACCCTCAAAAAAAAACACCAGCAGGAAAGAGAACATATGGCATCCTTTTGAACAATAGAGTACAGGTACAGCATTGATTTTACAAACCCAGAGATAATTTTGGGCAAATGGGAAATAGAAAAAAACATTGAGTGGACACCCAGTACACTTCTTTCTCCTTAGGCCTTTTTTATAAGAGGGTCCAGGACCCTCAAACAAAACACCAGCAGGAAAGAGAACATATGGCATCCTTTTGAACAATAGAGTACTGGTATGGCATTGATTTTAGAAACCCAGAGATAATTGTTTGGAAATGTGAAATAGCCCAAAAAACCATGCTTGGACACCCACTCCAGGTCGTTCTCCTTCAGCCTTTTTATAAGAGGGTCCAGCACCCTCAACAGAAACAACTGCAGGAAACACCACCACATATGCCATCCTTTTGCACAAGCGAGTACAGGTATGGCATCCATTTTAGAAACCCGGAGATAATTGAGAGGAACCGGGAACATTTTTCTAAAAATTTGCTGGGGCACCCATTACAGGTCGTTCTCCTTCAGCCTTTTTATACCATGGGCCACGACCCGCAACAGACACAACAGCATGAAACACCACATATGCCACCCTTTTGCACAATAGAGTACAGGTATGGCATAGATGGAACACGGAGATAATTTAGAGCAAACAAGAGACGGATAAAGATGCTTGGTCGGTCCTCCTCCTTCAAATTTGGGGCACTGCGGGTTCAATTTAATGGTCCACCAGATATGAGTGGTGTGCTAAGTTGTACTATTCGTAACAGTTTAATCACTGTTATGTGCCTTATTTTTTTTATTTGAGTTTTGTACCCACAGAGCAGCAGTAGGGCCAGAAAAATTAGGAATGTACAAATGACAATGGCCTGCATGATTAGCCGCACCCAAAACAAAAATAAAGCCAAGCGGTCTTGGATTAACACCCATGGCTAACTCGGTTGTTTCAAGTAGTACTATTCTTAGCACTTTCATCTCATCATCCCTGTTACTTCCAGGACTCTCGGTGGTGGTCTACATGGCCATCATGATTAGCCTAACCAAATACTACAATCCAACCTTGACTCAGTCTTCATAAGGCCCTTCATTGGCTGTATTTTGGTAGTACTGTTCTTATTAGTTTAATAGCTGATACAACACCGAATGGTGGCAGCTCTATATGGCCTGAATAATTAGCCGCACCCAAAACAAAAATAAAGCCAAGAGGTCTTGGATTAACACCCATGGCTAACTCGGTTGTTTCAAGTAGTACTATTCTTAGCACTTTCATGTCATCCCTGTTACTTCCAGGACTCTCGGTGGTGGCCTACATGGCCATCATGATTAGCCAAACCAAATACTACAATACAACCTTGGCTCAGTCTTCATAAGGCCCTTCATTGGCTGTATTTTGGTAGTTCTGTTCTTATTAGTTTAATAGATGATACAACACGAATGGTGGCAGGTCTATATGGCCTGCATGATTAGCCGCACCCAAAACAAAAATAAAGCCAAGCGGTCTTGGATTAACACCCATGGCTAACTCGGTTGTTTCAAGTAGTACTATTCTTAGCACTTTCATGTCATCCCTGTTACTTCCAGGACTCTCTGTGGTGGTCTACATGGCCATCATGATTAGCCAAACCAAATACTACAATACAACCTTGGCTCAGTCTTCATAAGGCCCTTCATTGGCTGTATATTGGTAGTTCTGTTCTTATTAGTTTAATAGATGATACAACACCGAATGGTGGCAGCTCTATATGGCCTGCATGATTAGCCGCACCCAAAGTCCAAAAAAAGCCAAGCGGTCTTGCACTAACACCCATGGCTAACTCTTTGTTTTCAAGTTGTACTATTCTTAGCACTTTCATCTCATCCCTTACTTCCATGCCTCTCGGGGGTGGTCTACATGGCCATCATGATTACCCTCACCAAAATATAACAACAATACGTGCGTGCAGGGAACCATGGTAAGGTTACTTCCTTTCGCAAAATCGAGTATAACAGTTGCAGGCAGAGGTTCTGAACCTGCATTATGGCTGCACCTCTCCCTAAAAGAGGCATGCGTTACAGAGTCTGTGGGCATGTATGCAAAGAGCTGGCCTGCCTAAAAGGAGCAGCAAGGCAGTACAGGTCTTTCTCCTTCAGCCGTTTTATACGCTGTCCCACGGCCACGACCCTCAACAGCCACAACAGAATGAAACACCACATATGCCATCCTTTTGAACAATAGAGTACAGGTATGGCATTGATTTCAGTTACACAGCGATATTTATTATGAACCGTGAAATTGAAAACAAAAACAGGATTGGACACCCAGTACAGTACAGGTCGTTCTCCTTTTTAGAAGAGTGTTCCGGACCCTCAACAAAAACAACAGCAGGAAAGACGACATATGGCATCCTTTTGAACAATAGAGTACAGGTACATCATTGATTTTAGAAACCCAGAGATAATTTTTGGCAAATGGGAAATAGAAAAAAACATTCATTGGACACCCAATAAACTTCTTTATCCTTAGGCCTTTTTATAAGAGGGTCCCGGACCCTCAACAGAAACGACAGCAGGAAAGAGGACATATGGCATCCTTTTGAACAATAGATGACAGGTAAGGCATTGATTTTAGAAACCCATAGATCATTTTTTTGCAACTGTGAAATAAAAAAAAACATTGATTGGACACCCAGTACACTTCTTTATCCTTAGGCCTTTTTATAAGAGGGTCCCGGAGCCTCAACAGAAACAACAGCATGAAAGAGGACATATGGCATCCTTTTGAACAATTGATTACAGTTAAGGCATTGATTTTAGAATCCCTGAGATAATTTATATGAACAGGGAAATAGAAAAAAAAAATGATTGGACACCCAGTACACTTCTTTATCCTTAGGCCTTTTTATAAGAGGGTCCCGGACCCTCAACAGAAACAACAGCAGGAAAGAGGACATATGGCATCCTTTTGAACAATTGATTACAGTTAAGGCATTGATTTTAGAATCCCTGAGATAATTTATATGAACAGGGAAATAGAAAAAAAAAATGATTGGACACCCAGTACACTTCTTTATCCTTAGGCCTTTTTATAAGAGGGTCCCGGACCCTCAACAGAAACGACAGCAGGAAAGAGGACATATGGCATCCTTTTGAACAATTGATTACAGTTAAGGCATTGATTTTAGAATCCCTGAGATAATTTATATGAACAGGGAAATAGAAAAAAACATTGATTGGACACCCAGTACACTTCTTTATCCTTAGGCCTTTTTATAAGAGGGTCCCAGAGCCTCAACAGAAACAACAGCATGAAAGAGGACATATGGCATCCTTCTGAACAATTGATTACAGTTAAGGCATTGATTTTAGAATCCCTGAGATATTTTATATGAACAGGGAAATAGAAAAAAAAATGATTGGACACCCAGTACACTTCTTTATCCTTAGGCCTTTTTATAAGAGGGTCCCGGACCCTCAACAGAAACGACAGCAGGAAAGAGGACATATGGCATCCTTTTGAACAATTGATTACAGTTAAGGCATTGATTTTAGAATCCCTGAGATAATTTATATGAACAGGGAAATAGAAAAAAACATTGATTGTACACCCAGTACACGTCTTTATCCTTAGGCCTTTTTATAAGAGGGTCCCAGAGCCTCAACAGAAACAACAGCATGAAAGAGGACATATGGCATCATTTTGAACAATTGATTACAGTTAAGGCATTGATTTTAGAATCCCTGAGATAATTTATATGAACAGGGAAATAGAAAAAAAAAATTGATTGGACACCCAGTACACTTCTTTATCCTTAGGCCTTTTTATAAGAGGGTCCCGGAGCCTCAACCGAAACAACAGCATGAAAGAGGACATATGGCATCCTTTTGAACAATTAATTACAGGTAAGGCATTGATTTAAGAATCCCTGAGATAATTTATAT
Organism: Bombina bombina; assembly: GCF_027579735.1. Classification (NCBI taxonomy): domain Eukaryota; kingdom Metazoa; phylum Chordata; class Amphibia; order Anura; family Bombinatoridae; genus Bombina; species Bombina bombina. Next base: position 532,438,170 of record NC_069501.1, on the reverse strand, counting down.
GAACCGGGAAATAGATAAAAACATTGATTGGACACCCAGTACACTTCTTTATCCTTAGGACTTTTTAGCAGAGGGTCCCGGACCATCAACAGAAACAACTGCAGGAAAGAGGACATATGGCATCCTTTTGAACAATAGATGACAGGTAAGGCATTGATTGTAGAAACCCAGAGATAATTTGTTGCAACTGGGAAATAAAAAAAAACATTGATTGGACACCCAGTACACTTCTTTATCCTTTTGCCTTGTTAGAAGAGGGTCCCGGACCCTCAACAAAAACAAGAGCAGGGAGCTGGGCATAGGAGTATAAGGGAGTCTGACAATAATAATGTGAAGGGGAAGATTGCGGAGTTGTGGCATTTTGAATTTGTTATCGTGGGAAGTACTTGCAATGACCTTGCTCTGGTGAATCCATATCGCAAATGTCTTTTTTAAGGCACTGTTTGTCTATTTTTTGAATATCAGCATTTTGTAAATGAAGCGTGACTTAAGGCTGGTGAGAACCGACCTTTCTTCTGGCTGTTTGAAAATGTTGTGGCTCTGGACAAACATGTAAATAAGAGGCCATCTGCCATATTCTGCACGCAACCCCTTTGATGATTGACGCTAAAAATGTGTCACCTGCAAGCAGAGATCGTTACTTCTGTCTAAATCTTCCTGGTATGGACAGGCCACTGTTTCCCACAGCAAGTCATAAGCTTGAACTACAAGATTGTCTTGAGTATGGTAGGAAATCAAAGTTTATTAAAGTCTGTACCATCACCACAAAAGCTGAACTTCTTGAAGCAATGAAAATGCCAGCAATTTCCTGTGCTTATGGATGACAAGGAGGACGTCCTGTTGTGCAAAGAGATGGAGAGGATTTTTGGTTTCCCTGTACACAACACAGAGATGTCTCCAACATCACCAGAAACACAAGACAGCGACTCTTGGGAAGTTCCTGGAGTGTTCCAGTAGCCATCTCTTTGCGCCCCGAAAGGAATACTTTATCAGTGTTTTGTAGACATTTGACCTCAGATTTGGAGACTGTGGTGACGCACATTTTATTTACTGTTGTGCAAGCTGTGGCAATTTCAATTGGCATTAAAAAGTAAGATTTGGAGAGGTGACGCACATTTTATGCAAGCTGTGGCAATTGCAATTTGCAGTGAAAAGAATATGCTAACAACCACTACCTAGGACCACGCCTGACTCCTGAAGTCATGCTTCAGTTAGTAACTCAAGTTAAATTAAAAAAAAAATTTTTATTATTATGCTCAGCAGATTCAAAACATACCATTCTTCTAGTCATATCACACGACATGTCAAAATGCTGCATGGAAAATGGCAGTGTGCAAAGTCATAATCTTAGTGAACCTATAAGTGCATTAAATTTTCTAAAATAAACAAAAATACTGAGAAAAAAAAAGGAAAGAGGACATATGGCATCCTTTTGAACAATAGATTACATTTAAGGCATTGATTTTAGAAACCCAGAGATAATTTGTTGCAACCGGGAAATCTAAAAAAACATTGATTAGACACCCAGTACACTTATTTATCCTTAGGCCTTTTTAGCAGAGGCTCCAGTACCCTCAACAAAACAAGCAGCAGGAAAGAGGACATATGGCATCCTTTTGAATAATAGATTACAGGAAAGGCATTGATTTTAGAAACCCGGAGATAATTTGTTGCAACTGGGAAATCTAAAAAAACATTGATTAGACACCCAGTACACTTATTTATCCTTAGGCATTTTTAGCAGAGGCTCCAGGACCCTCAACAAAACCAGCAGCAGGAAAGAGTACATATGGCATCCTTTTGAATAATAGATTACAGGAAAGGCATTGATTTTAGAAACCCAGAGATAATTTGTTGCAACCGGGAAATCTAAAAAAACATTGATTAGACACCCAGTACACTTATTTATCCTTAGGCCTTTTTAGCAGAGGCTCCAGGACCCTCAACAAAACCAGCAGCAGGAAAGAGGACATATGGCATCCTTTTGAAAATTAGATTACAGGAAAGGCATTGATTTCAGAAACCCGGAGATAATTTGTTGCAACCGGGAATTTGAATCAAACAAATGATTTGATGGACACCCAGTACACTTCTTTCTCCTTAGGGCTTTTTATAAGAGGGTCCAGGACCCTCAAACAAAACACCAGCAGGAAAGAGGACATATGGCATCCTTTTGAACAATAGAGTACAGGTACAGCATTGATTTTACAAACCCAGAGATAATTTTGGGCAAATGGGAAATAGAAAAAAACATTGAGTGGACACCCAGTACACTTCTTTCTCCTTATGCCTTTTTATAAGAGGGTCCAGGACCCTAAAAAAACACCAGCAGGAAAGAGAACATATGGCATCCTTTTGAACAATAGAGTACAGGTACAGCATTGATTTTACAAACCCAGAGATAATTTTGGGCAAATGGGAAATAGAAAAAAACATTGAGTGGACACCCAGTACACTTCTTTCTCCTTAGGCCTTTTTATAAGAGGGTCCAGGACCCTCAAACAAAACACCAGCAGGAAAGAGGACATATGGCATCCTTTTGAACAACAGAGTACAGGTACAGCATTGATTTTACAAACCCAGAGATAATTTTGGGCAAATTGGAAATAGAAAAAAACATTGAGTGGACACCCAGTACACTTCTTTCTCCTTAGGCCTTTTTATAAGAGGGTCCAGGACCCTCAAACAAAACACCAGCAGGAAAGAGGACATATGGCATCCTTTTGAACAATAGAGTACAGGTACAGCATTGATTTTACAAACCCAGAGATAATTTTGGGCAAATGGGAAATAGAAAAATACATTGAATGGACACCCAGTACACTTCTTTCTCATTAGGGCTCTTTATAAGAGGGTCCAGGACCCTCAAAAAAAAACACCAGCAGGAAAGAGAACATATGGCATCCTTTTGAACAATAGAGTACAGGTACAGCATTGATTTTACAAACCCAGAGATAATTTTGGGCAAATGGGAAATAGAAAAAAACATTGAGTGGACACCCAGTACACTTCTTTCTCCTTAGGCCTTTTTTATAAGAGGGTCCAGGACCCTCAAACAAAACACCAGCAGGAAAGAGAACATATGGCATCCTTTTGAACAATAGAGTACTGGTATGGCATTGATTTTAGAAACCCAGAGATAATTGTTTGGAAATGTGAAATAGCCCAAAAAACCATGCTTGGACACCCACTCCAGGTCGTTCTCCTTCAGCCTTTTTATAAGAGGGTCCAGCACCCTCAACAGAAACAACTGCAGGAAACACCACCACATATGCCATCCTTTTGCACAAGCGAGTACAGGTATGGCATCCATTTTAGAAACCCGGAGATAATTGAGAGGAACCGGGAACATTTTTCTAAAAATTTGCTGGGGCACCCATTACAGGTCGTTCTCCTTCAGCCTTTTTATACCATGGGCCACGACCCGCAACAGACACAACAGCATGAAACACCACATATGCCACCCTTTTGCACAATAGAGTACAGGTATGGCATAGATGGAACACGGAGATAATTTAGAGCAAACAAGAGACGGATAAAGATGCTTGGTCGGTCCTCCTCCTTCAAATTTGGGGCACTGCGGGTTCAATTTAATGGTCCACCAGATATGAGTGGTGTGCTAAGTTGTACTATTCGTAACAGTTTAATCACTGTTATGTGCCTTATTTTTTTTATTTGAGTTTTGTACCCACAGAGCAGCAGTAGAGGCCAGAAAAATTAGGAATGTACAAATGACAATTTTGGTATTGTTGTAGCAACTGCTGTAGCAGCGGCCAGAAAAATTGATGTTTGTAAAACATTTATAAAGTGCCCTAAAAACTTATGGCTTGAACACTAGTTGTTGGCGGATAAGTCAAGCAAGTCCTCCGGCTTTATAACAAAAAAAAAGGCCAGGCCTTTTTTAATCAAATGTATCGCCCAATGTCAGTAACTTCAGGATCCATCCCTCATTCATTTTTATAAAAGTGAGATAGTCAAGGCTTTTTTGACCTAGGCGACTTCTCTTCTCAGTGACAAAACCTCCTGCTGCACTGAAAGTCCTTTCGGACAGGACACTTGAAGCGGGGCAGGCCAGAAGTTCCATTGCAAATTGGGATAGCTCAGGCCACAAGTCAAGCCTGCACACCCAGTAGTCAAGGGGTCCATCGCTCCTGAGAGTGTCGAGATCCGCAGTTAAAGCTAGGTAGTCTGCTACCTGTCGGTTGAGTCTTTCTCTAAGGCTGGATCCCGAAAGGCTCTGATGATGCATGGGAGTTAAAAAGGTACGCATGTCCTCCATCAACAAGACGTCAGGAAAGCGTCCTGTCCTTGCCGCCGTGTTCGTGGGAGGAGGAGGATTAATTTCATCTCTTCCCCTGTTACATTCCCGTGGTGCTGTGACATCACCCTTATACGCTGTGTAAAGCATAGTTTTTAATTTATTCTTAAAATGCTCCATCCTTTCCGACTTGCGGGAATTTGGTAACATTTCAGGCACTTTATGCTTTTACCGGGGGTCGAGGAGCGTGGACACCCAGTACAGGTCGTTCTCCTTCAGCTTTTTTATACGAGGGTCCCTCAACAGGCACGACAGCATGAAAGAACCCATTTGAACAAGGTTGGATGCCGAGCTAATCATGTCCCGTTCCTCGTCCTCACTGATCTCACTGAGGGTATCTTCTTCCCCCCAGCCACGTACAACACCACGGGTACCAGAGAGGTGACAACGAGCACCCTGGGATGCCTGTTGTGCTCTGTCTTCCTCCTCCTCCTCAAAGCCACATTCCTCCTCTGACTCCTCTTCCTCAAAATCCTCTTCCTGCGTTGCCGCAGGTCCAGCAAGCGATGCTGATAAGGCTGTTTGTGGGGGTGATGGACACCACAACTCTTCCTCTTCCTCTTCACGCTCATCTACGGCCTGATCCAGCACTCTTCGCAGGGCACGCTCCAGGAAGAAAACAAATGGTATGATGTCGCTGATGGTGCCTTCGGTGCGACTGAAAAGGTTTGTCACCTCCTCAAAAGGACGCATGAGCCTACAGGCATTGCGCATGAGCGTCCAGTAATTTGGCAAAAATATCCCCAGCTCCCCAGAGGCTGTCCTAGCACCCCGGTCATACAAATACTCATTAACAGCTTTTTCTTGTTGGAGCAGGCGGTCAAACATTAGGAGTGTTGAATTCCACCGTGTCGGGCTGTCGCAAATCAAGCGCCTCACTGGCAGGTTGTTTCAACGCTGGATATCAGACAAGTGCGCCATGGCCGTGTAGGAACGCCTGAAATGGCTACACACCTTCCGGGCCTGCTTCAGGACGTCCTGTAAGCCTGGGTACTTATGGACAAATTGTTGTATAATTAGATTACACACATGTGCCATGCATGCCACCAAATTACTTCCATTGTCAGAAACAACCTTGCCAATCTCCAGTTAGTGCGGAGTCAGCCACTGATCCACCTGTGCGTTCAGGGTGGTCAGGAGTGCTGGTGCGGTGTGACTCTCCGCTTTCAGGCAAGTCAACCCCAAGACGGCGTGACACTGCCGTACCCGGGATGTAGCATAGTACCTGGGGAGCTGGGGGGGTGCCATAGATGTGGAGCAAGACGCAGAAGTTGAAGAGGACTCAGCCGAGGAAGAGGTTATGGAAGAGGATGGAGTAGGAGGAGTAGAGGAGGTAGCAGCAGGCCTGCCTGCAAGTCGTGGCGGTGTCACCAACTCTTCTGCAGAGCCACGCATTCCATGCTTGTCAGAAGTCAGCAGGTTTACCCAATGTGCAGTGTAGGTGATATACCTGCCCTGACCATGCTTTGCAGACCAGCTATCCGTGGTCATATGGACCCTTGCCCCAACGCTGTGTGCCAGACATGCCATAACTTCCTTTCTCACAACACAGGTTTGGGATTGCCTTTTGTGAAAAGAAATTTCTGTCAGGTACCTTCCACTGCGGTGTCCCAATAGATACAAATTTTTTGAAAGCATCAGACTCCACCAGTTTGTATGGTAAAAGCTGGCGGGCTAAGAGTTCAGACAAGCCAGCTATCAGACGCCGGGCAAGGGGGTGACTTTGAGAAATTGGCTTCTTACGCTCAAACATGTCCTTGACAGACAGCTGACTGTGGGCAGATGACCAGGAACTGCTACGTAAGAGAGACTGAGTGGAGGATGGTTGAGAGGGGGCAAGGAGGACAGCACTGGTTGACGTGGCTGAAGATGCTGGAGCAGGAGGGCGGCTTTCACTTTGTGTGCTGCTTCTACTCATGTGTTCTTCCCATCGGCCTTTGTGATAGGAGACCATGTGCTTTCGCAAAGCAGTTGTACCTAGGTGGGTGTTGGACTTCCCACGACTCAGTTTCTTTTGGCACAGGTTGCAAATGGCATCGCTGTTGTCAGAGGCAGACACACAAAAAAAATGCCACACTGCTGAGCTCTGCGATGACGGCATTCTGGTGGTGGCAACAGCATGCGTTGATGGGCGTCGGCGTGCTGTCTGGCTGACCCCGGGTGCTGATGCATGCTGTCTGACTGTGCCACTAGCTCCTTGAGATGACCTCCCCATGCTTCCAAATCGTCTCCTCCTCCTCCTCTCTGTCTCCCCATCTGAACTTTCCCCCTCTTCTTCTTCTCTTCTAGCAGGCACCCACGCGACATCCACCGACACATCATCATCAACCGCTTCACTTGTATCTGACACATCAAGAAAGGAAGCAGCAGCGGGTACAACATCATCATCATCACACCGTACCTCCATGTCGGTAATGCTGCCTGACTGAGACTGATCACTATTATCTACATCCTCTGTCAATGATGGTTGCGCATCACTCATTTCTTCCAACTGATGTGTCAATAACTCCTGTGACAGATCAAGTGAAGCAGCTGTGGTGCTAGTGTTGGTGGTGGCGACAGGCGGACGAGTGGCACTGGTCACTTGAGACCTGCCCAAAGCACAGCTGGACGTAGATGGTGCGTCAAGGTTAGGAGGACTAGCAGCGGAAGCTGAAGAAGATTGGCTGTCCTGTGTTAGCCATTCAACTAGGTCCTCCTCAGAACTTTTCGCGTCCCCCCTGGCACCCGGCGTCTGAACAATGTGCATATTTGTAGGGTCTAAAGGAATCACAGGACCACAACCACGGAACCTGCCTCTGCCTGTCATTTTTTTTAAAATGGACACTAACAATACTATTACACCAATTATATGAGTGGTGGCACTGTGCAAGTGGGCACAGTATACGCTGTGAGACTGACAACAACAAAAAAGACAGATGTTTTAAAAATCACAAATTATTAATTTTTTTAAATATTAAAAGTACTGTGAAAACAAATATGATTGTTGGCACTAGTTGGCAAATGGGCCTGTCTGGCACACACGCTGGGAGAAAGGAAACTGCAATTCAATGGCACTAGGAGACTGAAGAATCACAGTCAAAACAGTTATGATTAACAAAGATTCCAATCCTGTTACAATAAATATGATTGGTGGCACTAATTGGCTAGTTGGGACTGGCACACAGGCAGGAGGAAAATACAATTCAAGGGCACTAGTAGACTGCAGATTGACAGTCAAAACAGTGATGATTGACAATTTTTGCAATACTGTTAAAAGAAATATGATTGCTGGCACTAATTGGATAGTTGGGCCTGGCACACAGGCTGGCAGGCAGGAGAAAAGTGCAATTCAATAGCACGAGCAAACTGAGGATTAAGAACAACAATCAAAAATTTTTTAATTTTAATTAGTAACAACACTGTGACAACAATTATGATTGGTGTAAATAGTTGGCAAGACGGCCTGGCACACAGGCTGGCAGGCAGGAGGTAAATGCAATTCAAGGACACTAGGAGACTGAATACTGACAGTCAAAAAAGTGAAGATTGACAATTTTTGCAATACTGTTAAAAGAAATATGATTGCTGGGAATAATTGGCTAGGTGGACCTGGCACACAGGCTGCAAGGCAGGAGGAAAGTGCAATTCAATGGCACAAGCAAACTGAGGATTAAGAACAACTATTACCAAAAATTTTAATTTTTAATTATTAAGAATACTGTGACAACAAATATGATTGGTGTAAATATTTTGAAAGTCGGCCTGGCACACAGGCTGGCAGGCAGGAGAAAAGTGCAATTCAATGGCACAAGCAAACTGAGGATTAAGAACAAGAATAAAAAAACTTTTAATTTTAATTAGTAACAATACTGTGACAACAATTATGATTGGTGTAAATAGTTGGCAAGACGGCCTGGCACACAGGCTGGCAGGCAGGAGGTAAATGCAATTCAAGGACACTAGGAGACTGAATACTGACAGTCAAAAAAGTGAAGATTGACCATTTTTGCAATACTGTTAAAAGAAATATGATTGCTGGGAATAATTAGCTAGGTGGGCCTGGCACACAGGCTGCAAGGCAGGAGGAAAGTGCAATTCAATGGCACGAGCAAACTGAGGATTCAGAACAACTATTACCAAAAATTTTAATTTTTAATTATTAAGAATACTGTGACAACAAATATGATTGGTATAAATATTTTGAAAGTCGGCCTGGCACACAGGCTGGCAGGCAGGAGAAAAGTACAATTCAATGGCACAAGCAAACTGAGGATTAAGAACAAGAATCAAAAAACTTTTAATTTTAATTAGTAACAATACTGTGACAACAATTATGATTGGTGTAAATAGTTGGCAAGACGGCCTGGCACACAGGCTGGCAGACAGGAGGTAAATGCAATTCAAGGACACTAGGAGACTGAATACTGACAGTCAAAAAAGTGAAGATTGACAATTTTTGCAATACTGTTAAAAGAAATATGATTGCTGGGAATAATTAGCTAGGTGGGCCTGGCACACAGGCTGCAAGGCAGGAGGAAAGTGCAATTCAATGGCACGAGCAAACTGAGGATTCAGAACAACTATTACCAAAAATTTTAATTTTTAATTATTAAGAATACTGTGACAACAAATATGATTGGTGTAAATATTTTGAAAGTCGGCCTGGCACACAGGCTGGCAGGTAGGAGGAAAATGCAATTCAATGGCACTAGGAGACTGAATATTTGCAGTCCAAAAAATTATGATTTTTATTTTTTATATACTGTTACAAGAATTATGATTGGTGCCACTAATTGGCTAGTTGGGCCTGGAAAACACGCTGGCAGGCAGGAGGAAAGTGCAATTCAATGGCACGAGCAAACTGATGAATCACAAGCGATCAATTTGGAATTTTAAAGATTAACAATACTTTTACAACAACTAGGATTGGTGGCACTAAAAGCCACAACATAGAATCCGTCCTAATGGCCATAGATGCCGAAAAGGCATTTGACCGCTCAGATTGGCAATTCCTTTTAGAGACCCTTAAAATCATTGGATTCGGCCCAAAACTAATTAACAGAATCTTTAGTTTGTACTCACATCCAAATGCAAAAGTCAAAGTCAATGGCATACTATCTGACTCACTCCCTATCTGCAACGGCACGCGTCAGGGATGCCCCCTATCACCAATTCTATTCATCTTGATGATGGAGGTATTAGCCTCGCATGTACACAAGAACCCGAGAATTAAAGGGATACCATTTGGCCAACAATCCTACAAAATAGCTGCATACGCTGACGACCTATTATTTACTGCCAGCTCCCCGCTCATGACAGTACCAGAGATACTGGCAGAGTTGGATAGATACGGGCAGTACTCCAATTTCCTTGTCAATAAACAAAAATCTGAAATCCTAAATATAACTTTATCAGACACCCAATTCCAATCCTTATCTAAAATATGCCCTTTAAAACTTAAAAAAGACGCGGTCAAATACCTAGGGATATATCTATCCCCCAAACAAGCAACCCTTTTTGACATTAACTACAACACTACTCACTAATACACAAAGAGACCTCAAGACATGACAAACAAACCTCTGTCCTGGTGGGGACGGATCCAAGCCATAAAAATGACCACTCTCCCTAGGATTACATACATACTACAGGCACTGCCAATGCATATTCCCCGTTGGTACATGACTCGACTCGACTCCAAAATAGCCTTAACTCATTTGTATGGGGAAAATGTAAACCCAGAGTAAATAGAGAAACAATGTATAGACCGACCGCAGAGGACTGGACTTACCTAAAGCCGAAGACTACTACCTAGCGGCGACATTACAGAGGGTTTTGGACTGGCACGGGAAACAAGAATGCAAGGCATGGGTGGCACTGGATTCACATATCCTTAAAGCACCCCTCGTGCACGCTTTGTGTTGGGTACCGAACGACCTAAGACCTCCACAATGCAAACAACTAGATATACACAGACACTTATTCAAAAACTGGGACTATATAATAAACACCAGACCGCACATCTCCACCGACAGATCCCCCCTTTTCCCAATAGTGTTAAACGTAGAGATGGTAGGGGGCCTAGATAAAGGGTTCCAGAGGCTTACGGAATGGGACTACACTATCCCCTTACTCAATTTTACTGAAGCTGGCAAGCTCCTAGAAAGGGATAAATTGACCAACATAGCTAACGGTAGATTCACCAGCTGGCTGAAATATGCACAACTGCACCACTTTATACATACTTCCCCATCAAAAGCAAACTTATTGAGAACACCTACTGCATTCGAATCGGTATGTCATAAAGGGATTATACCGAGAGGGACACTCTCACTATCCCGTAAGCTCTTGATTAGGAAGTCAGCTGACACCCTGCCGCCATACACAATCAAATGGAATGGAGATGTAGCCACACACATAGAGCAGGACAATTGGACCAATACTTTTAAGTTAATCAAAAAATCCTCGACATCGCCTGAAATCCTAGAACTTAATTACAAAGTTCTGTTGCGATGGTACTTAACCCCATCAATACTGAACAGTATCTACCCGAACACATCTGACAGGTGCTGGCGAGGATGTGGAGGACATGGTAGCTTCATACATATGTGGTGGCAGTGCACCAAGGTTCGCCCCCTATGGACATTAATAGAACTACACTTCAAACAGAGCATCTCAGCTGACTTATCACTAAACCCTAACATTGCACTACTGAACGACTTACCCAAGCTACCGTGCCGCCTAAAGTTACTAGTGCTGCAAATAGGCCTCAATAGCGCGAGGAAATTAATAGCCCGCCATTGGAAAAAACCCTTAGTTCTAACTAAAACAATGTGGCTAGAAGAAGTAGAGGAACAATTTGCCTTAGAGCAATACGGTTACCTGTGCCGTAATAAAATCGACACCTTTCTAAATGCTAATTTTATCTGGCAGGAATCTCTCCACGGTATAGCTGCCCCGCTCCATACATAGACCGCCTACCCCCTTCTCACCCCACCTTTGTAGTGCTCCAACAGACAGAATAGCTATTACTACACATGCAGCATGCACTCACGAGAATACACGATGATGGCGAACTGACCTTGCAGAGAACAACATTGGCTGTATCACTATAATACCTTGAACTAAAATTCAATCCTGAACCCGAAGATACCTTGCAGAACCAAATAGTTTACCCGGTTATCATAAGATTTGTTATCTTAGAATTTACTTTTTGTTTTGTTTCCTATGGTCATTGGAAACCAGAAATACAGCTTGCTTATATCCTACCTAAAACTATTTGCGCCAGGTGTGCCTGCTCCTCCCGAGGACTACACAAAATCAACACAGAATTTATGAACATTGACTCTAAGCAGCAACAATGCTCTCTCCTAACATTCCACCAGGTTAATGTTTTCGTTTTATTTGCTATGTTTGTTTTGAAAAAATAAAATAAAAATGAATATACGTTGTTAACATTCATGATTTCAATAAAATCAATAAATTTAAAAAAAAAAAAGAGTAGCCCAATTAAGACGAGATAGAGGAGCGACTTTAGCACAACTCTTTGGGGAACTGAGGACTTTAGAAAGGAAAAACAAAGACAATCCTGACAGTACCCTTGCTACCCGTATAGGCAAACTACAAACAAAAATAACTGGAAAAGAGACACAGAGAATTCAAGATATTGTACTCAGACTAAAACAATTAAATTATTACCAAGGGAATCGGGCTGATAGACTGTTAGCAAACAAATTAAGAGCCAGACTCAAATCATCCCGAATCCAAAAATTAAAAATAGCAGATAAGATTGTATACTCCCCAAAAGAGATCTGAGAAGCATTTAAGAACTACTATAATGCCCTATACAATATAGGAGCTCAAGAGGATACAGAGATGGTAGATAGGCCGGCAATCTCTAAATTTCTGGAATCCCTAAAACTCCCCAAACTAGAAAGCAATAAAATTGCTTACTTATCTGAACCTATTACCCACCAAGAAATAAAAACAGTGATTAAACAGCTAAAACTTCACAAGGCCCCAGGCCCGGATGGGTACACCCCCTATTTTACAAAACCTACACCAACATTCTAGCCCCCATCTACAGAGAATCTTTGCTAAGGCTTTTGATACAGGCTCTTTATTACCGGAAAACCTAGAAGCCACTATTCTTACAATACCAAAGGAGGGAAAAGACCACCAGCTATCTCCAAGCTACCGCCCCATATCACTCATAAACATAGATGTTAAGCTGTTCGTCAAAATCCTAGCCTTTAGATTTCGTAAATTATTGCCAGATATCATCCACAGAGACCAAGTAGGTTTCATTATTAATAGGCAGGGTACAGATAGTACAAGACAACTCCTGAACATCTTCACAGAGGCACATAGACTAGGACTCCCATTTGTTACCCTGTCATTTGATGCTGAGAAATCATATGACAGAGTATGTTGGGAGTATATAAATGAAGTTATGGGAAAATGGGCATACCTCAAGCACTCCAAACAGCGATTGGAGCTTTATACTCTAACCCTACGGCCAGAGTGAGAGGACTTGGCTTCTGCTCAGAATCCTTTACCCTTAGTAATGGTACATGACAGGGGAGCCCCTTATCTCCCCTCTTATTCACCATAGCTATTGAGTCATTAGCAATAGCGATCACACAGAATCCAGACATTAAGGGTGTATATATTCATGGTATGCTTAAAAAATTGAGTCTCTTTGCGGACGACTTAACGGTATTCCTCACAGATCCAAATACCTCCCTACCTCCTCTCTTAGACTTATTCAAGTTTTTCGGTACTCTTTTGTTCTACAAACTTAATGTAGAGAAGACGGAGGCTTATCCCCTAAATCTTCCTGAAACCCAAATTAAATTTCTTCTGAATCAATACTCATTTAAATGGAACAGAGAAGGAATTAAACACTTGGGAGTTCAACTCTCACATGATACGAAAAAAGTAATAGAGCGGAATCATAATCACATATTACAAATTATAAAACATGACATTACCCTCCCCAGATATAAAGAGATGGGGAAAATCTCTGCTTTCAAGATGATGTTGCTTCTGAAGCTTACCTATTTATTTGGATGCTTACCCATCAGAGTGCCGAAGGCACTAATAGATCAATACCAATCCCTCTTGAACACCTATGTCTGGGCTAATTCCCGCCCTCGTATTTCCCACAATATCCTCCAGTCACCAATTGATAGAGGAGGTCAAGGGCTACCCAACCTGAAATACTATTACAAAGCAGCCATGCTGAAGCACATCTCTAACTGGCGTGGTTCTAGTGAATGGTCCAGATGGTATGAGATAGAACAGGCATCACTGCCATACGATATTTACCTCTCGGACCTCATTTGGGTCCCTCATCATTGTCTGTCAACACTTCCTCTTACCAATGGAGTGTCAGGGTTTTTTTCCCTGTTGTTTGCCGTGTGCTGCTGGCAGCCATTTTACTCACATCTCTTCCTGACTATGGTGCATTGTGGGGGATGCTGCTCATTTCCTGCACTTTATTTTATGGCCAGACTGGTGTGCATCATCCATGTGAGAAAGGATGCAGTCTCAGAATTGTGATGTCATCACTTATTATTTTAAGGGCCTCTGTTCAGTATGCTTTGCCTTTGCATTGTCTCAGACCTGTTTGTGAGAGTTCCTGTGTATCAGGCCAGATTTTTGTCTTGGTTTAATTATGTGGTCTCCTACCTGCCTGGTAGTAAGAATGTTAGGGCTGATGCCCTCTCTCGACAATTTTCGCCTCTGTCCAAGGAGGAGTCTGTACCTACTCCTGTTATACCTCCTGACCATATTTTGGCTACCATATGTACTAGTTTGACTTCTTAGTACAATCCTGGCTGCACAAACCAATGCACCTCCTGAGAAACCTAGTGGTAAGTGTTTTGTTCCTGAGAATCTTCAAACTAAACTTTTGCACACTTACCACTATCCTAAAGCCGCAGGTCACCCAGGCAAGAACCAAATGATTTGGTCTGTCACTCGACAATTCTGGTGGCCAGGTCTTCGTTCTGATATTGCTGCGTATGTTGCCTCCTGCTCAGTTTGTGCACAGAATAAGACTCCTCAACGTCTTCCTGTGGGTCTTCTTCAACCTATTGCTAATGGTGAGCGTCCTTGGACACATATTTCCATGGACTTCATTGTCGAGTTCCCTGTTTCCAATGGCAATACTGTTATCCTTATGGTGGTTGACCGTTTTTCTAAAATGTCACATTGCATTCCCTTGATGAAGCTGCCTACCGCTCAGGAGCTTGCTTCAATTTTTGCCTGTGAGGTCTTCCGTTTACATGGGTTACCCAAGGAGATAGTGTCGGACCGGGGTAGCCAGTTTGTCTCCAGATTTTGGCGTTCCTTTTGTGCTCAAATGGAGATCCAGCTTTCCTTCTCCTTGGCATATCACCCTCAATCCAATAGGGCTGCGGAACGGTCTAATCAAGCTCTGGAACAGTTCCTCCGTTGCTATGTCTCAGATCACTACAATAATTGGCCTGAACTGTTACCTTGGGCAGAGTTTGCTCGTAATAGTGCTATTAATGCTTCCTCCAAGTTATCCCCGTTCATGGCGAATTATGGGTTTCAACCATCCTTGTTGCCTGATTCATTCATGTCTCAGGGTATTCCAGCTTTGGAGGAGCATCTCCGGCAACTCTGTTCCACGTGGGTGCAGATTCAGGGTTGCCTTCATCGTTCTATGCAGCGCCAAAAGTTCCAGGCTGATCGTAGGCATCTGCCCACAGGTTGGTGAGAGAGTTTGGCTGTCCTTCCGCAACTTGAACCTTCGTGTGCCTTCCAATACATTGGCTCCCCATTATATTGGTCCTTTTCGAATATTCCGACGGGTTAATCCTGTGGCCTACGCTCTTGACCTTCCTCCTGCTATGCGGATCTCCAATGTTTTTCATGTCTCCCTCTTGAAACCATTGGTTTGTAATCGGTTTACCACTGTGTTGCCTCGTCCCCGTCCTATCTTTGTTGACAACCATGAGGAGTATGAGGTCAGCAGCATTATTGACTCTCGTATGTCCAGGGGCCATGTACAGTATTTGGTTCACTGGAG
Organism: Bombina bombina; assembly: GCF_027579735.1. NCBI lineage: Eukaryota > Metazoa > Chordata > Amphibia > Anura > Bombinatoridae > Bombina > Bombina bombina. The sequence continues at coordinate 532,422,808 of NC_069501.1, read as the reverse complement.
GGGCTACGGTCCGGAGAAGCGTTCTTGGGTTCCCTCCTCTGATGTTCATGCTCCCGCCCTCCTCCGTGCCTTCCATGCCCATTTCCCCAATAAGCCTTTTGTCCTCCCGCAGGGGAGGGGTCGTTGAGGGGAGGGTACTGTCAGGGTTTTTTCCCTGTTGTTTGCCATGTGCTGCTGGCAGCCATTTTACTCACCTCTCTTCCTGACTATGGTGCATTGTGGGGGATGCTGCTCATCTCCTGCACTTCCTTTTATGGCCAGACTGGTGTGCATCATCCATGTGAGACAGGATGCAGTCTCAGAATTGTGATGTCATCACTTATTATTTTAAGGGCCTCTGTTCAGTATGCTTTGACTTTGCGTTGTCTCAGACCTGTTTGTGAGAGTTCATGTGTATTACCTGGCTGCCTGACGTCCTTCCTGGTTCCTGATCCCTGGCTTGTTCCTGACTCTGCTGTTTTCCTTGTTCCTGATCCCGGCTCGTCTGACTATTCGCTTTGGCTCCTGACTCGGCTCGTCTGACTACCAGCTCTGGTTTTGACTCCTGGCTTGTTATTTGACTTGTGGACTTTTTATTATTTTTTGCTATTAATAAAGGTGTGATTATTTTTGCACTTCTCGTCTCAGTCTGATTTCTGGCACCCTGACATGTAGTCATAAAAGAATGCTTAAATTTATGGCATAAGCTTAGACACTTCCAACAGGTAGCTCCTCACTCCTCCCCAATCTAAGGAATCAGAGGCCTAGTCTTAGGGCTCCCAGAATCAAATCCCACTTCATGGGAAAACACTAACCTCAGAGTGATAAGAGAGCTCTATAATGGATCCAGTTGGCTTACACATGCTGAAATGAAGCTAAAATTTACTATTCTTCCGAAGTTAGACTTTGAGCCTATGCGCTTCTGATCTCGGATACATAGTTGAGGTTTTACTACTACATCGCCTAGAGCCTTAACTATATGGGAGATTAGATGGAAGGCAGGACTACAAAGACAGAAGTCTATGAAAGTACACTATCAATGCTCCCGACACTACATAAGACCCATAATATCTTAGCATGGGAAAGAGACCTCAAACGGAATATACTGTAGATTCCAAACAACAGCCATCAGGGTTACTAAGTCTGCTATATACTGTATTACATTGTTTGAACTTTACTACAAACCTCTGACTAGATGGCACTGGGTCCCTAGTAGATTACATAGTGTTTCCAACACTAATTAATTTCTGTGCTGGAGGGGATGTGGGAACAAAAGTGATGATATCCATATATAGTGGGATTGCCTACGTATACAACGCCTTTGGGGGGAGATACTTGGCCTATGCTCACGGATGGGTCTTCCACCGTTCCATAGCCCAGCAATGCACTGGAGGCAACAAGTAGTCCCCACAATACATAAAATATCTGAAATAGTTGAATATATAAGGAAAATGGAGGAAGCAATCTCTAGAAACAGAGGTATCTTGGACCTTTATTCAGATATCTGGGAACCTTGGAATTCCCTCTCTCCTCACCTAAAAAACCCACACTAAGAACTCTCACTTAGACGATGCCTACCCTGAGAGAGTTTTTTTTTTCTTTTCTCTTTATATTATAATATTGCAAATGATGCAAATGTTTCTATTGTTGTGAAATGGTCTTTTGTTCTTATTATTGTTACTGATATCACTAAACTAATTTAAAGTGTAGCTTTGGTTTACAGACACGTTATAACAACTTTATTGGATGGACTCTTTTCTTCTTGTTCATGAACAATTCATATTCAGTTACCGAAAGGTATTAGTTCTGAATTCCACATGCGTTTCTTTATGAAAAATTAGGCATATATCTAAATGGACTCTGCCAGCTAGACAACTGCATCTTTGAAAACCTGTTTACTATATAATATGGAAAAATGTAACCTAACTTGTCTAGACTTACAGTTTGAATTTGTTGTTTTTTAAAATGTGATATATCGCCTCAAATAAAATAAAAAATCTAAAGTGTCTCCCCACGCACTCCCAGTTTACATGTATGAACCTATAGATACAGCCTAAAACTTTATAGAATTGTGTTGTTTTTATAACAGCAGCTGCTAATTTTGCAACATAAAAGGCAGTCCATGATCTATAACAAAACACTCCAGACAGTATTTGCCAGTATGATTGAGCCTGCAATATGCACAATCAACCAAGGGTCAGTTGTTTTTTTAAAGTGTATTTATCCTGTGCAACAGCCATGGAATTTTGCATTTTAGCAATAATATTCATACTATAGTATGTTATATGAAAGACTGCACTCTGACTGTACAATCTGTCATTTTGAGTATGACAGCCGCTGTGTCAGGGTTTTTTCCCTGTTGTGTTTGCCATGTGCTGCTGGTAGCCATTTTACTCACCTCTTTTCCTGACTTGGTGCATTGTGGGGGATGCTGCTCATTTCCTGCACTTCCTTTTATGGCCAGACTGGTGTGCATCATCCATGTGAGACAGGATGCAGTCTCAGAATTGTGATGTCATCACTTATTATTTAAAGGGCCTCTGTTCAGTATGCTTTGCCTTTGCGTTGTCTCAGACCTGTTTGTGAGAGTTCCTGTGTATTACCTGGCTGCCTGACGTCCTTCCTGGTTCCTGATCCCTGGCTTGTTCCTGACTCTGCTGTTTTCCTTGTTCCTGATCCCGGCTCGTCTGACTATTCGCTTTGGCTCCTGACTCGGCTCGTCTGACTACCAGCTCTGGTTTTGACTCCTGGCTTGTTATTTGACTTGTGGACTTTATTTATTATTTTTTGCTATTAATAAAGGTGTGATTATTTTTGCACTTCTCGTCTCAGTCTGATTCCTGGCACCCTGACATAACGCAAAGGCCATGAATCCTGATGCTGCTAATTATCCACCTTTACCTACCATCATTTCTAGGATGGATGTACAGGATCACTGCTTGGATCAATTTGCACTAGCCCTGCAAACCCTGCTGACTCGCACTGCACATTTGGACCAAAGTGTCCCGCAAGTTATGGCTGCTCCTGTTTCCGCTGCTGCACCTATGCCTACCAGGAGCATGTCCGGTTCTGCACCTCTACCTCAGCGATATGGAGGCGATCCTATTCAGTGCAGAGGGTTTTTGAACCAGGTGGGCATTTACTTTGAGATGTTACCTCAGGCGTTTCCCTCTGACAGAGCTAAGGTGGGATTTCTCATCTCGTTACTCTCTAACTCTGATACAGCTCTTGCCTGGGCTAATCCCTTGTGGGAGACTAATAAACCTGTGATTTCAAATTACCCTGAATTTGTGGCCTACTTTCGAAGGGTATTTGATGTTCCGGTTCGCTCCTCCTCTGCTGCTAAACGACTCATGTCCATTCAGCAAGGTACAAGATCTGTTGCTCAGTATGCTATTGAGTTCGGTACGCTTGCCGCAGAGGTAGGTTGGAACAATGAAGCCCTTGTTGCCGCCTTCTTTCATGGGCTCTCTGATGCGATTAAAGACAAAGTTGCTGCCAGAGATTTACCAGAGGATCTCGAGGCATTGGTGTCTTTTTTTATCCTAATTGACATCAGACTCAGAGAGAGGCCCTCTTTCAAGGGGCACTTGCGGAAGCCTCCTGTTCTGTTGTCTCCTACGTGTTTGTTCCCACCCATGCCTCCCTCTCCTCCCATGCCTCCTGGTCCCGAGTCACCAGGTACTGCTGAGCCGATGCAGTTGGGATTCACGCGTCTCTCCGCGGCGGAGAGGGCCTTTAGGAGGAGGGAAGGGCTCTGCCTCTATTGTGGGTTACAGGGCCACCTTTTGAAGTCTTGTCCTACACGGCCGGGAAACGCTCACACCTAAGGTCCTGTCGGGGGCAGACCTTGGGTGGTTTATCCTCATCCCTGGAACCACTTAAGGAAAAACCTTTAGTCACGTTGTCCTTTCCTGGGTGGACTCCTCCATAGTCACTCAGGCTCTTGTTGACTCCGGTGCTACGGGCTATTTCATTGACAGTGCTTTTGTATTAAAGCACTCCATTCCTGTTTTGCCTCGGTCCGTTCCGCTTGCTATTGAGGTCATTGATGGCAGGCCCCTTCAGCCCGCACTCGTTACTCACGAAACTGCTCCGTTGTCCATGGCTGTTGGTGCTCTCCATTTTGAAACCCTCCAGTTCTAGGTGAAAAACTCTCCACATTTTCCGGATGGCGAGTTAAGACCATGTATCGATTATAGGGGTCTTAATCGTCTTAGCATTAAGAATGCTTACTCTATTCCACTCATTACGGAACTCTTTGACCACCTCAAGGGAGCTACGGTCTTTACTAAACTTGATTTGAGAGAAGCGTACAATCTCGTTAGGATTAAGGAGGGCCACAAATGGAAAACAGCATTTAACACCAGGAGCGGGCATTATGAGTATCTTGCAATGCCCTTTGGCCTATGTATTGCTCCTGCTGTTTTTCAGGAATTTATTAATGATGTCCTACGAGATATGTTGCAACAGTGTGTTGTGGTGCACTTAGACGACATCCTCATACACTCACCCACACTTGAGGCTCATCGTTCTGATGTTACATGGGTTCCTCAGAGACTACGTGAGAACGGCCTGTTTTGTAAACTCGAGAAATGTGAGTTCCATCAGACTCAAGTAACCTTCCTAGGTTATGTTATCTCCGTTGCAGGGTTCTCCATGGATCCTGACAAGTTATCTGCAGTTCTGCCGTGGCCTCGCCCAGTTGGTCTTCAGTCTATTCAACGTTTTTTGAGGTTCGCCAATTACTATAGAAAGTTTATTAAAAACTTTTCTTCCTTGGTCAAACCTATCACAGACATGACCCGTAAAGAGAACGATCCACTGCATTGGTCAAATACTGCCATTAAGGCCTTTGATAGTCTTAAGAACTAGGACAGAATAGAAGACAGGCGCAGCCCAATTCAAGTGCAGGATAATTTATTAGGACATAAGTGCAAGTACACGATACATACTCACAAACGTTTAGAAGATAAAACAGCAATATAGATGTAGATGATCCCTCCAGTTTGGTAATAGAATTCACAGCCCAGGCACGAACATCTCAGTCGGAAAATACCAAGTCTGGGTGAAAGGTGCTGGAACTAAAATTACTACTGGTGGTATAGTACAAATAACTCTACGTACGTTTTGTCTGAGTTTGCTCAGACGTTTTCAAGAGTATAGTAAAAATAAAAATGAGTTCATTTTTATTTTTTTAGTTCCAGCACCTTTCACCCAGACTTGGTATTTTCCGACTGAGATGTTCGTGCCTGGGCTGTGAATTCTATTACCAAACTGTCTTCTATTCTGTGCCTGTCTTCTATTCTGTCCTAGTTCCTGTTCCTGATTGGGTGTCACTTAAGAGCACACACCTTCCACTATGGGCAGCAGCACACTCGGATCTGAAAAGCAGAGGTTCCAGGATCATCAGCTGGTCTGCCTACACCAGCCAGTCTGTGGATATACACCATCCACAAAGAACAGCAAAACCGGCTTTTCATTCCTTATCCCTCACCATCTAGGTTTTTTTTTTTACCAACTGCCAGGACATAAGCACTGATACCGGTAACTGTTTTTTCTCTGATAATCTTAAAACTGCTTTGCTGCCGCTCCAGTTCTGGCTCATCCTAACCCTGTCCTGCCTTTCGTTCTTGAGGTCGATGCATCTGAGACTGGAGTAGGTGCCCTCTTGTCTCAACGTCCTACGCCTGACGGTTCCTTGCATCCATGTGGTATCTTCGCTAAAAAACTGTCTCCAGCGGAGTGCAATTATGAAATTGGCAACAGGGCATTACTGGCCATAATTTTGGCACTCAAGGAATGGAGGCATCTTCTCGAGGGTACTAGCGTGCCAGTGCTCATTCTTACTGACCACAAGAATTTAACTTATCTATCTGAAGCAAAACATTTGTCGCCCCGACAGGCCAAATGGGGGCTATTTTTGTCTCGGTTTAATTATGTGGTCTCCTACCTGCCTGGTAGTAAGAATGTTAGGGCTGATGCCCTCTCTCGAAAATTTTTGCCTCTGTCCAAGGAGGAGTCTGTACCTACTCCTGTTATACTTCCTGACCATATTTTGGCTACCATACGTACTAATTTGACTTCTCCCTTGGAGGAGGAGATCCTGGCTGCACAAACCAATGCACCTCCTGAGAAACCTAGTAGTAAGTGTTTTGTTCCTGAGAATCTTCAAACTAAACTTTTGCACACTTACCACTATCCTAAAGCCACAGGTCGCCCAGGCAAGAACCAAATGATTTGGTCTGTCACTCGACAATTCTGGTGGCCAGGTCTTCGTTCTGATGTTCCTGCGTATGTTGCCTCCTGCTCAGTTTGTGCACAGAATAAGACTTCTCGACGTCTTCCTGTGGGTCTTCTTCAACCTATTGCTAATGGTGAGCGTCTTTGGACACATCTTTCCATGGACTTCATTGTCGAGCTCCCTGTTTCCAAATGCAATACTGTTATCCTTATGGTGGTTGACCGTTTTTCTAAAATGTCACATTGCATTCCCTTGATGAAACTGCCTACCGCTCAGGAGCTTGCTTCAATTCTTGCCCGGGAGGTCTTACGTTTACATGGGTTACCCAAGGAGATAGTGTCGGACCGGGATAGCCAGTTTGTCTCCAGATTTTGTCGTTCCTTTTGTGCTCAAATGGGGATTAAGCTTTCCTTCTCCTCGGCATATCACCCTCAATCCAATGGGGCTGCGGACTGGTCTAATCAAGCTCTGGAACAGTTCCTCCATTGCTATGTCTCAGATCACCACAATAATTGGTCTGAACTGTTACCTTGGGCAGAGTTTGCTCGTAATAGTGCTATTAATGCTTCCTCTAAGTTATCCCCGTTCATGGCGAATTATGGGTTTCAACCATCCTTGTTGCCCGATTCATTCATGTCCCAGGGTATTCCAGCTTTGGAGGAGCATCTCCGGCAACTCCGTTCCACGTGGGTGCAGATTCAGGATTGCCTTCATCGTTCTATGCAGTGCCAAAAGTTCCAGGCTGATCGTAGGCGTCTGCCCGCACCTTCCTACCAGGTTGGTGAGAGAGTTTGGCTGTCCTCCCGCAACTTGAACCTTTGTGTGCCTTCCAATAAATTGGCTCCCCTATATGTTGGTCCTTTTCAAATACTCCGACGGGTTAATCCTGTGGCCTACGCTCTTGACCTTCCTCCTGCTATGCGCATCTCCAATGTTTTTCATGTCTCCCTCTTGAAACCATTGGTTTGTAATCGATTTACCACTGTGTTAACCTCGTCCCATCCTATCTTTGTTGACAACCATGAGGAGTATGAGGTCAGCAGCATTATTGACTCTCGTATGTCCAGGGGCCGTGTACCGTATTTGGTTCACTGGAGGGGCTACGGTCCAGAGGAGCGTTCTTGGGTTCCCTCCTCTGATGTTCATGCTCCCGCCCTCCTCCGTGCCTTCCATGCCCGTTTCCCCAATAAGCCTTTTGTCCTCTCGCGGGGGAGGGGTCATTGAGGGGAGGGTACTGTCAGGGTTTTTTCCCTGTTGTGTTTGCCATGTGCTGCTGGTAGCCATTTTACTCACCTCTTTTCCTGACTTGGTGCATTGCGGGGGATGCTGCTCATTTCCTGCACTTCCTTTTATGGCCAGACTGGTGTGCATCATCCATGTGAGACAGGATTCAGTCTCAGAATTGTGATGTCATCACTTATTATTTAAAGGGCCTCTGTTCAGTATGCTTTTCCTTTGCATTGTCTTAGACCTGTTTGTGAGAGTTCCTGTGTATTATCTGGCTGCCTGACGTCCTTCCTGGTTCCTGATCCCTGGCTTGTTCCTGCTGTTTTCCTTGTTCCTGATCCCGGATCGTCTGACTATTCGCTTTGGCTTCTGACTCGGCTCGTCTGACTACCAGCTCTAGTTTTGACTCCTGGCTTATTATTTGACTTGTGGACTTTTTTATTATTTTTTGCTATCAATAAAGGTGTGATTATTTTTGCAGTTCTCGTCTCAGTCTGATTCCTGGCACACTGACATGCTGCTTCTGCAGCTGATAAATGCCCACCGGCCGCTCAGAGCGCTCTGTAATCGCGCACATATATTAATTCACTGTTACTCCCCATAAAAGAACCAACTCTGTCCGCATTTACTGGAGAAACGGACCAGACTGGCCAGCGTAGCGGTCATCTTTGATTAGGGCAGAATTATTATCTACTATGGTGAGTGAGGGCAGAGCCGCAGAGGTGTGCAGAAAAGGCATATGGAGCAGAGAGACAGGCGTCCCTCTATGTAAGGCGTCTGTAGGCACATGCCTACTTTGCCTAATGGTAAATCCGGCCCTGTGAACACGGTATATCCTTATTGTAATAAACATTAAATAGACTATGTAGAGTAGGTGTAACTTGCTCTAGAAGTATTCTGTAAAATTCTGATGAAATTTAAGTAAGTCTTTCTGCATCTAGGTTACAGTATGTATTGATAAAGCAGGGGCTGATACATAATATAGGATAGGAGGCCGACAGGATAGGTGGTGGAAGAGAGCAAGAGAGAAAGAGAAAAAACAAAACCATCAACACCCCCCACGCTTCCCCTCTCCCTTTTAAAAAGCAGAATGCATATCTCTAACAAGTAAGCACACTCCATAATCTTTGTTGCTATCATAACATAATATACAATAAAAAAATGGAAACCAAATCTAAAATCATAACACTCCAATTTTCCCTGGCCCAATTAAGAATGACGTACAAACTGTAATCTATTCTACACCATTATCTTTGCAGAAAATTTGCTCTTCTTGAACATTATTTAATATTTTAGTATCTCCATTGATAATCAAAACCAATTTAGCGGGATATATAAATCTAACATTAAAATTTGCTTTGATTAACAATAGGGTGACATCTCTCTCCTCTTAGCTGTAGTTTCAGCTGAAAAATCCTGTAATAGTAAAATCTTATTTTGATCTTTAATCAGGAGAATATTCTTTCTATAGCTCCTGAGATAGTTAGTATTATCTTAAAAGTTCAAGAACTTAGCGACAATGGGTCTAGGTTTGGATGAACCATCAGAGTTTTTTCGTACTGGACCTACCCTGTGTGTTCTTTTAACCTGAATAGGATGTGAAGAGTTTTGTATGTTTAAGAAATTCGGTAAAGTGTCTGTAACAAAGTGCATTAAGTTTTGGTATTCAGGAGCTTCGGGTAATTCAATCAGTCTAACATTATTACACCTAGAGTGGTCCTCTAAGTCTTCCAGTCTTGCCTTAAAGGTTACCATACTGTTGCTACATGATACATTTGCATGTTCCAATTGATTAGTTATATCCTCCAAGTCAGAGACCCTAGCTTCAACCTTATTCTTTCTTGAGGCAAATCGCCTTACCTCATTGGTCAGGCTTCTAAGTTTTTGTTCAATTTCATATTTAAACAGGTCAAGTTGTGGGGAAATGACTTTCAATATTTGCGTCACTATATCAATTATTCCCAGACTAGCAATATTTACCTCAACCTGTTCTTGGGGAAGTTCCAAATTGGTCTCTTTAGATTTTACATGTTTTTTCTCTCTATGTTTTAGTGGCATGACTGGTGAATTACCCTTACTGGGTGCTATAAATCTTTCCATGTGGAAAGAGTGAAAAAGGTGCGAGAAACATATAAAAAATAAAAAACACCAAGGCACACCAAGTGACAAAAAAAAGGTTGTATAGGGGACTTCGATCTGTCCTAATATACCAGTATCAAAATAGTCATGTATTTATATTATATACAGTGATTGTGCAAGTGGGAGGAATTGTGTCTACAGGCCCTTCCTTTTCCCTAAATAACATGTCTAAGGCCAATGCCTACCAATAATCAAGGAGGAACGTCAAAGCATTATTAGCAACTAATGGCAGACTAAGCGTTTAGTGTGGAGTACAGTTTTCAAGTGTTCTAGATAATTTCCAGATATTCAAGCTATTATTTAGGATTTAAATTACAGTCCCTATTGTTCCAACTAGTATATAATACCTGGGGATTAGTTATGTATGTGTAATACTTAAGGTCAAGGTACAGTGTCTAATTCCAAGAAGCTGAGTCAGATCTACTTATTATACCTAGCCACACAGACCCAGATTATTAAAATATCATAATTACAGTGTATTTAGTCATTACTCTATGTTCTTATATGTTAATTTTTTACTCTTTACTACACAGTATAAGTATAAAGTATAAGTTGAAGCCACAATTATCCACCAGATATGTAACTGATAAAATTCCACAAGTAAAGACAAAATATATTCATATGTAGTAACATATACAACAAAATAAGATCTGCACTCTTCTAAATCAAAACTAAATTAAAGAATAAAAAGCTAATTAAATAACCAGACACAATCTGTAATCCCTCATATGCAGACTAGTAAAGCAAAATAAAATGTATATTCCCATATTATAGAGAGCGACCAAACACAATCTAATGGATGTATATCCAATAGTCTTATTAACATGTAAGTTCCTCTAATATTAATTAGCTTTAGTAATAATAGCAACAGGATAAAGTAATCCTCTGACATTCGTTTTTTCAACAACCCGTAACACAGATTATGAGTGTGTAATGCTCGTGCGATACTCCTCTATCAGACCGAACTCGGCCAGTAGGGAATATCCCAGAGCAGAGAAAGTCAATGAGATGAGGAAGATGGCACTCACCACAGGCAGGACAGTTCCCAGCGGCAACAGCAGAGCAGACCAGGGATAAAGCACTAAAATGGTCAGGCAGATACATAATATAGGATACATAATATAGGATAGGTGGTGGAAGAGAGCAAGAGTAAATAATTCAGCAGTAAATTATTCAGCACATTAAGGGTTAAGACAGGTAGAGTAGTCAGCAGACAGTAAGTACAAAGAAGCCACCAAGCAATAAGTACAAAGAAGGAGAGGCAGGCTCTGCACACACAAATCCAGGATAAAAAGATTCTTTAATAAGAAAAATATAAAAAATACAAAAGCAGCCACATACGCTGTTTGTACAAAAAAAGAAGTGAACAAGGCAGGTAGACAAACTGACACTGACATCAGTGTCAGTTTGTCTACCTGTCTTGTTCACTTCTTTTTTTGTACACACAGCGTATGTGGCTGCTTTTGTATTTTTTATATTTTTCTTATTAAAGAATTTTTTTTTTCCCTGGATTCCTGTGTGCAGAGCCTGCCTCTCCTTCTTTGTACTTATTGCTTGGTGGCTTGGTTTCGCCACGGCTACGGCTCTCCGCTTCTCTGGAGGAATTGACCTTTACCTACCAGGTTCACTTCCGGTTTAGCACTGTGAGATTCAGAAGCTGCTAGGATCGTTACTCCTTCGTTTAGTCAGCAGACAGGCAGGTTCAGCAACAGTGATCAGTCCAGCAGTTTAAGGGTTAAGGCAGGTAGCGTAGTCAGTAAACAGGCAGGTTCCGCAACAATGGTATTTAGGTACATAGAAGGATCTGTCACACCGAGGAGCACACAGAGTAACACCTATACTTGGGCAGTGACAGATCGTTAGTGTAGGATTTAAATAAGGTGCAGGATTCGCGCCAGTGACCTCCTAGCGGCATCAGGAGCGTGCATCGATGACGTCAGCGCCGCACGCATCCTGAGCCAGCACTGCCCCTGGCAATGAGCAGGAAAGAGATGCCTGAGCCAACACTGCCCCTGGCAATAAGCAGGAAGGAGACGCCGCGTGTAATAAGCTAAATGTAAAAAGTCACTTTAGCAAATAAATTTTGATATAACATTTGTTGGTAAATATTAGTACAAAAACTCTGAGAAAAACAATGTTCCTTTTAGCCTGAGAAGGTGATTCACTTATCATACATACTAATTCAAAAATAGTGAGTGTTCCTTTCCAGTTATTAATGCCTGCGTGCTTAAGGCATAAATATGGTGGAAAGGTAAATTTGATATAGGTGCTAGATCTCACATCATCATACTGGAATTGGCGATATTGAGACCTTATACCTATTAATAGAGTATGTGGATACGTGGTTAAAAAATACTTATAAAAAATTATACTTGTAAGTGTTTACCCAGGAGTTCAAGGAACTGATTATGAATTGCAGGACACAGTACTCGGTAAGAAGTTTGCACAAATAAGTATGCGTACAAGTGGTTACTCACAAAGTCTGAGCGTGCAAGAACGGAGACCGGAGCTGCATCCGGAAGTAGTCGGAGCGGCCGCCCGTGACGTCAGCAGTGTCAGCTGGGTTCCGTGAGAGAAACTGAAAGGAATCCTTCGTAGCTGTTAGCTGGAAACAAGGCAAATGTCCAGAACAGGAGAGAGTAACTCAGTGAGGTTAAGATAGCTATCCTCAGGTAGAAGAAGAGCTGTATCCAAAAGGTAACAAAATCACAAGGCTAGGTTGAATGACTGGGTAGTCATAGACACACAGAATACCAAGCAAAGAATGAATGTTAGAGGGCCCTTAATAAGGAGGAGAGAATGTGAGAATGAGGCTGCAGGAATAATGATTTAAAGGAACAGTAACATTACATAGGACCCCCTCAAAATGAACCACTCCGAGGTTCAGGGATGTGGTCGATCGGGGTTGCGCCGATGGAAGAGGGACACAAGTCGTGGTGCTGAAAGATTTGCTGAGGGTTCCCAAGAATCGTCCTCTGATGAGTAGCCCTTCCAACGTACAAGGTATTGCAGGTTACCAGAAACCCTTCTAGAGTCGATAATGCTATGGACCTCAAACTCAAGATCAGGTTGGATGGGAGGTTGAGGCATGGAATTGACAGAACCAGTCCGAAGTGCTCTATATGGTTTTAGTAGGGTAACATGGAAAGTGGGGTGGATTTTGTACTGAGGAGGCAAATCCAAGGTGACAGCATTATCGTTTACAATTTTCCGAATAGGAAAAGGTCCAATAAAAAATTTATTAAGCTTCCTACTCGGGGTTGTTAAACGCAAATTCTTCGTCGAAAGCCAGACTAAATCACCCACCACGTAGTTGGGTGCCGGTCTTCGCCTGAGGTCGTAATATCTTTTCTGTCTGTTTTGAGCTGATTTAATGTTTTGAGCCAAAATAGAAAATGTTTCTGCTATAGTATTAGTGGTATCCTTAACAACAGGACAAGAACTCTGTGTTGATGGGTTGAAGTGAAACTGGATGAAATCCATAATTAGCAAAAAATGGAGTAGAATTAATTGATGAATGATGGGTGTTATTGTGTGCGAACTCTGCCAGAGGAAGTAGGGATGACCAATTATCTTGTTGTTGGGTGACAAAACAACGTAGGTACTCCTCCAACCACTGGTTTGTACGCTCTGTCTGTCCATTAGTTTGTGGATGGAAAGCAGTACTTAGGCGTCTTTCGATCTATAAAGCTGAACAGAGTTCTTTCCAGAGTCGTGAAGTGAACTGGGTTCCTCTGTCAGATGTTATTGAGCGAGGTAACCCATGTAATTTTATTACATTATCGATCAATAATTGAGCAGTTTCTTATGATGTTGGCAACTTATGGAAGGGTATAAAATGTGTCAATTTAGTAAAAAGATCAACCACAACCATGATGGTCGTGTTGTTCTTAGACATAGGTAAGTCAACGATGAAATCTGTTGCAATATCTGACCATGGTTTGGCAGGTATTGGTAGTGATAGTAGGTAGCCTACTGGTTTACGTTTATCAATTTTACTTGTTGAACATACTTCACAAGCATATACAAAGTTCATGACATCTTGGTGCATTTTTGGCCACCAATAGGATCTTTTAGTTAATTCAATAGTCCTCTGGATACCCGGATGACCCGTTAGGAGAGTGTCATGCATACTACTTAGGAGCTAACTTCTAAGTGTAGGAGGTACATAAATTCTAGTGAAATAATATAACCCATCAGCCTGCTTTGTCAGTTTTTCTTTAGGAAAGCTGTTATCTTTAATTTGTTCATTAAGAAGTTCTTTGTCATCAATGGAAAATACAGCTAAAAGATTCTGGAAACAGTTATGTGGAATAATAGTGCCATAGGGTAGATTTACTTTTGTTTTTTCTGGCAGTCGTGATAGAATATCTGCCTTTGTGTTTTTATTTGCAGGTCTATACATGATGGTATACGAGAATCGTGAGAAAAATAAGCTCCATCTTACCTGTCTAGAAGTAAGAGTGTGATGAGTCTTTAAATATTGTAAGTTTCTATGATCAGTAAAAATTTGTATGGGAAAAATTGTACCCTCTAACAGGTGCCTCCAGTGTTCAAGAGAAGCTTTCATTGCAAGCAATTCTTTTTCACCTATGTGATAGTTTAATTCTGAAGTTGTTAGTACTCGAGAATAGAATGCTATAGGATGCAGTGGTCCTTGAGGTGTTTGTTTCTGTGGGAGTATTGCGCCAATAGCATAATTTGAAGTGTCAACCTCTAGAGTGAATTGTAATTTAGGGTCAGGAAATTTTAGTATTGGCGCAGTTGTGAAACAGGACTTCAAATGTTGGAAAATGTCTTGAGTAGACTGGGTCCAAATAAATGGGATGTTAGATTTTGTTAGTTGTGTGAATGGTTTAGTTAAACGTGCAAAATCTTTAATAAATTTTCGGTAAAAATCTTTTTTGTTCCTGGGCGTAGGCCAGTCTGTTATTACCTGAATCTTGTCTGATTGCATAGAAATACCCTTAGGTGTTATATGGTATCCTAAGAATGTTATGTCTGTAGTATGAAATGTGCACTTTTCAAGCTTAGCGTATAATCTATGTGCTTGTAGTCTAGACAAAACTGTTCTGACATGTTTAACATGTTCTTGTAAAGAAGATGAATAGATGAGAATGTCATCTAAGTAAATTACCATCGAAGTGTCAAGTAGATCTCTGAAAATATCATAAATAAATCTTTGAAAGGTGGCCGGGGCGTTGCATAACCCAAAAGGCATGACTATATATTCATACAGACCATACCTTGTTCTAAAAGCGGTAAGCCACTCATCCCCAGGTCTGACACGAATTAAATTGTATGCTCCCCTTAGATCGAGCTTAGTATAGATTTGAGCACCTTTCAATCTTTTGATCAGCTCTGGTATTAGGGGTAAAGGATAGCGATCTTTTACAGTTCTCTTATTTAGCTCCCTATAATCAACAATGGGCCGTAAGGTAAGATCTTTATTCCTTACAAAAAGATTCCCGCCCTTGCAGGTGATGTAGAGGGCCTAATAAAACCTTTACGTAGATTGTCATAAATGTATAATTTTAAGTGTTGCAGCTCTGGTTCTGATAGTGGAAAAATATGGCCATATGGTATGTCTGATCTAGGTACAAGTTCAATTGGACAATCATATAATCTGTGGGGCGGTAATGTCTCTGCGTCTTTTTTGCTAAAAACATGTCTGAGATCATTATATACACTTGGTAGAGCTGAGTCAAGCACAGCCAACAGGGAAGTGTGTGGGTAGCAAGTACTTTTACAATAATCTGAAGTAAAATCAATTTTATTTGCTAACAAATGTATATGTGGTTGATGCAATCTTAACCACTGTAGACCTAATACTATAGGGTATATAGGTGAATGGAGAACATCAAATGTTATATATTCATGGTGATAGGATTGTGTTGTGACAAGAATGGGTACGGTATGGTGTGTGATAGGTCCTGTTTCCAACTGTTTACCATCAATTAAACGCACCATAACAGGTTTTGCTTTTGCAATTAATGGAATTTTATTTGTATTAACAAATGATATATCAATATAACAGGAGAAGGCACCAGAATCGATGACAGCCTCAGAGTGATGCTGATGATGATCCCACTGCAAAGAAATAGGAATTACACAATTTGTAAACTGATTCTTACTTAATGATAAGTTATAGTCATTGGATAATCTCTTACCCTTTTTGGATTTCAACAAAAGTGGACAGAGAGGAACTTCATGCTCTTTAGAGGCACAATATAGACACAAATGATTGATTCTGCGTCTGTGTTTCTCTTCCAGAGTTATCGGTCCTCTGATGGCACCGATGTCCATTGGGTCATCTGGACTTTTAGAACTATGCATTATTGGTCTATGTACAGTGGATCTGGTGTCTGCGTCAGTGGAACATTTTTCTAATTGCCTCTCCCTAATTCTATGGTCAATTTTAATAGAGAGCTGCATCAACTCATTTAAATTTTCTGGTATGTCAATTCTTGCAAGTTCGTCTTTAATTAATTCAGACAAACTAATCCTGAACTGATTCCTCAGAGAGATTTGGTTCCAGCCTGAATCTCCCTGCCAAATCTTAAATTCGGAAATATAATCTTCCACAGTTCTTTTATTTTGTTTAAGTGATCTTAATTTATTATCAGCAGTGAGCTGTTTATGTGGGTCCTCATAAAGTGAAGATAGGCCTTTAAAGAAATCATCTATAGAATTTAACATGGGATCATTCTGTTCATATAATGTGTCTGCCCATGCCCTAGGCTCTCCCCTAAGGTATGACATGACAGTCAAAACTTTTATTTTGTCAGTAGTGAAAGTTTTGGGCTTTAGTGTGATAAAGAGATTACAAGAATTAAGGAACTGTCTGAGAAGTTTTCTGTCTCCAGAAAACTTCTCTGGTGGACTAACAGGTGGTTCTATAAGATTATCACTATGTGAGGGTTTAGGGGTTATTCCCTCTTTAATGATGTTTCGCAATGTTAAATTTTCCACCTGTAGGTCCCTAAGACCCTGATTAAGTTGATCCACTTTTTGCCCTAGAGTAACTACATAGTTAGATAACTCCACAGCATCCATTTCTTTATTTGTTAGGTATTTCTGTAATAAGCCAAATGTAAAAAGTCACTTTAGCAAATAAATTTTGATATAACATTTGTTGGTAAATATTAGTACAAAAACTCTGAGAAAAACAATGTTCCTTTTAGCCTGAGAAGGCGATTCACTTATCATACATACTAATTCAAAAATAGTGAGTGTTCCTTTCCAGTTATTAATGCCTACGTGCTTAAGGCATAAATATGGTGGAAAGGTAAATTTGATATAGGTGCTAGATCTCACATCATCATACTGGAATTGATGATATTGAGACCTTATACCTATTAATAGAGTATGTGGATACGTGGTTAAAAAATACTTATAAAAAATTATACTTGTGTTTACCCAGGAGTTCAAGGAACTGATTATGAATTGCAGGACACAGTACTCGGTAAGAAGTTTGCACAAATAAGTATGAGAATGAGGCTGCAGGAATAATGATTTAAAGGAACAGTAACATTACACCACGCCCCTAGCAACGCTAGAGCGGCACGGTGTGACATAGCCCTCTCCTCAAGGGTTCCCTCTGGGAACCAGAGTTGGCCTCAAAGGATGAGCAGCATGAAATTTGGAGACCAGAGATGGAGCCTGCACATCACAGGCAGGAACCTAGGAATGATCTGCCAGGGAGTAACCCTTCCAATGTATCAGGTATTGCAGTTGTCTGCACCTGTATCTGGAGTCCAGGATCTTAGCTACCTTGTATTGAGGGTCACCACAGACCAGGAGCAGAGGAGGAGGAGCTCAGAGCCGGGTATATCTATTCTTGATGTAAGGTTTAAGTAAAGAGATGTGGAAGACTGGATGTATGCGTAGGATTTTTGGCAAGGCCACTTTGTAGGCAACAGGAGACAGTCTTTTCAGGACCTTGTAAGGGCCGATAAACATAGTCCCCAATTTGTGACAGGGTTGACGTAGACGCATGTGTCGAGTAGATATCCAAACATGTTCACCCACTTGGATGGCACGTACAGAAGTTCTATGACAATCAGCAAACTTCTTATATCTAGAGACAGCTGAACATAGCTGAGAGCGAATACATTGCCAATGAGTGGTGAGTCCAGTGACGTGTCTGCGGCAGGGACCCCAGTGGACTGAGTTGAAAGAGGGAACACACAAGGTTGATACCCTGCTGCGGCTTGAAATGGAGAACATCAAAGAGAAGAGTGCCAATGAGTGTTTCTTGCCAGCTGAGCTAGGGGTAGCAACTCAGACCAGTTGGTATGGCTAGCATTGACAAAGGCTCTAAGGTAGGCTTCAAGATCCTGGTTTGCTCTCTCAGTTAGTCCATTGGTCTGTGGATGGTAGCCAGAGGACAAGGAAACAGTGGTTCCAATCAGTTTACAAAAGGCTCTCCAAAAGGCAGAGATAAACTGTGAACCTCTGTCGGAAACAATATTCACAGGAATGCCATGAAGTCGTACCACATGCAAGAGAAAAAGGAATGATAACTCTTGAGCAAAAGGTAGTTTGGTTAGTGGTACGAAGTGAGCCAGTCTGGAAAAGCGGTCCACCACAACCCAGATAACTGTATGGTGGTCAGAAGGAGGAAGATCCACAATGAAGTCCATTGTTATGTGTGTCCATGGTTGTTTGGTAATGGACAATGGTTGGAGCAAGCCAGGAGGCAAAGATCGGGGAGCCTTGTTGGCAGCACAAGTTGTGCAGGATTTGACATAATCCTGAGCATCAGACTTCATAGTAGGCCACTAAACATGTTGGGAAAGACGCTTGAAAGTCCTAGTCGAACTGGGATGTCCTGACAGTTTGCTATCATGAGCCCATGCTAGCACAGGGATACGTAGGTTCAGGGTTACAAAGAGGATATCAGAGGACATGGGGACTCCAGGAGGTTTACTAGAGCACATTGCAATCTTTGCAGAAAGGTGTTATTGAGTTGAGCAACCACACAGGAGGGGGGTATTATATGTTCAATAGGAGCTTCAGAGGAATCACTTGAATGAGGGAACTGACGGGAATGGGCATCTGCCTTCTTGTTCTTGGTCCCAGGAAGATAAGAGACCACATAGTTAAAACGAGAAAAGAACACGGCCCACCTGGCCTGTCGAGGATTGAGTCGATGAGCAGTCTCTAGGTAAGTCAGTGTCATATCAGAGTTTGTTAGCAGTTGTTGTTAGAGTGGAATCATTAACAATAGGCCACACCATAGGAAACTGCAATTTGATTTAACTATCAGTAGCAGTCAGAGTCTGAGAGAACAGACAAGACTGCTAGCAATAGTTGGTTAATTAAGGGTTAGCTGGCTAGCAGCTGATACTAATGTTGTGGGTAGATGAAAACATTATCTGAACACAGGGGCTGCCTTGAGATTAATGGAAAAATAAACAAACAATCTCTGTTTTAGATTAGTAGTTCATCAATAACAGTTAGAGACAAAGTTTGTTAATTGCAGTCCATTTAAGCAACAGGTTATAACAAGTTGATGATTAGTGTGTGTGCTGTTAGCAAAAAGAACTAGTAAGATTTGTTGTATTACATATTATAGCAAGCACAGACTTTGTGAGAGTTAATGAGCAGCACACATAAGCATAGATTGTAAGGGAAACAACTTATCTTATGGAAGGAATGCAGTCCTGTATAGGAGATCATAAGAGCAGTGATTGCCAGCAGTAATTCAGTAGTTAAGGTTAAAGGCTTTTCCAGACAGCAGGAGAGGAACAATGCATCTTCAGTGTGGAGTGCCCTGCTGTTATAGAGAAACTGAAAGTGAATCCAGAAGCAGTGAAAAAGGCTGCAGCTCCTTTAAGTTAGCAGCTGATACAGACTGAGGAGCAACAGCAGTCTGTAGTTGATTGGCTTCAGTAAGTTGCACAGGAAGGAAACTCTCTGCAATTGAAGATACCTAAGCAGAGTGTTAGAGGAAGTGCTGGCTTAAATAGGCTGAAGGAGGAGGGCCATACTTAAAGGGGCAGTAAGTTAGAGCATTACAGGACCCCCCGAGTAAGGCAGACCTCAGGGCTGCGAGGGCTTGAGAGGGTAACGTTTGTGGAAGTCAGAACGAAGACGAGGGGCTCTCAGGTCAGAGACGGGAATCCAAGAATCTTCAGACGAGTCATAACCCTTCCATCTGACTAAGTATTGGAGTCTCCCTCTACACAATCTAGAGTCCAATATTTGATCAACCTCATATTCCAAATCACCATCTATCACAACTGGAGCAGGAGGAGGAAGAGATCTCCCAGGAAACTTGTTCTCTAGGTATGGTTTAAGGAGAGAAACATGGAAGGTTGGATGAATATGGAGATGTGCTGGGAGTGCCAAGCGTACAGCATTTTGGTTTATCACCTTAGCGATGGAGTAAGGACCAATGAATAAGGCGCTGAGTTTCTTTGAAGGAGTTCCAAGTTTTAAGTTCTTGGTTGATAACCAAACCCTGTCACCAACCTTAAAAGTTGGCGGATGGCGTCGATGTAGGTCAAAGTATTGTTTTTGTCTTAACTGTGCTATTTTAATATTTGAGCGTATAACTTCGAATCCGGATTTGATGGTATTTAGGGTTTCTGTGACAGTCGGATTATAGCTGGAGTCAGGTTTTAAGAAATGAAAAGTTGTATGATAGCCATAGTTGGCATAGAAAGGCGTAAGTTTAGTAGTGGAACTGAGAGTGTTATTGAAGGAGAACTCCGCCAAAGGCAAGAATGTAGACCAGTCATCTTGTAAATGAGAACAGTAACAACGCAAGAACTGCTCCAACCACTGATTAGTCCTTTCTGAAAGTCCATTTGATTGGGGATGGTAAGCACTAGTGAAGTTGTTCTGGATGGAGAGGAGTCTACATAGCTCTCTCCAAAATTTGGAGGTAAATTGTACGCCCCTGTCAGAAGTGATGGTGCTAGGTAAACCGTGCAGACGTACAATATTTTCAATGAAAATGTGTGCAGTTTTTAGAGCAGTTGGAAGTTCGGTTAAAGGAACAAAGTGTACCATCTTAGTGAATTGATCAATAACCACCAGGATGGTGGTGTAATCTGCAGAAGGGGGTAAGTCAACCACAAAATCCATTGAAATGGAGCTCCAAGGTTTCTCTGGAATAGGTAAAGACATAAGAAGTCCATATGGAGGAACTCTCTGTCGTTTAGAGGTTGCACAAACTGTACATGTATTGATATAGTCATAAACTGTTTTGTACATATTTGGCCACCAGAAGTTCCTTTTTAGGAGTTCTAGGGTTTTGTAATGTCCAGGGTGTCCAGACAATGGGTTGTCATGTATTGTTTGGAGAATTTCAAGACGTAGCTCAGTTGGGATATATAATTTATCTTCCTTATAGAGTAACTGATCAGATCCTTTTGTAAGAGTATGCGAAGATGGAAGGGAGTGGTCATTGAGCAAAGCTTGTTTTATCCTTGAGGGAAAATCAGCTACAAGAGCTATAATCCGTTCTGTGGGTATTATAGTAGTTGTGGTGGCACAATGAGGCCTGGGAAACATCCTGGAGAGCGAGTCAGCTTTACCATTGGCACTACCTGGACGGTAGGTAATTAGATAGTTAAACCTATCAAAAAAAAGACTCCACCTAACTTGTCTAGATGACAAAGTTTTGGTGGTTTTGAGGTATTCTAGGTTACGATGGTCAGTGTAAATTAAAATGGGCAAGTCAGTGCCTTCCAATAGGTGTCTCCAGTTCTCAAGAGCGACCTTAATAGCCAGCAACTCCTTTTCAGCGATAGGGTAGTTCATTTCGGCTGATGTGAGAGTTCTAGAGTGATAGGCGACGGGATGCACTGGAGTACTGATGGAAGTCCTTTGGGAAAGTATAGCACCAATTGCGTAATCAGAGGCATCTACCTCTAATATGTACTGTAGAGTAGGGTCAGGTAATTTAAGTATAGGCTCAGAGGTGAAGGCATTTTTAAGTTTGTCAAAGGCATGTTGGGCTTCAGAGTCCCATGTGAATCCTGTAGTGGTACCAGTGAGTCTTGTTAAAGGTTTAACAATGTGCGAGTAGTTCCTTATGAATTTTCTATAGAAATTTGAGAAACCAAGGAAACGTTGTAGTGATTTCTTATTGATAGGAGTAGGCCAGTTGAGTATGGATTTAATCTTATCATCCTCCATTCGGATCTCACCCGGTGTAAGCTTATAACCTAGGAAACTGATATTTTGAGAGTGGAATGTACATTTCTCTAGCTTTGCATACAGACGGTGTGTTTGAAGCCTGGCAAGGACCCATCGGACGTGTTTAATGTGTTCTTCTTCTGAAGATGAATAGATGAGGATATCATCTAGATAGATGACGACACAAATATCCAATAGGTCTCGAAAGATATCATTAACAAAAAACTGAAAAGTGGCAGGGGCATTGCAAAGCCCAAAAGGCATCACCAAGTACTCATAGAGGCCATATCTAGTGTGGAAGGCTGTTTTCCATTCATCACCACTCTTGATTCGCACTAAGTTGTAGGCACCCCGCAGATCAAGTTTTGTGAAAATTCTGGCCTTTTGTAACCTCTCCACTAGGTCAGGAATGAGTGGAAGAGGGTACCTATTTTTTATAGTTATTTTATTCAGAAGCCTGTAATCTATAATAGGGCGAATGGTGGCATCTTTATTTCTCACAAAAAACATACCAGCCCCAGCTGGAGAGGTAGACGGTCTTATAAATCCCTTGCGTAGATTATCATCCATGTAGGTCTTGAGTTGAGCGAGTTCTGGTTCGGACAAGGAGTAGACATGCCCGTAAGGAACACTAGAGCCGGGTAATAGGTCGATAGGGCAATCATAAGGACGATGGGGAGGCAGGCTTTCAGCTTCCTTTTTACTGAACACATCATGGAAATCTTGGTACTGTTCAGGTAATACATTAGTAGAAGGCTGTAGTAGTCAGAGTTAAAATTCACATGTAGGCTATCCCAAGATATGGAAGGGCAATGTAGTCTTAACCAGGGTAAACCAAGAATTAAAGGGTAAAAAGGCGAAGAGATAACGTCAAAAGTTATATGTTCAGTATGTCCAGAGGTAGAGCACATTTGTAATGGTATTGTGTTATGTGTAATAGGACCATTAGGGACAAGGGAGCCATCAAAGATTCTGAGAGACACAGGAGTAGATTTCTTAACAGAAGGAATTTCATTAACTTGTAACACAGATGAATCTATGAAGTTAGCAGAGGCTCCAGAGTCAATAATTGCTTCTAGATGTAGCAGCTTTTTGTCCCACTGTACAGACACGGGAAGTGTACAATAAGCAGAATGTGGGGAGTGTGTAGAGAAACAAGATACTGAATGGAGGCAGGTACCAATAGTTTTTTTATTTAGGACTGGGTATGAGCGGACTTCATGGTCACTTGCAGCACAGTATGGGCATAGGTTTTGGAGCTTTCTCCTACGCCTTTCTTCAGATGTGAGAGGACCACGGATAACACTTTTTTCCATAGGTACAGGCGGATTGGCTTGAGGGGTTGAATCCTGGTGTGGTCTTCTCTTTCTCTTATAGGACTGTTCCAAATGGGAATGTTCTGCTCTTCTTTCCCTGAGTCTTCTATCGATAATGGTAGCTGTTTTAATAAGTTCTTCAAGAGTGGGGGGTAGCTCTGTCCTTGAGAGTTCATCCTTGAGGTTCTCAGAGAGGTTAAGTCTAAACTGATTTCTCAGACTAATGTCATTCCACTGTGAGTCACGGGCCCATTTTTTAAATTCTATAACATAATCTTCAACGGGTCTTTTCCCTTGTTTGACTGCCCTTAGAGCAGTTTCTGCTGTGAATTGACTATCCATATCCTGGTATAATGATGACATTGCTGAGAAAAATTGTTGCAAAGAATTTAGGATTGGCTCTTGGTTTTCAATAAAGGCGTTAGCCCAGGTTCTGGCATCCCCACGTAAGTATGATATGACTGTACAAACTTTAATGTGCTCAGAATGGTAAGTTTTTGGTTTCATCATAAACAGTACATGCAATTTTAAAATCTTTAAATTGGGATCTGTCCCCAGAGAATGTATCTGGGGGGCTAATTGAGGGTTCAGGGGCCTCTGGGATGTTGTGAGTAGAGGTTAATGTAGTAAGAGTTGCTTTTAAATGTTGAAACTCATGTTGTAGGCCCTGCAGGCCCTGGGTAAGTATGTCAACTGTGTGAGTCAAATTCAGAATGTGTGTGTTCATTTCAGCAGGTTCCATGTTGCTTAAATATAAATTAAGAAAACACAATCCAAAAGTTTTTTTTTTTTTTTACACAATGTATATATATAGAAATATATATATATTTTTTTTTATTATTTTGGGCTTAGGTATTCTGTCATATCAGAGTTTGTTAGCAGTTGTTGTTAGAGTGGAATCATTGACAAGAGGCCACACCATAGGAAACTGCAATTTGATTTAACTATCAGTAGCAGTCAGAGTCTGAGAGAACAGACAAGACTGCTAGCAATAGTTGGTTAATTAAGGGTTAGCTGGCTAGCAGCTGATACTAATGTTGTGGGTAGATGAAAACATTATCTGAACACAGGGGCTGCCTTGAGATTAATGGAAAAATAAACAAACAATCTCTGTTTTAGATTAGTAGTTCATCAATAACAGTTAGAGACAAAGTTTGTTAATTGCAGTCCATTTAAGCAACAGGTTATAACAAGTTGATGATTAGTGTGTGTGCTGTTAGCAAAAAGAACTAGTAAGATTTGTTGTATTACATATTATAGCAAGCACAGACTTTGTGAGAGTTAATGAGCAGCACACATAAGCATAGATTGTAAGGGAAACAACTTATCTTATGGAAGGAATGCAGTCCTGTATAGGAGATCATGGGCGCGATCCGATATAGATCGCAGTTTGCGGCGCAAGCGAGGGAACCGGCGTCGCCCGCAGTTTCAGCTCGCAACTCGAGCTATCCCATATAAGTTGCCGTCACTTGCTAACGTGCCGTAAGTCTGACAAACCAGCGATGTCCAGAAATCTGCGCAAGTACAAATTTCTGGCGTCGCCAGTGACTTGCGGCACGTTAGAAACTGCCGGCGCCTATAAAACCTGACTAAAGTCTAAAACACCCGCACTGTCTAACACGCCTCCCTAACATAGCCCGACAAGTCTAACACGCCTCCCTAACATAGCCCGACACGTCTAACCCTCTATCCGCTATCCCCCCTCACTATCCTAACAATAAAAAAGCTATTAACCCCTAAACCGCCGCTCCCGTACCCCGCCGCAACCTAATAAAGTTATTAACCCCTAAACCGCCGCTCCCGTACCCCGCCGCCAGCTATATTATATCTATAACCCCCTAAAGTGAGCCCCTAACACCGCCGCCATCTATATTAAAATTATTAACCCCTAATGTAAGCCCCTAACACTGCCGCCATCTCTATTAAAATGATTAACCCCTAATTTAATCTACCTACCCCGCCGCCAGCTATATTATCTATATTAACCCTAAGTATATTATAGTTAATATAGGTATTACATTATATATATTAACTATATTAACCCTAATTATATTAGGGTTAATATAGTTAATATAGTTACTATAGTATTTATATTAACTATATTAACTCTATCTAACCCTAACACCCCTAACTAAATTTATATTAAATTAATCTAATTAATTTATAAACTAAAATATTCCTATTTAAATCTAAATACTTACCTATAAAATAAACCCTAAGATAGCTACAATATAATTAATAATTACATTGTAGCTATGTTAGGGTTAATATTTATTTTACAGGTAAATTGTTAATTATTTTAACAATCAGCCAATCAGATTGAGCTCGCATTCTATTGGCTGTTCCGATCAGCTGGTAAGGTAAAGAGCTTTGAAATTTGTTTAATTTAGAATAGGGCAGGGAATTTTTTTTATTTTGGGGGTTTATTATTTTATTAGGGGGCTTAGAATAGGTGTAATTAGCTTAAAAATCTTGTAATCTTTTTTTATTTTTTGTAATTTAGTTTTTTTTTTTTTTTGTAATTTAGTTTAGTTAATTTAATTGTATTTTTAGATAGATGTTTGTAGTTTATTTAATTTATTGATAGTGTAGGTGTATTTGTAACTTAGGTTAGGATTTATTTTACAGGTAATTGGGTAATTATTTTAACTAGGTAGATATTAAATAGTTAATAACTATTTAATAGCTATTATACCTAGTTAAAATTATTAACAATTTACCTGTAAAATAAATATTAACCCTAACATAGCTACAATGTAATTATTAATTATATTGTAGCTATCTTAGGGTTTAAGTTTTCTCCATTTTCGCCACGTAAGTCCTTACGCTGCATATTGGATACCAAACTGCGCGGGTTTGGTATACCTGCCTATGGCCCAAAAAACTACGGGCGACGGCAGAAATATACGCGCGTAACTTCTAGGTTACGCCGTATATGTGATACCAAACCCGCGCAAATATTGGCGTCGCCGGCTTTTGCGGGCGACGATTTTTATCGGATGGACCCCCATAAGAGCAGTGATTGCCAGCAGTAATTCAGTAGTTAAGGTTAAAGGCTTTTCCAGACAGCAGGAGAGGAACAATGCAGCTTCAGTGTGGAGTGTCCTGCTGTTATAGAGAAACTGAAAGTGAATCCAGAAGCAGTGAAAAAGGCTGCAGCTCCTTTAAGTTAGCAGCTGATACAGACTGAGGAGCAACAGCAGTCTGTAGTTGATTGGCTTCAGTAAGTTGCACAGGAAGGAAACTCTCTGCAATTGAAGATACCTAAGCAGAGTGTTAGAGGAAGTGCTGGCTTAAATAGGCTGAAGGAGGAGGGCCATACTTAAAGGGGCAGTAAGTTAGAGCATTACAGTCAGATTCCTGTAGTCGGTGAGAATCTGAATAGGATTGGTGGTGCTCTCTAACCAATTATGTAATTCAGTCAAAGCCTTCTTAATGGCTAAGAGTTCACGATTACCCACATCATAGTTCCTCTCAGCAGGAGTAAAGCGTTTAGAGAAAAAGGCTACAGGGTGTGACTTGGGAGTCAAAGGGTCCCTTTGGGTGAGAACTGCTCCAGCTCATATCTCGGAGGCATCAACCTCTAAAGTGAACTGTAGGTCAGGATCAGGATGGCAGAGCACAGGAGCTGAACAGAAAGCCTTTTTCAGGCAAGAGAAGGCATTTACGGCCTCAGGAGGCCAATGTTTACAGTCTTTGTTGCGTTTTGTCAATTCAGTGAGAGGAGCTACTGTTTGAGAAAAGTTCTTTATAAACTTGCGGTAATAATTGGAGAATCCTAAAAACCTCTGCAATTCCTTTAAAGAGGTAGGTTGAGGCCATTCTAGGACCGCGGTGAGTTTAGCAGGGTCCATGGCAAAACCCTCCTTTGAGATGACATAACCAAGGAATTGGATTTGCACTTGATCAAACTCACACTTTTCTAGCTTGGCTACCAAGGAATTATCTCTGAGGCGAAGAAGCACCTATCTCACGTGCCTATGATGCTCCTCTAAAGTGGAAGAGAAAACAAGGATATCATCCAGATAAATGATGACAGTGCGTTTGAGGAGGTCACGGAAGACATCGTTGACAAATGCCTGGAAGACTGCAGGGGCATTACACAGCCCAAAGGGCATTACAAGGTATTCGTAATGCCCAGATCTTGTGTTAAAGACTGTCTTCCATTCGTGGCCTGGAGAGATACGAATCAGATTATATGCCCCATGTAAGTCTAGTTTCGTGAAAAAGCGAGCATCCTGGAGTGAGTCAGACAGTTCGGTGATCAATGGTATGGGATAGCGATTCTTGATGGTTATGTTGTTCATGGCCCTGTAGTCAATGCAGGGTCTGAGCCCACCATCCTTCTTACTGACAAAAAAGAAGCCAGCCCCAGCAGGAGAGGAGGAAGGACGAATTAAACCTTTAGTTAGGTTCTCTTGTATGTACTTCTCCATGGATTTGGTTTCAGCCTTGGAGAGTCGATAAGTCCTCCCTTTAGGAAGTGGGGCTCCGGGAAAGAGGTTGATCTTGCAGTCAAATGGACAGTGGGATGGCAGCACGTCGGCTGCTTTTTTCTCAAACACATCTGCAAAGTCTGTGTATACTGAAGGAAGGTTTGAAGGAATCTGTATAGAGGCTATGGGAATATAGGGCAGAGAAATGACTTTAGCAAGGCAGGAGTGGAAACAGGAGGTACCCCAGGAGGCCAGTTGTCCCTCAGTCCAGTCGAACTGTGGATTGTGTACCCGAAGCCAAGGAAGACCAAGGATGACAGGCTGTGCTGGGGAATGAATGACCTCAAACTGCAGCTGTTCAGTGTGGAGGATTCCCATAGTCAGGGTCAGGGGTGCTGACTCAAAATGGATCACGCCCGAACCAAGGGGGGTGCCATCCAGGGTAGTTATTTTGAGACAATGTCTTTTCTGCAGAAGAGGCAAACTAGCTTGAATCATTAAACAGTGATCCAGGAAGTTCGCAGCTGCCCCTGAATCAATGGAGGCTTGAGTGTGGACAGTATTCTGAAGGAAGGTAAGGGTAACAGGTACCAGGATCCGAGAAGAGTGAGGGGATTTAGTTAAGACCATGCTTAGAGGTACCCCAGTGTTATCCTCTAAGCATTGGCTTTTCCCGGCCGAACGTCACAGTCCTTTAGTTGGTGGGTGTTAGATCCACAATAAAAATATAGCCTCAGTCTCCTTATTCTCTGCCTTTCAGACTCTGAGGGTTTGAGAGATCCATGGGTTCCTTTACTGAGGTAACTGGAGCTGCTGAAGGGGTAGCGGATGCTGCCGAAACTGGGCGAATAGGAGGATGGGAGGGAAGGACCCTCCTTGTTCTGTCTCTTTCGGCTTGCCTTTCCTGAAAGCGAGAGTCCAGATATATACAAAGTGCTTAAAGTCATCAAAAGAAGAAGGAATATCACGATAAGTGAGTTCATCTTTGATGCGTTCATGGATACCCCTCCTAAAGGCAGGCTTGAGAGCACTGCCATCCCAAGTGGTTTCAAGTGCCAAGGTGCAGAACTTGACGGCATATTGTGCCACAGTTTTATTGCCCTGGCGGAGATCCAGGAGAGAATATTTCGCAGCAGAGGTACGGCCAGAAGTCCCAAACACAGAAGACAAAGCAGAAATGAACTCATTAGCATCATGCAGAAGTGTAGCGTTCTGTTCCAAAAGAGGAGAGACCCAGGCTAGGGCCTTGTCCTTTAGCAAGGAAATGATAAAGGTCACCCTTGACTGATATGACTGAAAGGTGTAAGGATCATTGCGGAAGTGCAGCCTGCATTGGTTTAGAAAGCCCCTGCAATCAGTAGTACCTTCATACTTGTCAGGCAAGGGTATCCAGGGTATACTTCCAGAAGCAGAGGGAGAAGTCTCAGTACTGGGAGTAGGGGCTGGTGGTGTAGCAACAGCAGCGGCATCCCTCGCTACAACTAGTAAGGAGAGCTGAGCAGTAATAGCCTCTAGCTTGGAATCCATATTCTGCAACTGTGTGGTATGGGTTCCCAACATCTGTCCCTGAAGATAAACAGCTTGTGCCACCTTATCTGGCTGCATGGACCAAGTATAATGTTATGCTCATTGGATACTCCTCTATCAGACCGAACTCGGCCAGTAGTCTTGAATGATAGGGAATATCCCAAAGGAGAGAAAGTCAATGAGATCAGGAAGATGGCACTCACCACAGGCAGGACAGTTCCCAGCGGCAACAGCAGAGCAGTCCAGGGATAAAGCACTAAAATGGTCAGGCAGGCAGGGATTGGCAACAGTAAATAATCCAGCAGATTAAGGGTTAAAACAGGTAGAGTAGTCAGCAGACAGGCAGGTTCAACAGCAGTGATCAGTCCAGCAGTTTAAGGGTTAAGGCAGGTAGAGTAGTCAGCAAATAGGCAGGTTCAGCAACATTGATCAGTCCAGCAGTTTAAGGGTTAAGACCGGTAGAGTAGTCAGCAGACAGGCAGGTTCAGCAACAGTGATCAATCCAGCAGTTTAAGGGTTAAGGCAGGTAGATTAGTCAGTAAACAGGCAAGTTCAGCAACAATGGTATTTAGGTACATAGATCGATCTGTCACACCCAGGAGCACACAGAGTAACACCTGTACTTGGGCAGTGACAGATTGTTAGTGCAGGATTTAAATAGGCGCAGGATTCACGCCAGTGACCTCCTACTGGCATCAGGAGCGTGCTGCGATGATGTCAGCGGCGCACACATCCTGAGCCAACACTGCCCCTGGCAACGAGCAGGAAGGAGACGCCTGAGCCGACACTGCCCTTGGCAACGGCATGACAGAGTGTCAGCTTCAATTACAAGCCTTCTAAAGTTGAGTATATAAAATAACACGACCAACATGCAGAATTAGGTGTATACCATACTCTGCTTGACATAAGTTATAAACTGAAAGACAGGCCTGTGGTGCTTTCGATCAGGGTTGTAATTGTAAATGTTGCAGATGGGCTTATCCTTTGTCTTAAACCCAGTTCTGGTCGTCCATATTTGAAATTGATTATATGTAGTAGTTTTTTCACTCCTACCCACACGGGTTATAGGAGATACACCTGTTATAGGAATATTGTGTGAACTCTCACTTTACCCTGGTAGTAGAAATTCCTTGGTAGTTATGTCAAACTACAACCAGTATGAGGATTTATTACAGGCCCAAATGTAGCCCAATATACCCCATTCTTTCAGAGGGTACGAATATAAACAGAGTCCTGTCGATTCCTATTAGGCGTATGAGGGAAATGTTTATTAAGTGGTTAGCACAGTTCGCAATATAGATATAATACAGTCCTATAGTTGGTGTGGTGTACTGCCTGAAGTTGGCTATAAGAGCCTGCTGGCATTTTATCAATGAAGAGGTGTCTCTTGTATTTGCAGTATCACTGCAGCTATCGTGTATACAGTGCAGTTATATATATATATATATATATATATATATATAAAAGAGTACCTGAAAGGCCGGTCACAGCACCTTATCATCCCTTGGGTACCTTAATGCAGAGCTTGACAAACCCAGTAGCCAGGGAGCCATTGGCTCCTAGAAATTATCCATGAGGAGTACTTTATTTTTGGCTGTTTTGTCTTTAACGCACGCTTTTTATATGAGTACCTGAAAGGCCGGTCACAGCACCTTATCATTCCTTGGGTACCTTAATGAAGGGCTTGTTGAACCCAGTAGCCAGGGAGCCACTGGCTCCTTGAATTTTACCCCTGGTTCCTAACTTTTTGGGTTATTCTCGATATATCTATATGCAAATATCACTGTTATGCTCCTAAATGTATGTCTGGCTTCTAAATATTCTTACTGGCTCCTAATTTTTAAACAGATTTGTCGACCACTGCCTTAATGATCCAGCTAAGCCACAATAGAAATGCTGCTTGTGGGGGCCGCAGGATTTGCCCATCCTCTGTTGCTGTGTTCCTGCCAGTATTTAGCGCAGCGTGCGCCTGATCTTACTATCTTACAGCGATGAGCGGGAGACTCAACTGTGTGTGTCAACTTCCCAACAAATTATTGGAGCTGCTCCACTATCACTGGTTTGTGATTAGTGACCCTTATAGGGGTAGGGGTATATATTGATGGTTCATGTGATATCAATTATACATGATTAAGGGCATGAGGCCCAAAACTTTGCTTTCCTATGTGACCCTACTGTAAATAAAGGTCTATTTCTTTCCTATGGCATGGAGAGTCCACAACGTCATTCCAATTACTAGTGGGATATTCATTTCCTGGCCAGCAGGAGGAGGCAAAGAGCACCCTACCAAAGCTGTTAAGTGTAACTTCCCTTACCCATAATCCCCAGTCATTCTTTTTGCCTCTGTCAATGGAGGATGTGTGAAGATGGTGTCTGAAGATATTTAATCCTTTTATGGGTACTTTTCCCTGCAAGCAAGGATTTAGGGCTATGCTGTGTCCATGTCAATCTCCTTAGTAATATAAAGGTGGCTATTAGCAGTTAGAAAGCGGCAAAGTTGTCTTTGCTTTATTTCTAACATTATTGCTACCCCTTTATAGAAAGCCAGGGTTGGTTACTCTGAAAGGATTGGGGTCTAGCTGTGTCGACGTCAATCTCTTTAGTAAGAGTAGTGGTGGCTTTTAGCAGTTAGAAGGTGGCAAGGTGGTCTTTGCTTCTAACATTTTGCTACCCCGTTGCAGAAAGCCAGGGTTGGTTACTCTGTTCTTTATTTTACTACAGGTCCCTGACAGGCAGTGGAGTACCGATCACACCTTTAGTAGCTGCCATCTGCCCTGCAGCTGGATCCATAGGTAAGTGCTTTTGCCTTCTAGGTACTGAAGGACAGCACTTTTAAGGTTAACCCTCAAGTGCACATCTTTTGGGACTCAGTTTATCCTTGTAAGATTAAGGGTACATTTGGGGGCAACTTTATTGACTATAAAGATGCTAGAGACAGGCACTTTATGAATGAGACAGTTTGAGAGACTTAAGGGGTGTTTCGTTAGCTGATATTTCCCTTAATTACTTGGTAAATGGGTTCTTTTATTTATTTGTGCTTGAGGAGTACTTTATTTTGGCCGTTTTGTCTTTAACGCACGCTTTTAAGCTGTGGCCCAGTTATTTTTCGGCCGGTAACGTGCCTTCCGCTTTTCTGCTGTGTTGGAGCGGAGCATCGTGTGTTTGGAAGTGCCGACATTCAGACTTTGCTGATCAGGGTGTTCATTAGAGGAAGGGATCTCTGCTGGAGAATCCAGAACATCGTATTAGTGGTATACTTGTTCTGGTAACGGTAGGAGCCTCAGACAGATGCTTAAGTCTCTTGTCTGAGGTTGAGTCTTAGAATGTTGTAAAAATGTTTTTTTGGTTTTTGCCTCCTGTTAGCCTCTGTGTTAAAAGCCTCACATATTGTTTAATATAAAGGATCAAATAAATATATTTTTTATCTTATCCTTATTCTCATTTAAATCTTTCTAGTGGGAATTAATTACGGTAGCTATGGACTCAGACCAGGATCAGTCCATCTCTATGCATAAATGTTTATTATGTTTAGAGGCCCACAATGTTTTGCCTATGCAATTTTGTTCCTCATGTTTAGCTAAAACTTTAAAATTCAAAGACAAGTTACTCCCTTCTGAGCCAAGTGTCTCTCAGGATATTGCTGTGCGTGACATGTCTCAGCTTTCTCCTCAAACGTCCCAAGCTTTAATTTTTTCTCATTCTGAGCCTTCTGTTTCTTTACAAACTCCTAGGGGGTATTTATCAGGTAATTTTGACACACAGATAACTTCTGCAGTATCTGTGGCTTTGTCTGCCTTCCTTAATTCGGGTAAGCGTAAGAGGAAATCTAAACATTTGTCTGCTAGTAAGGTTTCTGACCCCTCTAAATCTGCACTGATCAACCTTTCTCAAATGTCTGATGAGGAGAATACTTTAGAAGCCTTAAAGTGAGATCTCAGACTCGGACACTATGGGGGAAAAATCTTCTGAATCTGAAGTTAATTTCCGATTTAAGCTTGAACATCTCCGTTTGCTTCTGAAGGAGGTTCTAGCCACCTTGGACGACTCTGAACCTTCGGTTGTGTCAACCCCAAGAAGTCCTCTAAACTTAATAGAGTTTATGATTATCCAACATCTGAGGATGTTTTTCCTGTCCCAGACAAGATGTCTGAGATTATAGCTCAGGAATGGGATAAGCCAGGGGTTCCTATTTCTCCTTACCTTTTTAAGAAGATATTCCTTGTTGCTAACTCCATTTGGGACTCATGGCGCACTGTGCCTTAAGTAGAGGGAGCTATCTCTATTCCTAGTTGTTCTTTTAAGGATCCAATGGATAAGAAGCTAGAGGCATACTTAAAAAAGATGTACATCCATCAAGGATTACAGTGGCAACCTGCGGGAGCAGTATCTTATTAGTGTGATGCCCTGTTTGATCTGATTTCTGAAGAGACTACAGTAGAGGAGATCCAAGACAGGATCAAGGTGCTTAAACTGGCCAATACCTTTATCTGTGATGCCAACATGCAGCTGATGTTTCTTCAAAGACCAAGATTTTGTCTTTACCTTATAAGGGTAAAACTTTGTTTGGGCCTGGTCTGGTGGAGATAATTTCAGAGATTACGGGTGGAAAGGGAAGAATAGACCTAAGGGTCATCAGACTTCTAATTTTCGTTCTTTTCACAACTTTAAGGGACAGAAGTCCTCCTCTTCCTCTTCCAAACCAGACCAATCCAGGTTCACTTGGAAATCCAGCCAGCCCTGGAACAAGGGAAAACAAAACAAAAAGCCTTCCGCTGACTCAGCATAAAGGGTCTGTCCCCGACTCGATTTTGGATCAGATGGGAGGGAAGACTTTCTCTTTTTCAACAGGCTTGGATAAGTGATGTCCCAGATCCATGGGCTGTGGACATAGTACCCCAGGGTTACAAAATAGGATTCAAGTCTTGCCCTACAAGGGGCAGATTTCTCCTGTCAAGACTATCCTCAAACCAGGTAAAGAGGGAGGCCTTCTTAAATTGCGTAAAGGACCTATCCTCCCTGGGAGTTATTATACCAGTCTCTCTAGAGGAACAAGGTCTAGGATTCTATTCAAATCTATTTGTGGTTCCCAAAAAGGAGGAAACTTTTCGTCCCATCCTAGATCTAAAATGCCTCAACAAATTCCTCAGGGTTCCGTCCTTCAAGATGAAAACTATTCGTTCCATTCTTCCATTGGTTCAGGAAGGTCAGTTCATGACGACTATAGACCTGAAGGACGCGTATTTACATGTTCCCATTCACAGGGATCATTACCAGTTTCTAAGGTTTGCTTTTCTGGACAAGCATTTCCAGTTTATTGCCCTTCCATTTGGTCTTGCCACAGCTCCCAGAATATTTACAAAAGTTCTGCAAGCCCTATTGGCAGTAAACAGATCCCAGGGAATTGCTGTGGCGCCTTATCTAGTTGACATCTTGGTTCAGGCATCATCTTTTCAACTAGCAAAATCTCATACAGAGATGTTGTTGTCTTTTCTACGTTCCCACGGGTGGAAGGTGAATTTGGAAAAGAGTCCTCTAGTTCCAACTACAAGAGTGTGTTTCTTAGGGACAATCATAGATTCCCAGTCCATGAAGATTTTCCTGACGGATGTCAGAAAATCCCAACTTCTTGCTTCTTGCCTTTCCCTCCAGTCTGCTTTTCGTCCATCAGTGGCTCAATGCATGGAGGTGATTGGTCTGATGGTGGCTTCCATGGACATCATTCCCTTTGCTTGGTTCCATCTGCAACCGCTGCAACTTTGCTGCTCCGTCATTGGAATGGAGACCATTCAGATTTATCACAGTGGATAAATGTGGACCCCCTAACAAGAGACTCTTTCTCGTGGTGGATTTCAGAGGAACATCTGTCTCGGGGGAACTTGCTTCCTGAGACCTTCCTGGGTGATTGTGACTACGGACGCCAGCCTGTCAGACTGGGGAGCTGTTTGGGGTTCTCTGAAAGCTCAAGGCCTGTGGTCTCGGGAAGAGTATTCTCTTCCCATACACATCTTGGAGTTGAGAGCAATCTTAAATGCCCTGTCAGCTTGGCCTAAATTATCTATAGTCTGGTTTATCAGATTTCAGTCGGACAACATCACCTCAGTGGCTTACATCAACCACCAGGGAGGAACTCGGAGTTCCTTGGAAATGAAAGAGGTGACTCGCATTCTGCAGTGGGCGGAAGCTCACAATTGTCTCCTATCTGCTATAGACATTCCAGGAGTGGACAATTGGGAAGCAGATTTTTTGAGCAGACTGACTTTTCATCCCGGGGAGTGGGCTCTCCATCCGGAAGTGTTCTCCAGAATAACCCTCAGGTGGGGGATTCTGGAGTTGGATCTGATGGCGTCTCATCAAAACGCCAAGCTTCCAAAGTACGGTTCAAGGTCAAGAGATCCTCAGGCCGCCCTGATAGATGCTCTGGTAGTCCCTTGGGATTTCGGGCTAGCATACCTGTTTCCTCCATTTGCTCTCCTTTCTCAAGTCATTGCTCGTATCAAGCAGGAGAGAGCGTCTGTGATTCTAATAGCTCCTGACTGGCCTTGCAGGATCTGGTGAAGATGTCATCTCTTCCACCTTGGAGGTTACCGCTGAGGAAGAACCTTCTAATTCAGGGTCCATCCCTCCATCCAAATCTAGATTCTCTGAAGCTGACTGCTTGGAGATTGAACGCCTAGTCCTGTCTAGACGTGGTTTTTCAGAGGCAGTCATTGATACTATGCTTCACGCTCGTAAACATGTTACTCATAGGATTTACCATAAGATATGGTGTAAATACGTTTTTTGGTGTGAAGCTAAAGGAGTCGGGTGAGGATTCACAGAATTTAATCTTTTCTTCAGGATAGTCTGGAGAAAGGTTTGTCAGTCAGTACTCTGAAGGGTCAGATTTCTGCACTGTCAATCCTTTTTCACAAACGTCTGGCAGAATTACCAGATGTTCAAGCTTTTGTTCAGGCCCTGGTCAGGGCTGTGTTTAAACCTGTTGCTCCTCCTTGGAGCCTTAACCTATTTCTTAAAGTTTTGCAGCAGGCTCCGTTTGAGCCGATGCATGTTGTTGATATAAAGTTGTTATCTTGGAAGGTTTTGTTTCTCCTTGCGATTTCTTCCGCTCGCAGAGTTTTGGAGATTTCAGCTCTGCAGTGTAATTCCCCGTACCTTATTTTTAATGCAGATAAGGCAGTCCTTCGTACTAAATTGGGGTTTCTCCCTAAGGTGATGTTGGATCAAAACATAAATCAGGAAATTGTTGTTCCTTCTTTTTGTCCTAATGCTTCTTCTCATAAGGAACATATTTTGCATAACTTGAATGTTGTGCGTGCTCTAACATTTTATTTACAAGCTACTAAGGATTTTCAGCAATCTTCTGGCCTGTTTGCTGTTTTCTCTTGAAAGCGTAAGGGTTAGAAGGCAACTTTTACAACTCTTTCCCTCTGGTTTAGAAGTATGATTAATATGCTTATGAGACTGCTGGACAGCAGCCTCTTGAGAAAATTAAGGCTCATTCCACTAGGGCTGTCTCCGCATCTTGGGCTTTCAAAAATGAAGCTTCTGTGGAATGGATTTGCAAGGCGGCTACATGGTCCTCTTTGCATACTTTTTCAAAATTCTACAAATTTGATACTTTTGCCTCGGCTAAGGCCTCTTTGGGAGAAAGGTTCTTCAAGCGGTGGAGCCTTCTGTTTAGGTCCTCCTGCCTTGTTCTCCCTCCCTGTTCATTCCGTGTCCTCTAGCTTGGGTATTGGTTCCCACTAGTAATTGGAATGACGTCATGGACTCTCCATGCCATAGGAAAGAAAACAAAATGTATGCTTACATGATACATTTCTTTCTTTCCAGGCATGGAGAGTCCACAAACCCGCTCTATTTTTTCATTATAATTTGGCAGTTTTTTTGAGTAAACCTCAGGCACCTTTTTCATCTTGTGTTTCTTCTTTTTCCATTTTCCTTGGCTGAATGACTGGGGATTATGGGTAAGGGAAGTTACACTGAACAGCTTTGCTGGGGTGCTCTTTGCCTCCTCCTGTTGGCCAGGAGTTGAATATCCCACTAGTGATTGGAATGACATTGTGGACTCTCCATGCCCGGAATGAAAGAAATTTATCAGGTAAGCATAAATTTTGTTTTTATTTGAAAGTGCTGCTGTGTGTGGATTCTTAGAATGTGCTCCTAATATTCCCCAGACTTCTTTTCATGTTCTTTAGAAAAGTTTAATCTTGCAATTTTGTGCCAAAGAGCAAGCAAGGTTTTTTTCTTGGACGTCATCCATAGAGGTTGCCGTTATGCAATGTCCTTCGCACTGTCTGAGCTGACACAGGAACTCTGATAACCCCTGAGTCAAGACAGAACCACTTGCCCATCTATTTTTTGGAGCTAGTTTGTGCAAGTAGTGCACTTTTCATTGCATCATTTAGGAGGATGGCCACTGCAGCTCTAAATAGTGGTACTATAGCTCAATCTATACCACCTGCTAATTGCTGAAACTGTGTCAGTCTTCCTTTATCCTTTTCCATCATTGTGAAGTCTCACAATCAGAATTTTTAATGTCTCTGGTGAATTTTTTTATGTGGAGCCATGATGCAGACAGACACAGCTCATAGGTCCAAAATTGAGAAAGTTCTGGTGTTCAAAGGTCATTTGATAACTATATTAATGCAATTAGGCTAATTGGAAATCACAGGTGTACTCAATTTTATTTAAAATATCACAGTTTTTTAAATTGTGTCAGTAAAGACAGGTGTGTTTACTTTTGTTGCATTGAGTTTCTACTTTGGGGCCTGTATTTCCAATAGAATTATAGGTTAAAAACCCTTTATCCAAACAAAAATATCAAATGTCAAATTTATTTTTTTTTAAATGAATTTTTATTCAGTTTTAGTATGAAAGGTAACACTTGGGGACACGCAGGACCCCTGTTCAAACATACACAAACAAAAGGATCGGACACGCAGGTCCGGTGGCAATAGCTGTCAAAACACTGATACATCATAAATAAATTGCAGGGATTTGTGGTGAAAATAGTTCACCCAGATTGAACCCTGGTGTGGGCTCTGAATATGGGAGGGGGGGGGGGGGTGATACTTATAGATTAGATTTAATACTCCAAAGATCAGGTCAGGATAACTAGCAGTAATATGAATTAATGGATTTGAGCCTAGCACACGCTGAACCTAGCACACACTGTAACCAGCACACACTGTGCCTAGCACACAGTATATCCAGCACACATTGTACCTAGCACACAGGATACCTAACACCCACTGTACCTAGCTCACACTATACCTAGCACACGCCGTACCCAGCACCCGCCTTGCCGAGCATGCGGGGTACCTAGCACACGCTGTGTCTAGCTCACATTATACCTAGCACACATTGTACCTGGCACATATTGTACTTAGCACACATGGCACCTAGCATCCACTGTACCTAGCTCACGCTATACCTCGCACACGCCGTACCCAGCACCCACCTTGCCTAGCACATGCAGTACCTAGCACACGTTGAACCTAGCACACATGATACCTAGCACACATGGTACCTAGCACACATGATACCTAGCACACATGATACCTAGCACACACGATGCCCAGCACACATGATACCTAGTTCACGATATACCTAGCACACGCCGTACCCAGCACCCACCATGCCTAGCACACGCGGTACCTAGCACACGCTGTGTCTAGCTCACATTGTACCTAGCACACATTGTACCTAGCATACATTGTACCTAGCATACATTGTACCTAGCACACATTGTACCTAGCACACATGGCACCTAGCATCCACTGTACCTAGCTCACGCTATACCTAGCACACGCCGTACCCAGCACCCACCTTGCCTAGCACATGCAGTACCTAGCACACTTTGAACCTAGCACACGATACCTAGCACACATGATACCTAGCACACATGATACCTAGTTCATGCTATTCCTAGCACACGTCGTACCCAGCACCCACCTTGCCGAGCACACACGGTACCTAGCACACATTGTACCCTGCACACATTATACCTAGCACACATTGTACCTAGCCCACATGGAACCTAGCATCTACCGTACCTAGCTCACGCTATACCTAGCACACGCAGTACCCAGCACCCATCTTGCCTAGCACACGTTGAACCTAGCACATATGGTACCTAGCACACATCATACCTAACACACATGATACCTAGCATCCAAGACACCCAGCACACCTGATACCTAGCTCACGCTATTCCTAGCACACACCGTACCCAGCACCCGCCTTGCCGAGCACACGCGGTACCCAGCACACATTGTACTTAGCACACGCTGTACTTAGCTCACGTTATACCTAGTACACATTGTACCCAGCTCACATGATGCCTAACCCCACTGTTCCTGACTCACGCTATACCCAGCACACACCATACCCAGCACCCGCCTTGCCTAGCACATGCAGTACCTAGCACACTTTGAACCTAGCACACGATACCTAGCACACATGATACCTAGCACACATGATACCTAGTTCATGCTATTCCTAGCACACGTCGTACCCAGCACCCACCTTGCCGAGCACACACGGTACCTAGCACACATTGTACCCTGCACACATTATACCTAGCACACATTGTACCTAGCCCACATGGAACCTAGCATCTACCGTA
Organism: Bombina bombina; assembly: GCF_027579735.1. Lineage (NCBI taxonomy): Eukaryota > Metazoa > Chordata > Amphibia > Anura > Bombinatoridae > Bombina > Bombina bombina. Next base: position 532,383,157 of record NC_069501.1, on the reverse strand, counting down.
CCTAGCTCACGCTATACCTAGCACACGCAGTACCCAGCACCCATCTTGCCTAGCACACGTTGAACCTAGCACATATGGTACCTAGCACACATCATACCTAACACACATGATACCTAGCATCCAAGACACCCAGCACACCTGATACCTAGCTCACGCTATTCCTAGCACACACCGTACCCAGCACCCGCCTTGCCGAGCACACGCGGTACCCAGCACACATTGTACTTAGCACACGCTGTACTTAGCTCACGTTATACCTAGTACACATTGTACCCAGCTCACATGATGCCTAACCCCACTGTTCCTGACTCACGCTATACCCAGCACACACCATACCCAGCACCCGCCTTGCCTAGCACACGCGGCACCTAGCACACGCTGTACCTAGCACACAATGTACCTAGCACACATTGTACCTAGCACACATTGTACCTAGCACACGTTGTACACGTTGTACCTAGCACACGTTGTACCTAACACACGTTGTACCTAACACACGTTGTACCTAGCACACGTTGTACCTAGCACACGTTGTACCTAGCACACGTTGTACCTAGCACACATGGAATCTAGCACACATGGAACCTAGTTCCAACTGTGGAACAAGGTCAGGGGTTTTACTCAAATCTGTTTGTAGTTCCCAAAAAAGAGGGAACTTTCAGACCAATTCTGGATTTAAAAATTCTAAACAAATTTCTCAGAGTTCCATCGTTCAAAATGGAAACCATTCGAACAATTTTACCTACAATCCAGGAGGGTCAATTTATGACTACCGTGGATTTAAAGGATGCGTACCTACATATTCCTATCCACAAAGATCATCATCAGTTCCTAAGGTTCGCCTTTCTGGACAAACATTACCAGTTCGTGGCTCTCCCATTCGGGCTAGCCACTGCTCCAAGGATTTTCACAAAGGTGCTCGGGTCCCTTCTAGCGGTCCTAAGACCAAGGGGTATTGCAGTGGCACCTTATCTGGACGACATTCTAATCCAAGCGTTGTCTCTTTCCAAAGCAAAGGCTCATACAGACATTGTTCTAGCCTTTCTCAGATCTCACGGGTGGAAGGTGAACGTAGAAAAGAGTTCCCTGTCTCCGTTGACAAGTGTTCCCTTTTTGGGAACAATAATAGATTCTTTAGAAATGAAGATCTTCCTGACAGAAGTCAGAAAGTCAAAGCTTCTAAACGCTTGTCAAGTTCTTCACTCTATTCTGCAGCCTTCCATAGCTCAGTGCATGGAAGAAGTAGGGTTGATGGTTGCAGCAATGGACATAGTTCCTTTTGCTCGAATTCATCTAAGACCATTACAACTGTGCATGCTCAAGCAGTGGAATGGGGACTATACAGACTTGTCTCCAATGATTCAAGTAGACCAGATGACCAGAGACTGACTCCGTTGGTGGTTGACCCAGGATCACCTGTCCCAGGGAATGAGTTTCCGCAGACCAGAGTGGGTCATTGTCACGACCGACGCCAGTCTATTAGGCTGGGGCGCGGTCTGGGGTTCCCTGAAAGCTCAGGGTCTATGGTCTCGGGAAGAGTCTCTTTTCCCGATAAACATCCTGGAACTGAGAGCGATATTCAATGCTCTCCGGGCTTGGCCTCAACTAGCGACTGTAGCGTACATCAACCATCAGGGGGGAACAAGGAGTTCCTTGGCGATGAGAGAGGTGTCCAAAATCATCAAATGGGTGGAGGATCACTCCTGCCACCTATCTGCAATCCACATCCCAGGAGTAGACAACTGGGAGGCGGATTATCTGAGTCGTCAGACTTTCCATCCGGGGGAGTGGGAACTCCACCCGGAGGTGTTTGCCCAGTTAACTCAATTATGGGGCATTCCAGACATGGATCTGATGTCATCTCGTCAGAACTTCAAGGTTCCTTGCTACGGGTCCAGATCCAGGGATCCCAAGGCGGCTCTAGTGGATGCATTAGTGGCGCCTTGGTCGTTCAACCTAGCTTATGCGTTTCCACCGTTCCCCCTCCTTCCCAGGCTTGTAGCCAGGATCAAACAGGAGAAGGCCTCGGTGATTCTGATAGCTCCTGCATGGCCACGCAGGACTTGGTATGCAGACCTGGTGAATATGTCATCGGCTCCACCATGGAAGCTACCTTTGAGACAGGATCTTCTAGTACAAGGTCCATTCGAACATCCAAATCTAGTTTCTCTGCAGCTGACTGCTTGGAAATTGAACGTTTGATTTTATCCAAGCGTGGGTTTTCAGATTCAGTGATAGATACCCTGATCCAAGCCAGAAAACCTGTGACTAGAAAGATTTACTATAAAATATGGAAAAGATATATCTGTTGGTGTGAATCCAAGGGATTCTCCTGGAGTAAGATTAAAATTCCTAGGATCCTCTCCTTTCTCCAAGAAGGTTTGGATAAGGGATTGTCAGCGAGTTCTCTAAAAGGACAGATTTCTGCTTTATCTGTCTTGTTACACAAACGACTGGCAGCTGTGCCAGATGTACAAGCTTTTGCACAGGCTTTGGTTAAAATCAAGCCTGTTTACAGACCCTTGACTCCTCCCTGGAGTCTAAATTTAGTTCTTTCAGTTCTGCAAGGGGTTCCGTTTGAACCCTTACATTCCATAGATATTAAGTTACTATCTTGGAAAGTTTTGTTTTTGGTTGCTATTTCTTCTGCTAGAAGAGTTTCTGAATTATCTGCTTTGCAGTGTGACCCACCCTATTTGGTGTTTCATTCAGATAAGTTTGTTTTGCGTACCAAGCCTGGTTTTCTTCCAAAAGTTGTTTCCAACAAGAACATTAACCAGGAAATAGTTGTTCCTTCTTTGTGTCCGAATCCAGTTTCAAAGAAGGAACGTTTGTTACACAATTTAGATGTAGTCCGCGCTTTAAAGTTCTATTTAGAAGCAACAAAGGATTTCAGACAAACTTCTTCTTTGTTTGTCGTTTATTCTGGTAAGAGGAGAGGACAAAAAGCTACTGCTACCTCTCTTTCTTTCTGGCTGAAAAGCATCATCCGATTGGCTTATGAGACTGCCGGCCGGCAGCCTCCTGAACGAATCACAGCTCACTCTACTAGGGCTGTGGCTTCCACATGGGCCTTCAAGAACGAGGCTTCTGTTGATCAGATATGTAAGGCAGCGACTTGGTCTTCTCTGCACACTTTTGCCAAATTCTACAAATTTGATACTTTGCTTCTTCGGAGGCTATTTTTGGGAGTAAGGTTTTGCTAGCCGTGGTGCCTTCTGTTTAGGTAACCTGATTTGCTCCCTCCCTTCATCCGTGTCCTAAAGCTTTGGTATTGGTTCCCACAAGTAAGGATGACGCCGTGGACCGGACACACCAATGTTGGAAAAAACAGAATTTATGCTTACCTGATAAATTACTTTCTCCAACGGTGTGTCCGGTCCACAGCCCGCCCTGGTTTTTTAATCAGGTTTGAAAAATTTCTTTCTCTATACACTAGTCACCACGGCACCCTATAGTTTCTCTTTTTTTTCTCCTAACCGTCGGTCGAATGACTGGGGGGGCGGAGCCTGGGAGGAACTATATGGACAGCTTTTGCTGTGCTCTTTGCCATTTCCTGTTGGGGAAGAGAATATTCCCACAAGTAAGGATGACGCCGTGGACCGGACACACCGTTGGAGAAAGTAATTTATCAGGTAAGCATAAATTCTGTTTTTATAGTACCTCATTTAGGCTGGATCATCTTTTACCCTTAAAAGAACTGTAGAATTATGTAGACCAAACTTATATAGCGATGGATATTACAAAACCAGTAACAACATCCAGTGACTATCTGACTAACTATATTAGCCTGAGGAATCTAGCAAACGAACATCACATCAGTACAGAAAGGAAATAAGGGTTAGTGAGGTTGCAATGGAAATCATCGGGAAGCATATACTAACGCCAATGTATTTGGAATATTAATTATAAATAGCCCTTTTTTTTTTTTCTTTTCCCTTTTTTTTTATTCTTTCTCCCCTCATACACCTACCATAATGGCAAAAAGCATAATGTTAAATAAAGTTAACAGAGCCATTCAAGCAATTGATGCCATAATAATAAATTAAGGAGGTTGTCAATAATAAATATTTAGAAGGGAAAGGAAAATACCAAGTAGGTTGCGTGTGGGAGGCAAACATAACTATAAGTATGTCTATGGGGCAAAACATATCTATAAGCCCAATATTACCATATCACTTCTGCAAAAATAGTTAACCTATCTAGTACATTACTAATGAAAGGATTCATACACTGTATGCTATGTCGCTAGCTAAATAATTAAGTTTGGGTGGCGTATAGTAACAAATAAAGCTCCAAGTCACGGAGTTGCGGTAGCACCGTTATCTGACTCTCAGTGGGTGGATGTAGGGTCACACTTCATAACACAGGTTATGCTAGCAGATTATCCTATATTAAAACTAAGTAAGGCTTCTGTACCAGTGAGGGCAAGATAGTAAAAGCAAAAATTTCTTACAGCAGAACTGACAGTGGTTTGCAGTTACCCAAGCTTAAGACAACTATTGTTATTACTAGATAATATAATAAACAACCAGAAATAAGCGAAAGAACAAGTCTAATAGGTATTAAATGCGACAAAAATAAGTTGAAGCATGATCTCTTGTAAGGACAATGTCCGCAAGCATAGTCTTAAGTACGCAGTGCTATATTACCCTATTCCCATCTTGCAGGCAGACATCTGCAAACTCAGTGACCCATGCTGCTGCAAAGATTGAGCAGGCTGAAGAAGCGTCTAAACAGAGGGACAACTCAAAGGTGCTGTACTAAGTTTTCTACAGTCCCAGAGTAGATTCTAAGTTCTAGAATTGTAGCAGTAGTCCGTCTCATTACTCGTGGTAGGAGTAAACACAAATTTTACATTGGAGTCAAGATAACCCCTCTCTACTCCGGAACACTCTCCCATCGCCACTACCAGTAGAAGATCCACTAATGGCACCCTCTGCAGTAGATGATGTGGGTTTTATGGTCTCTGTGTTGGGGGTAGGGGCAGCGGTGTTGCTTTCCTGTATCCGTAGTGATCTGTCGCTATAAAATCAGTGCAGGTGTTGTTGCACTATGGCAATACGACCTTGTCCCCTCCTATGGCTGTAACATTTTACCCACTCCTGCTGTTATGATGTTGTGGTTAGTAACAGCAGATGGTGTATTTGTGTTTTTTTTTTCCCCCCTGTAAGATTTAGCGCTGTTTTTAAACACCTCTCAAAGATGTTGTTATTCCTTGGTGCGGATACTATGATAATGGCCCTGTGATGTGTACAGTCTGTTTCAATGGGGTGGCCAGAGGTATTGGGCAATGTGGAGTGTTATACGCTTACCCTGTCTGCAGCGTTAGATCCTCATAGTATGTTTATGCGGGCCCTACCTCTGCAGTGTCTCCTTCCAGAGGTCTCAAAATAGCCGCCGTTCGCGCCAAGATTGTAAAAGAAGCGCAGTCTCTGTCACCGATTTCAATCCTTGAATCTCACGTCTCTTCAGTCAGCACCACCACTCACTACTACAGCACAGCTCCCTACTCAGTCAGTCCTTCAGGTTTCCACTGGGGTGAGGTGGACGTATCGGGAAAGGGTAGCCGGTAGTCGGGTTAATTCACTGTGCTCAGCCAGCAGCCTCCGATGTAGGGGTTTCCCTTAAGTCGCCTCCTTAAACTCTGTTGCTCCGGAGCGGATCCCCGACCCTCCGGAGCATTGCCGACAACAGCTTTGTAGCTTAGAGAGATATGGTTCCTAAAAATGCCTGCAATAAAGCCGCATCTTCACCCTAGTTTCAAAACAGGGCAGGAGTGTAGGCAAAAGATGAAGTATTCTTCAGGCTGATGAATTTGCCCGTAAAATGAATAACCCTGGGCTCAAAATAGGGCATGAGTGTAGGCAATAGATGGAGTGCTCTTTAGGCTGGTGAATTTGCCCATCAAATTATATAAAATAAGCTTTTATCAAATATTTGGTCGGGAGCTCCATGTCTGCACGTCTGATCTGTGCTGCGTCTAGCTCCGCCCCCCAAATGTCAAATTTTTAATGTTACATTTTAACATTTCAAAATACAGCTTATACATTTAACTAACGATAGTTTAATATAAATGTAATACTTTTGTGACTTACAGGCAGAGAAGTGCTTAGAAGAACTTAGTATTTCTTCCTCCAACAATGCCGGAATACATTAGACAGATGTTGTACCTGCGTCTGAAAATATTGCTGCAGTCGAAGTTCCCAGAAGGAGGGATTGCAGCAGTTCCAATCTTTTGGGTGAGTAGTGTAGCTGGCGGGTCCCAGTCTATGTTCTCAGTGGTAAGTTGTCTGAGCAGTGTCTTGCTCTAAATGGTAACAGGGGGTATGAAAACAAGGGAGTCATAGATGCTGTTCACAACAGACAAGATTGCTCGCTTGGTGAAGGGCTTTTCACAAGCTGCAACCATAAATGTGAAAATATCTTGTTTGATGTCCCACAGCAGACATAGGCTGCGCTGCATGGGAGGCACATCAGAATCAAAATCAAGATCTATCAAGCTGATGGCATGGTCGTCAGAGGGGAATACTTTTATTACCTTCTGACTGTGTTTCTCCATCTTTGGTTTTCTCTTCAGGGTGCGCTTAAAAGAGGAAAATCTAGCAGCTGCTTGTTGTAGATTGTTAGGTAGCTTCTCCTTTGGAGAACGGAAAGGTAGAGGTGCTACCCAGCTGTTGGCATAATCCTGAGAGAACTCTCTATACGTAAGTCTGAGAAATTCCCTGTGTTCTCTTGCGAGTGCCAGTTTGTTGTTATCACTGGTATAATTAAACACCATTGATCCAAACGTGTTGTCCCAAGACTGAAAGGCATTCATGATACTTAGGTTGTTATGCTGCCACTTACTGTGGTTAAATTTCTCTTTCACACAGTAGTGGTGTGGGCATGGTTCAAGACAGGTGTTGCAACCATCTGCCAAGATCTGTATTTTGAAGGAAGAGATCTGCCTATACAGACGATGCCTATGATAACCCAACCTAGATCAAGGCGTTGGGTAAATCGAGCATCATGTGGTCCATTAATTTGTTGATGAACCTTATGTACTCTGAGCATGTCTCTGCCTAGAAGAAGCAGGATATCTGCTATCTTGTTGAGGGCTGGAATCTCTTTAGCAATAGCCCTTAGATGAGAATGGTAAAGAGCAGCATCTGGTGTAGGGAACTCTTCTTTGTTAGATAGGATCTGGTTGCACTCGACGAGTGTTGGTAAGGATAACTTCAGATTGTCCCAGAGAGAAGCTACTACGAGTCCGCTGGCTATTCTTCCAGAGACCTCTGCAATACCACTACATTTTCCCAAAGTATAAGGGTAGGCATCTCCCTTTAAGTTAAAAAGATCAAAGAGTTCCGATCTTGCAAGCGATCTATTGCTCTGATCGTCGAGGATGGCATACACCTTAAGAGACTTTTCTGGATGACCCTTGGGGTATACGTACATTAACTAAACATATTTTAGCACAGGATTAGCACGCAGATTTCTGTACAGGAAGAAGACACTGTGGTAGCTACTTGATCTGTAGTCTCCCCGTCGTGATTGACACAGGAAAGGAGTCTGCTGATGATGCAGGGATGTACTGAGATGGATGCAGCACATGTACATGATCCTCACAATCGCACTCTATGCAGTTGATAGGTATCTTACAGTCCTTGGCAAAATGCTCAGTGAAAGCACAACATCTGAAACACACCCAATATGTCTTTATGAGTTCTATGCGCTCCTGGAGCGGTTTCTTTCTAAAGCCGATGCACTTTTTGAGGGGATGTGGCTTCTTATAAATAGGACAAAGGTGGTTAGGATTCTCAATCTGTTTACCCTGTTTGCTCTGATCTGAAGTAGAAGGGGGAAGGACATTAGTCTTTTTCACTGCTACAGGACCCCTGCAGTTTCTGAGATTAGAGCGCGGGTTGTTGTATGTCTGAGGAGGGGGATTAGGGGCATTAAACTCACTGTAGGAAAAACTGGGTCATTCTCCATTCCTGCAATATCCTTGATGAACTCGCAGAAATAGGAGAATGGAGGAAAGGAGACTTAAGTCTCTTTTTATACTTTTACCCAAGCGCAGCCCATTTTTCCTGAAGATTGTATGGCAGCTTGGAAACTATTGGGTTTACCCCACGAGCAGTGTCCAGATAGCTTAGACCAGGTAGGTCTGCTTTAGCCAGCTGGAGCTCTAAAAGAAGGTCACTGAGTTCCAAGAGTTTTTGGTTGTCCTTGCCGGATATTTTTGGGAAATTCTGCATTCTCTATGGCTGCGGGGCTGCCAAAGCTTTGTTCTATTCCTTGCCAAGCAGCATTGAGGCCTACTGTTGGGTTATCAATGTGGACAGCTCTGAGTCTTTTGACACGATCTGTAGACTGTGGGCTCAGCCACCTGATCAGCAGGTCAAGCTTCTCAGCAGGGGTAATGCCAAGGTCGCTAATAGCATTTCTGAAGGCACTTTTCCAGCTTCTATAATTTTCAGGCTGATCGTCAAACTTTGAAAGGCCGGTCTTGGTAAGCTCACGGTGAACCATGTACCTTACAAACTCTGACATGTCTGATTTCTCTGACTTTGAGTTGGGAATTGCAGGTTGAAAGGTGTTGATCATCTTGCTTGTGGTATTCTGGTTAGGTGACATAGGGTAGTATGGGGTTGCATAGGAATTAAGCCCTGGAGTCGGTTTAAAGTTTACAGACCTTGTCAGGCATGGGTTTGAAGCTGTATGGTTGCCAGGGATTTGGCAAAATGTTGGCGGGTTGGCTTGCTGGTGCACTAAGGTGTGTGAAGAAAGGTCAGGGTGCTTAGTGGGTAGTGCATTGTACTGACCTTGGGCACAGAGTGCTGCTGAAGAGTCTGTGCCCTGTAGCTTTGGAGGAATTTCTCTGTCAGGAACATTTGAGGCAATCAGCGGTTCACTATTTTCGTTTAGTACATAGTCTCTGGTGTGCTTAAGGGGATCCTCTGAATCCATGTCGCTTAAGCCGGTGCTGTCTCTCTTGCTGCCACTGGTGCCTTCTTCTAGAACCCTTAATGTTGCCTTGGCTGTGGCGTGCTCACATTTTTTCTCTAGAGCTTCTATTTCTGATCTTTCCTTAGCTACTGCTGCTTCCATTTCAGCTTTCCGTTACTCAAAAGCCGCCTGTACCTTGGTATCCTCTGCTTTTGCACGGGCTTGAATAAACTGTTGGCTGAGTGTTGAACTCTTTGAAAATTGTTAATATTTTGACCTTTTGAAATCTGAGCATCTTGTATGCTTGCTAGGCGCGGAAGTGTGGGAAAAACAGTATCTTGGAGTTAAGCAATTCTCGTTTCCCCCTTTACTTTGGCCTGATGTACTAAATTGTCTCTAAATTAAGGCATTGCAATTCTTTTAAAGCTTTTTCAGAGTTTATCTTCTATAAATTAGAGAAATAAATTTGACTGTGCACAAGATACTGTGTATGAGCTGTAGAAAGCTGTCCTAGAGCTCCCTCTAGTGATAACGCATCACAAGTGGACTGTGTGATTGTGTCGACATGACTGATTACCTGTTCCCAAAGCCATTTCAATTGTTGCAATATTTCACAGTTTATGTCCTTAAGCATTTCAATGATATTCCAGGTAAGTTTTGTGCTGTGTTTGCTTTTAGCTGGATTGGAATCTATAGTGTCTTTGTCTGAGACATATTGCTTTTCCTGTGGTGATAGTGAGCTTCTTCTCTCTGCCATGTCTTACACAGATGAGGATGGTTAGAAAGGAACTGTTTAGTAGCTGGCTGGATAATAGACTCTGTGTGGCAGAGATATAACCAATTTACACAGGCACACACTCTGCAGCTGTATCTGTCTTTATCTGTGTGATGCAGTTAGAATATCTGTTTACTATTTCACCCTTCAGGCTGCTCTGTGTTGCTAGCAGTTGTAAAGGTCTTTATCTATGTGATGCACATAGAATATCTGTTCACTGTTTCACACTGCAGGTTGCTATAACTGTGTTGCCAGCAGGTGTAAATGTCTTGATCTATGTGATGCAGTTAGAATATCTGTTCACTGTCTCACACTGCAGATTGCATTATCTTGCTAGCAGTTTTCACTTGTCTTTTCTTCATAAACGGGGAGAGTCCACATTACTTTTGTGAATTCAGAGCCTGGCCACCAGGAGGAGGCAAAGACACCCAGCCAAAGGCTTAAAATACCTCCCCCACTTCCCTCATCCCCCAGTCATTCTTTGCCTTTCGTCACAGGAGGTTGGCAGAGAAGTGTCAGAAGATTAAACATAGTCTCTTATGGAGTGTAGTACTCTTCCAAATGGGACTTGAGTTTTAAGTAGTCCTGTCAGCCTCTCAGCGAGAGCATTGATGAACGTTAGAGTCCAGCGATGCAGAGAGAGTCTTTCTGCGAAACCATCCCGACTCATATTAACAGCTTCTTAGCAATCAGCGTTGACGAGTTTCGCTGCCTGCTTTGTTCACTCAAGTCCATGTCAGAAGTGAGGCTACCATCTGTCACACTTGAAAGGCCGTGTTCCTGTTCCACAGCGTGGATTCTGGTAAGATCGTTTCATTTTACTCTAATGTGTGAAGTGTAATGTAAACAAAGAAGCAGGGTCTCAGTGGGACTCCTTTATCTTATGGAATTGAGGGTTAATATCTCCTGAGGGGGGTTATTGAACAGGGGGGACTTTAATCATGTTTGTTATGTGATTCTGTCTGCTAATGTGTAGTGTCACTTGGACTCGTGGCTAAATCGGAACAGAACAGCCTTTTTTGTCAGGCTGCACGGCCCTTGGCGCTTTTTTTTCATGCCTGCATGGTGTACCTTGTGACTAGACGAGGTCAGGTTTCTAGTCTCCATTTCCGTATTTCTGACTGCTTGGCAAAGGGGAAGAGTCTGTTTCGCTAGTTTTCTGGGTCATAGGAGGTGGTGAGTGCCCCAGCCATTGAAGGTGTAAGGTGCCATTTTTATTTTTTCTATCCATAATTTCTATCCAAGTTATGGAGGATTCTGATTTTATGGAGACAGATGTTTCCGATTCAGATTCTACTTCTTGTGAAGAGTATGAAATGGCCCAGGTAATCCACGTCCATCAGTTATGTTCCGCATGCCGCTTTAGAGTGCTCTTTTCTCCCGAAACAGGGAACTGAGAGTCCGCCAAGCCATCCACCCCTGGGGACCCAATATTCCGCGAGGCGAGTGCCCTAGAACCTTCTTTGGCTACACAAGCAGGTGTCCCTAATGCCATTACCCCTTCTCCAGAAGGCGGCTTGTTTCCTCCAGAGGTTACATCATGGTTCTGCGCGGCCATATCTATGGCATTGGCGCATTTACATCTTCCAGGAAGGGAGATGTTGATGAGATACTGTCCGTGGTCTGTTAACCAGAGCTCGTCAGACGGGGGATCGTCTGGGTCAGATCAGCCCTCTGGGGAAGCGGTTTCCTCTGAGGCTTCAGGGGCCCAATCCTTCCTTTTGTTATAGACTGGCCCGCCTTCGTGTCCTGCTGCGGCATGTTTTAGTGGTGCTGGAGGATCCCAGTCCTGATGGGTTGAGGGGTCCTCGGTCCCGGACGGCAAGCTGGATTAGACGTGGGGGGATGAAGTTAATCTCCTTGCGTCTCCAATTTACCCTTTACTTTAAGGTATCCTATTCCAGTTCTGAGCTTTGGGAGAATTGGATCTCTGACCAGCTGGTCCTGTGAAGTGTGTCCGTTATTCTTGGGCGTTAACCTGCTGGTGTTGCCTTCTTTTAATTTGATCCGTTTAGGATGCATTTTATTTCATTTTGAAAGTTCATGCATGTTATAATTTTTTTACTTTCTTCTCTGGAATTTGATACTAGCGATTTTGTGGTCGCATCGGCGCTTCCGCGGAAGTTATATGGAAGTTAGGACATTGTTATGTTCTACTGTTTGTCTGTTTTATTGTCTATCCCTTCTAGGGTTATGACTTTATGTGGCCTTGGAAGTTCTTGGGTGCCCTATGCATCAGGCTGGTCCTGGTTGGGTACTAGTTTTCTGTCCCTGGGGGTCTATAACAGACAAGTGGTGCCAGTTATACATGGCTGGTCTGGTTGGGGTTCCGAGTGGTTCACTCTTGTTTGAGTTTAGTTTCCTTGTTTTTCGTTACAAGTTATAGGTGGCCTTTCGTTCCAAGACGTCAGGCTGGTCCTCGTTTATCTTCTGGGGGCATCAGAGGGATTGTGCTCAGTTCCTAATTGCCCTATCCATGTTTAGCTGGTGGGGTTTCCAAGGTTCGGATCCTGCTAAGGCATACTCTGTAGACTCCTGGGTTCTTTTGGTTCAGGTGTTTCTCCTTCCCATAGTGGGTTGGAGTTTCAGAGGATTCCATGGAAATCCGTGGTTCCAGGTTCTGGTGGTCTTTACTCATCTCTTCCTTTGAGGCTTCCTTTGAGATTTTCCTCTTGGACTCTGTTTCCTTGATGATGGTACCTCTTCCTTCGGGTCGAGGCCGATTGGGCCTTCTGTCCCTTTTCCTTGGGACTGGCCTTCTGGTCATCGGTTTCTGGAAGTTAGGGCCTTTTGGTCTTTGTTCTACTTCCGGAATCTCGTCTGCTCCCATACTTTTGGAGCGTGACAGTTTATGTGGTCTCCTTCTTTTTGGTTGTTGCCCCTGCTTTGGCGTTTGAATTTTTATCCCCCTTGGTTTATCATGCTCGTTTATTCGTAAATCCTTGAGCTGTAGTGCTTCCGGGAAGTTGATCCTGAGATCTTGGAGACTATTGTTATCTTCTCAATCTAGATTTTCTAGGTTTGAGCCCTGTTCTCTTGTTCATTTACCTTAGTCTTTGGACTTAGTGGGTGTTGTCCCTAGAGCCTTTAGGGGTCAACCAGAGTTGTTGTTGTGTTGCTTTCATCATTGCCTAGCACCCTTAGGTTGGGAGTTTGAATCCCGCCGGGGTCTTTGAAGCACTCTGTGTCTGGGATACTTACGTGAGAGTTCAGTGTCTAAGATGCCTTGGATGTGACTGGGATTGCATCGCCTGTGGTGCAGGGTCTGCTCCTGATGGGGTAACCCGGTGGTTCCTCAGGGGTTATTAGTTTGTTTAAAGCCGGCTCTGGGTGTCTGGGTTTTCTGTTCCTTGTCTTCGACTGGACATTTTGGGTTTCTGTATCCAGATCCCTTAGGACTGGTTCGGGACGGCCCAGTTCCTGTTTCTGGGACATCTTCTGTTCCCACGGGCGGATTTTTCTCTCTCTTAACGGAGAATTGGACATTTCTGCTGGGTTGACTGTAGTGACCGAATGGTTCTTCGTTTGGTACTTTACCTTTTGAGTCCATGTACAGCTTTACACTCCATCCATACCTGTGTGCGGGTGAGCTGTTTTTGTTCCCCTCCCTTTGGGGTGGACTTGGCATTCCACAGTTTCCGCCTGGTGCTCGGAGGTTTTGTCTTCCTCTGTTCAGTGGGGTTGACCCCCTGCCTTGAGGCAGGATGGCGGGTGAAGGGCTGGATTTCTTGTGATATGCCATTACTGTAGTTTAGTAGAGGGTCTCCTTTTGGGAGTGTTCTTAGTCTTCGGGAAGGGAGCTGCGACTGGGTTCTGGAACCCGAGCTCTTTTTAGGCTGGATCCCCTCCCTTTTTCTTCCTGAAGGTCTTGGTGATTCTGGGAATTTTTAATTTCTTTGTCTTTTCGGACATTGCCAGTCTCTTTGGTGCTGGGTCTGTTGCCCGGAATGAGGGTCAGGGATCTGTCTGATCTGTTGAACTTTAACTGTGTATCATAGATAAATCTTGTGAGCCTTCCTTAGGGGGAGGCTTTGCAGTGGATCCCTCCTCAGCAGGTAGTTTCCTCTGCTGGTTCTGGGTACTATCCTTCCTTTCCTGCTTTTCTTGGGAAGGTGTTGTTCTGCACTACTTTGGAGTTTTTCTTTTCTGAAGACGGTCCTGTGCAGTTTACTAGCTTGGAGCTAGGGTTGGCGACTTGTGTTCGATTAGACCACCTTTGCAGCAGGAAGCCTATGGTTTTCGGAAGAACGTATTCAGCTATTCTGATGCAGTTTTCTTCTGTTAAGTGTGATCAGTCCACGGGTCATCATTACTTCTGGGATATTAACTGCTCCCCTACAGGAAGTGCAAGAGGATTCACCCAGCAGAGCTGCATATAGCTCCTCCCCTCTACGTCACTCCCAGTCATTCTCTTGCACCCAGCAACTAGATAGGTCGTGTGAGAGGACTATGGTGATTATACTTAGTTTTATATCTTCAATCAAAAGTTTGTTATTTTAAAATAGCACCGGAGTGTGTTATTACCTCTCTGGCAGAGTTTGAGGAAGAATCTACCAGAGTTTTGCTATGATTTTAGCCGGAGTAGTTAAGATCATATTGCTGTTCTCGGCCATCTGAGGAGTGAGGTAAACTTCAGATCAGGGGACAGCGGGCAGATGAATCTGCATAGAGGTATGTAGCAGTTTTTATTTTCTGACAATGGAATTGATGAGAAAATCCTGCCATACCGATATAATGTCATGTATGTATACTTTACACTTCAGTATTCTGGGGAATGGTACTTCACTAGAATTACACTGTAAGAAATATATAAAGCTGTTTAATAACTAGAGATTATGTTTAACGTTTTTGCTGGAATGTAAAATCGTTTTCATTTGCTGAGGTACTGTGTGAATAAATGTTTGGGCACCATTTTTCCACTTGGCAGTTGCTTAAATCTGTTTTTTCTGTCAGTTTCTGTTCTCCCTCACTGCTGTGTGTGTGGGGGAGGGGCGCTTTTACTACGCATCAAATATTTCAGTCAGCAACTCATTGTATTCCCTGCATGATCCGGTTCATCTCTACAGAGCTCAGGGGTCTTCAAAACTTATTTTGAGGGAGGTAATTTCTCTCAGCAGAGCTGTGAGAATTATAGTTTGACTGAAATAAAAACTTTTATTCTGTAATTTGTTTCCTGCTTTCAGAAATTGTTATCTTTGCTAATGGGATTAAACCTTTGCTAAAGTTGTGTTGTTTACAAGGATTGAGGCTATAACTGTTTCAATTTATTAATTTTTAACTGTCATAGATCTTCTGTGCTTCTTAAAGGCACAGTACGTTTTAATATTATTCTATTTGAATTGTATTTCCAAGTTGCAAGTTTATTTGCTAGTGTGTTAAACATGTCTGATTCAGAAGATGATACCTGTGTCATTTGTTGCAATGCCAAAGTGGAGCCCAATAGAAATTTATGTACTAACTGTATTGATGCTACTTTAAATAAAAATCAATCTGTACAAATTGAACAAATTTCACCAAACAACGAGGGGAGAGTTATGCCGACTAACTCGCCTCACGTGTCAGTACCTACATCTCCCGCTCAGAGGGAGGTGCGTGATATTGTAGCGCCGAGTACAGCTGGGCGGCCATTACAAATCACATTACAGGATATGGCTACTGTTATGACTGAAGTTTTGGCTAAATTACCAGAACTAAAAGGTAAGCGTGATCACTCTGGGGTGAGAACAGAGTGCGCTGATAATATTAGGGCCATGTCAGACACTGCGTCACAGGTGGCAGAACATGAGGACGGAGAACTTCATTCTGTGGGTGACGGTTCTGATCCAAACAGACTGGATTCAGATATTTCAAATTTTAAATTTAAACTGGAAAACCTCCGTGTATTACTAGGGGAGGTGTTAGCGGCTCTGAATGATTGTAACACAGTTGCAATACCAGAGAAAATGTGTAGGTTGGATAAATATTTTGCGGTACCGACGAGTACTGAGGTTTTTCCTATACCTAAGAGACTTACTGAAATTGTTACTAAGGAATGGGATAGACCCGGTGTGCCGTTCTCACCCCCTCCGATATTTAGAAAAATGTTTCCAATAGACGCCACCACAAGGGACTTATGGCAAACGGTTCCTAAGGTGGAGGGAGCAGTTTCTACTTTAGCTAAGCGTACCACTATCCCGGTGGAGGATAGCTGTGCTTTTTCAGATCCAATGGATAAAAAGTTAGAGGGTTACCTTAAGAAAATGTTTGTTCAACAAGGTTTTATATTGCAACCCCTTGCATGCATTGCGCCGATCACGGCTGCAGCGGCATTCTGGATTGAGTCTCTGGAAGAGAACATTGGTTCAGCTACTCTGGACGACATTACGGACAGGCTTAGAGTCCTTAAACTAGCTAATTCATTCATTTCGGAGGCCGTAGTACATCTTACTAAACTTACGGCGAAGAATTCAGGATTCGCCATTCAGGCACGCAGGGCGCTGTGGCTAAAATCCTGGTCAGCTGATGTTACTTCTAAGTCTAAATTGCTTAATATACCTTTCAAAGGGCAGACCTTATTCGGGCCCGGGTTGAAAGAGATTATCGCTGACATTACAGGAGGTAAAGGCCATGCCCTGCCTCAGGACAAAGCCAAGACTAGACAGTCTAGTTTTCGTTCCTTTCGTAATTTCAAAGCAGGAGCAGCATCAACTTCCTCTGCACCAAAACAGGAAGGAGCTGTTGCTCGCTACAGACAAGGCTGGAAACCTAACCAGTCCTGGAACAAGGGCAAGCAGACTAGGAAACCTGCTGCTGCCCCTAAGACAGCATGAATTGAGGGCCCCCGATCCGGGATCGGATCTAGTGGGGGGCAGACTTTCTCTCTTCGCCCAGGCTTGGGCAAGAGATGTTCAGGATCCCTGGGCGCTAGAGATAATATCTCAGGGATACCTTCTGGACTTCAAATACTCTCCTCCAAGAGAGAGATTTCATCTGTCAAGATTGTCAACAATCCAGACAAAGAAAGAGGCTTTTCTACGCTGCGTACAAGAGCTCTTGTTAATGGGAGTAATCCATCCAGTTCCACGATCGGAACAGGGACAGGGGTTTTACTCAAATCTGTTTGTGGTTCCCAAAAAAGAGGGAACTTTCAGACCAATCCTGGACTTAAAGATCCTAAACAAATTCCTAAGAGTTCCATCGTTCAAGATGGAGACTATTCGGACAATTTTACCTATGATCCAAGAGGGTCAGTACATGACCACTGTAGATTTAAAAGATGCTTACCTGCACATACCGATTCACAAAGATCATTACCGGTACCTAAGGTTTGCCTTCCTAGACAGGCATTACCAGTTTGTGGCTCTTCCATTCGGATTGGCTACAGCGCCAAGAATCTTCACAAAGGTTCTGGGTGCTCTTCTGGCGGTACTAAGACCGCGGGGAATCTCGGTAGCTCCATACCTAGACGACATTCTGATACAAGCTTCAAGCTTTCAAACTGCCAAATCTCATACAGAGTTAGTGCTGGCATTTCTAAGGTCACATGGATGGAAGGTGAACGAAAAGAAAAGTTCACTCGTTCCACTCACAAGAGTTCCCTTCCTGGGGACTCTTATAGATTCTGTAGAAATGAAGATTTACCTGACAGAGGACAGGCTATCAAGACTTCAAAGTGCTTGCCGCACTCTTCATTCCATTCAACACCCGTCAGTGGCTCAATGTATGGAGGTAATCGGCTTAATGGTAGCGGCAATGGACATAGTACCCTTTGCACGCTTACACCTCAGACCACTGCAACTGTGCATGCTAGGTCAGTGGAATGGGGATTACTCAGACTTATCCCCTTCTCTGAATCTGGATCAAGAGACCAGAAATTCTCTTCTATGGTGGCTTTCTCGGCCACACCTGTCCAGGGGGATGCCATTCAGCAGACCAGACTGGACAATTGTAACAACAGACGCCAGCCTTCTAGGTTGGGGTGCCGTCTGGAATTCCCTGAAGGCTCAGGGACTATGGAGTCAGGAGGAGAGTCTCCTGCCAATAAACATTCTGGAATTGAGAGCAGTTCTCAATGCCCTCCTGGCTTGGCCCCAGTTGACAACTCGGGGGTTCATCAGGTTTCAGTCGGACAACATCACGACTGTAGCTTACATCAACCATCAGGGAGGGACAAGAAGCTCCCTAGCTATGATGGAAGTATCAAAGATAATTCACTGGGCAGAGTCTCACTCTTGCCACCTGTCAGCAATCCACATCCCGGGAGTGGAGAACTGGGAGGCGGATTTCTTAAGTCGTCAAGACTTTTCATCCGGGGGAGTGGGAACTTCATCCGGAGGTCTTTGCCCAAATACTTCGACGTTGGGGCAAACCAGAGATAGATCTCATGGCGTCTCGACAGAACGCCAAGCTTCCTCGTTACGGGTCCAGATCCAGGGATCCAGGAGCAGTCCTGATAGATGCTCTGACAGCACCTTGGGACTTCAGGATGGCTTACGTGTTTCCACCCTTCCCGTTGCTTCCTCGATTGATAGCCAGAATCAAACAAGAGAGAGCATCAGTGATTCTAATAGCACCTGCGTGGCCACGCAGGACTTGGTATGCAGACCTGGTGGACATGTCATCCTGTCCGCCTTGGTCTCTACCTCTGAAACAGGACCTTCTGATACAGGGTCCCTTCAAACATCAAAATCTAACTTCTCTGAAGCTGACTGCTTGGAAATTGAACGCTTAATTTTATCAAGACGTGGGTTTTCTGAGTCAGTTATTAGTACCTTAATACAGACTAGGAAACCTGTTACCAGAAAGATTTACCATAAGATATGGCGTAAATACCTACATTGGTGTGAATCCAAAGGTTACTCTTGGAGTAAGGTTAGGATTCCTAGGATATTGTCTTTTCTATAAGAAGGTTTAGAAAAGGGTTTTTCTGCTAGTTCATTAAAGGGACAGATCTCAGCTCTGTCCATTCTGTTACACAAACGTCTGTCAGAAGTTCCTGACGTCCAGGCTTTTTGTCAGGCTTTGGCCAGGATTAAGCCTGTGTTTAAAACTGTTGCTCCACCATGGAGTTTAAACCTTGTTCTTAATGTTTTACAGGGCGTTCCGTTTGAACCCCTTCATTCCATTGATATAAAGTTGTTATCTTGGAAAGTTCTATTTTTAATGGCTATTTCCTCGGCTCGAAGAGTCTCTGAATTATCAGCCTTACATTGTGATTCTCCTTATTTGATTTTTCATTCGGATAAGGTAGTCCTGCGTACTAAACCTGGGTTCTTACCTAAGGTAGTTACTAACAGGAATATCAATCAAGAGATTGTTGTTCCTTCTTTATGCCCAAATCATTCTTCAAAGAAGGAACGTCTACTGCACAACCTGGATGTAGTCCGGGCTCTAAAATTTTACTTGCAGGCAACTAAGGAATTCCGACAAACGTCTTCTCTGTTTGTCATTTACTCTGGGCAGAGGAGAGGTCAAAAAGCTTCCGCTACCTCTCTTTCTTTTTGGCTTCGTAGCATAATTCGTTTAGCTTATGAGACTGCTGGACAGCAGCCCCCTGAAAGAATTACAGCTCATTCTACTAGAGCTGTGGCTTCCACTTGGGCATTCAAGAATGAGGCCTCTGTTGAACAGATTTGCAAGGCTGCAACTTGGTCTTCGCTTCATACTTTTTCCAAATTTTACAAATTTGACACCTTTGCTTCATCGGAGGCTATTTTTGGGAGAAAGGTTCTTCAGGCAGTGGTTCCTTCTGTATAAAGAGTCTGCCTATCCCTCCCGTCATCCGTGTACTTTTGCTTTGGTATTGGTATCCCAGAAGTAATGATGACCCGTGGACTGATCACACTTAACAGAAGAAAACATAATTTATGCTTACCTGATAAATTCCTTTCTTCTGTAGTGTGATCAGTCCACGGCCCGCCCTGTTTTTAAGGCAGGTAAATATTTTTTAATTTATACTCCAGTCACCACTTCACCCTTGGCTTTTCCTTTCTCGTTGGTCCTTGGTCGAATGACTGGGAGTGACGTAGAGGGGAGGAGCTATATGCAGCTCTGCTGGGTGAATCCTCTTGCACTTCCTGTAGGGGAGCAGTTAATATCCCAGAAGTAATGATGACCCGTGGACTGATCACACTACAGAAGAAAGGAATTTATCAGGTAAGCATAAATTATGTTTTTTTGCGGCTCCCGGGAACGGTTTGTCTTTTGGTTGCTCTGTCCTGGGTGCATGTTGGCACTCTGCATAGGGGAGGGGTTCTGCCTTTCTCCAAGTATTTACTTTAGTCTCTTGGAATCCATGCAGATGGGGGTCTGGGATTTTCCTCCCTTGCTCTGCTAGGGCTGTAGGGTCTTTCGTCAGTTTTGCCCTATTTCATCCTTGGTTATTCTCTGGAGTTACCCTTGGGGTTTTTTCTTATTGCTCTTATTGCCTTTTGTGTTTCTGGGGGTCCTTTTATAATTCCCTTCTCTGAGTCCTTCTTCTTCCCTTCGGGAGAATGTGGATGGTTCCCTTCCTTCTGGTTGGGGGTGAGTTTTCTTGGCGGGCTGAGAGCCTGCAGCACTTTGGCTCCCCAGAGGCTTTTTGGCTCGGTCGAGTCTAGTGGTCTGAGTGGTCTCTAGCAAGGGCCATGCTGAGTCTAACTGTTGGGCAGTTACTTGTGCCTTTTCCTTCTGCTTCTGGTGGAGCTTTTTTTTTTGTCAGGAGTTTGGGTGTTTTCAGGCTATGGTGACCTCTGAATGGGCCGCCTTCTGTACCTGCCCGTTTTGCATTGTGTTCTCTATAGCTTGGGTATTGTTTTCTCAAAAGTAATGAATGCAGATGTGGACTCTCCCTGTTTATGAAGAAAAACTTAAACTATGCTTACCTGGGAGTCCACAGCTCCCCGTCCGCATTTTTTTTAATGGGACGGCCTTCATTTTTGTTTTTGTTCTTCCGGCACCTTTTTCACCCTATTTCTCCTACTGTTCCTTGTTCCCTCGGCAGAATGACTGGGGGATGAGGGAAGTGGGGGAGGTATTTAAGCCTTTGGCTGGGGTGTCTTTGCCTCCTCCTGGTGGCCAAGTTCTGAATCCCCAAAAGTAATGAATGCAGCTGTGGATTCTCCCTGTCTGAAGAAAAGAAAATTATCAGGTAAGCATAATTTAAGTTTTTCACTATTCTGCCTCCCTAACAGAGCTGTGAGATGTGGGGTTCCTGAGACTATCTGCTAAGTCTGTATTGACTAGTACTCACACAATGAAGGTTCAGCAGACAGCGTCAACTCAGCAAAACTGACATGTAGAAGGGTATCTAAATTGAATTATTTATTATTCAGGCTGATAATTCTTGTAAATATGTACAGAAATGCAGGTGAAAAGACAGTAGTTCTTACTAACATGATACACAAAATGGCTCTTACATAACCAGTAAAATTAACAGTACTTGCATGAACAAGAAGTGGGGAGCTAACTGAATACAGTTAGAGTAAGGCAGCCCAACAGGGACAAAATACCTATGAAATAATAGGAGTCAGCAGCAAACAGAGGATTCAAAACAGAACACAACAAATACAAAAATAAACTCTGAGTCATGGAGCATGACAATATATATATTAATTTAAATATTATTGAAAAAGTTTGGATATTAGAATAAGTTTGGATTTTAGAATTTGGAAATTTGTACCTGTAATATTTGTTTTTGATTGCTCATAAGAGGAAATACCATACTTGTCGACTTAAAAATAATGCAATTACTAAGACACTGGTTTTTAAACCTGTCCTCAGGCCTCCCCAACAAGTAGGGTTGCCACCTTGGCCATGTTTTCTTGGACACTTATGAGTTACACATGCTGCAGGGTGTGCAGAGGGAAAATGCATTGTGATGCTGAACAGCACAAAAATAGTGACCCTGGACAGCACTAATCATGTTCCTCCCTGCAGCATGTCTAACTCATAAGTGTCCAGAAAAACATGGCTGAGGTGGCAACCCTACCAACAGGCCAGATTTTCATGATTACTTTGGATGTGAACAGGTAAAATTACCATGTTTACTAATCAACTGATTATTTCACCTGTGCTCCAGTTCATATATCGGCAAAATGTTGCCTGTTAGAGACAGGTTTGAAAACCAGTGCTGTAAGGTGATACAAATTGGAATCTAACATTTAAAGGGACAGTCTATTAGAAATTAAACTTTCATGATTCAGCGGGGGCATGCAATTTTAAACAACTTGCCAATTTTCTTTTATTATCAAATTTGCTTTGGTCTCATGGTATTCTTTGTTGAAAGCTAAACCTAGGTAGGCTCATATGCTAGATTCTAAGCCCTTGAAGGCTGCCTTTTATCTGCGCATTTTGACAGTTTTTTGTTTTTACAGCTAGACGGTGCTAGTTCATGTTTGCCATACAGATAACATGGTGTTAGCTTCTGTGGAGTTATTTATGAGTCAGCACCAGGCCTAGTTCTCTATATAAAATGAAATATTGTGGCCTCCACAAAGTGCTGATTTTCATTTAGTTAATCGTCACAAGGTGTTGTCTCTTTTTGCATTGTTAAACGTTTGCTTGTTGACTATGCACTAGTGGTTCTGTACACAGGTCCCTGCCACTTGCCTCATCCTGAATAAAGGTGTGTGATGTGTATATATATATATATATATATAATGTGCATGTGTTATGTTACACCTTGACCAAATAAACAATATGGCCTAAAACCTAGTGTAGATGGGGTGGAGGGAAGCAGAATTTTGATTACCTAGGGCAAAACAAAAACTAAATACGCCACTGATCAGCACTGATTGGCTAAAATGCAAGTCTGTCAAAAGAACTGAAATAAAGGAAGCAGTCTGCAGAGGATCAGATACAAGGTAATCACAGAGGTAAAAAGTATATTAGTAGAACCGTGTTGGTTATGCAAAACTGGGGAATGGGTAATGAAGGGATTATCTATCTTTTTAAACAACAAAAATCTGGAACCTAGCTTCTAGCTGCTGATTGGTGGCTGCATAAATATACCGATTTGTCATTGGCTAATCCATGTGTTTAGTTAGCAACCAGTAGTGCATTGCTACTTCTTCAACAAATGATACTAAGACAATGAAGCAAGTTTGATAATAAAACGTTAAACAACTTTCCAGTTTACTTCAATGTACTACCTAAATCATGAAAGAAAATGTTTGGGTTTCATGTACCTTTAATATTTGAACCAATATAACAATAATAAAAAAAAAAAACATATCCACAGAATGTAGTCTTTATTTTGACAACATTAACAGCATTGTTTCTGGTCCCTTTAAATCTCATTTTGTTGGCAATATTTGCATTATTTTATCTTATCTCTTGCGGTGGCCAGTGTGGAAAATTAAAGTAGTAGCAACTAATGAGAAATCTAGTGGTTCTTCACTAATGGGTTTGACTTTAGTAATCAGGCTACTCTCAATATGGTCAAGGCTCATTTAGCCTAGTTATACTTGTGTATCAGATTTTCTAAGACATGACCCAGTAGCATAAAAAAATGTACAAACGTTTAACAGCTTACTTAGGTTACCCAAGGATGCAGTGGAACCCACGCAGATGTTCCCATACTGCTGAGCGACACTGGAGAAAATCTTGTAGTTCTGCAGACTTTCTTCACTACAAGTTCATCTTGAACTCTTACTATTCTGCCCTTAAAGGGACATTAAACCCAATTGTTATCTTTATTTATTCAGATAGAGAATACCATTTTAAACAACTTTCTAATTTACTTCTAATATCTAATTTGCTTCATTCTCTTGATATTCTTTCCTGAAAAGCATATCTAAATATGCTCAGTAGCTCTGATTGGTGGCTGCACATAGATGCCTCATGTGATTGGCTCACCAATGTGCATTGCTATTTCTTTAACAAAGGATATCTAAAGATTGCAGCAAATTAGATAATAGAAGTAAATTGGAATGTTGTTTAAAATTGTATTCTCTATCTGAATCATGAAAGAAAAATTTAGGGTTTAGTGGCTCCAAACCCAAAACGTCTGTTTTCCACGTTCAATATTCTTCTCCGCCCACCCCACCTCCTACTACCACTTCTCTCTCAGCTCAAGATTTTGCCAGCTAGTTCTATAACAAAATAGACACCATCAGTAATTAAATCAGGTCTCAACATACTACCGGGTCTCCCACCCCCCACAAAAGCTCACAATCATCCAAAACATAGCCATAAATTTAGCTCTTTTGCCCCTGTTAGAGGAAGAAGCTTCTGCCTTTATACTGTCCTCTCACCTCACTACCTGTCCCCTCAGCCCCATCTCCTCACAGCTACTCCCCTCCCTCTCTTCTACCCTTACCCCTATACACACACACATCTTCAACCTCTCATCAGCACCAGTATATTTCCCTCATCTCTTAAACATGTACTGGTCCACCAATACTTAAAAAACCATCTCTCGATCCTACCTCCCCATCCAACTACTGCCCTATTCCCCTACTCCCTCTTGCCTCAAAGCTTCTTGAAAAGCTAGTATATGGACGTCTATCCCATTTCCTTACATTAAACTCCCTCCTTGACCCACTGCAATCTGGATTTCGCCCCCATCACTCCACAGAGAAGGCAATTGTTAAGGTTACCAACGACCTACTTAAAGCAAAATCCAAAGGCCACTTCTCTCTGCTTATCCTCCTTGATCTGTCTGCATCCTTTGATACTGTCGACCACCCTCTTTTTGCGCCAAACCCTCCAATCCTTTAGCATTTGCGACACAGCTCTCTTGTGGTTCTCTTCCTATCTGTCTAACCGTACCTTTAGTGTAGCCTTCTCTGGGGCATCCACTGCCCCGTTACCACTTTCTGTTGGGGTACCGCAAGGCTCTGTCCCCTTCTCTTCTTAATCTACAAGTCATCATTAGGTTCCTTAATAAAGCCCCACGGGTTTCAATATCATTTGTATGCCGACGACACCCAAATCTATGACTGCACCAAACCTATCTCCTTCCGTGCCACTAATTGTCTCATATATCATCTTGGATGTCCTCTCACTACCTCAAGCTTAATCTCTCCAAAACTGAGCTCCTTATTTTCACCCCTTCTTCCAAAATCTCCACCCCCTATTGCTCTAGAACTGTCGATAACTCCATCATTACCCCTACCTCAAACATGCTCAATGTCTTGGGGTCACACTCGACTCAGATCTTTCTTTTTCTCCTCACATTCAGTCCTTGGCTAAAGTCTGCCGCTTCCCCCTTAAAAACATCTCTAAAATGAGACATTTCCTTACACAAGGCACAACTAAGATTTTAATCCACTCTCTCACCCTTTCCTGCCTTGACTACTGCAACTACATCCTCTCTGGTTTCCCTAGCTGCTTTACAATCCATAACTAGCTTTGCCAGGCTCATCTTCCTTACAAGTTGCTCTTCATCTGCTGTACCTCTCTGCCAATCCCTTCACTGGCTTCCTCTTTCCTCCAGAATAAAACACAAAATTCTCACTCTAACATACAAAGCACTTAAATGCACTGTTTCCCCCTACATCTCAGACCTAGTCTGCAGATACTCGCCCCCCCCCCCCCCGTCTCCTACTCTCCTCCACTCTTGTTACCTCCTCACATTCCAGTCTACAAGACTTCTCTAGACTGGCTCTAATCTTATGGAGCTCCCTGCCTCGTGCTCCACAAGACTCTCCTTAAGTTTTGAAAGCTTCAAACTCTCCCTAAAGACTACTATTCAGGGTTGCATACAACCTACACTAACCTTCCTAACTTCACTGCTATCCTCTTGAACCCCCTGAGCATGTAAGCCTATGAGCCCAGCTGTTTGTGATCACCTTCATAAGAGCTGACTACAACAGAGCAACTCTTGGCAGGGTCCTCTACCCATTTGATCCGTTATCTTGTATACTTCCGGTTTATAGCGCTTCAGAATCTGTTGGCGCTCTACAAATACCGGATAACAATCCATGCAACAAAATAACTCTACAACTGCCTTCTCTCACTTCTGAAACTACAACCCCCTTCCAGCTAGTAGATTGCATTATCTTAGAAAAAGGATAATTCATGCTTAGGACCAGCAGTGCTCTAAAGCTCCATAGCATGACTTAAAGGGATACTCAAGTAAAAATAAACTTATGATTCAGAAAGAGCATGCAGTTTTAAGACACTTTCCAATTTACTTCCATTATCAAATGTTGAACAGTCTTTTTAAATTCCCTTTTTTGGGAAACAAGATCCTACTGAGCATGTGCAGAAGCTCATGGGGTATACATATACTAGTCTGTGATTGGTTGATGTCTGTCACATGATATAGGGGGCAGGGAAAAAAATCTACTGCTTATTTGAAATTCAGAGGTGTTAAATCAAGTCTCTTTTTATTATGTACTAGTTAATTATGCAATTCTACTGCATTGAGTGTTTTTTTAAGCAGAGGGTACTTTAGCAAGTAGTGTAAAACAGCATGCGCCAAACCAACTAGAATATACACAATATTTGCACAAGTAATCCAGAGCAGGTGCCACCACAAAATTTTAATATTCTTTTTAAACTATTATCTACCATGAGTTTGAACTATCCAATTTAGCATGTTGACCTTTTGTGGATAGCACTGAAATATAAACAATGCACTTTATTACTAACATAATGAACGTGAATAGCCTTTTGTTTAAATATTTTTATTGAATATTTTTAGAACAAAAGTGAACTTACAAAAAAATATATATAATCAAAAATGCATATTTATTACAGTGAGTCATCCCACTATTTTGACGTTTCATTCATTAGCTGAATATTTTAGTTGAGAAAGTGAATATAGAAAAAAGAAGGAATTACATAAAAGGAGCTAGGTCTTTACATGTCACTAACAGAATCAAATGCAATCTTCAGAGAACAGAGATCTAATCAATAAAATGTAAGGCTAAAGCAGTATTTATCAGTACGTGTCAGGGTGGAGAAGAGATTAGACAATGTTTGAATTGTAAAAAGCAACCTCAAGCGAGATCGCTACCAACACCACCATGATGCTAAAGTAGTGTCACTCCAGAAGAATTCTACATTAAGGGAAAAAAAAATCTAATTCCCCCATTTTAAAGGGACACTCAATCAAAATTAAACTTTCATTATTCAGATAGAGCATGCAATTTTAAACAACTTTCTAATTTACTTCCATTAACAAAATGTGCAGTCTTTTTATATTTAAACTTTTTGAGTCACCAGTTCCTACTGAGCATGTGCAAGAATAAGTGTGTATGCATTTGTGAATGGCTGATTGCTGTCACATGGTACGTGTATGCATTTATGATTGGCTGATGGCTGTCACATGGTACAGGGGGAGTGGAAAAAGACAACTTTTAAAATTGTGAGAGAAAAATCTACTACTCATTTGAAGTTCAGACTAAGTGCTATTGCATTATCTTGCATTTGTTTATTATGCAACTCTACAGTGTTGACTGGTCCTTTAATGTAATGTGGTTTTCCCAGTTGTAAGGTTTTTGTGACCAATTGTTTCCATTCTGAATAGGATTAAAGTTTTTTTCCCCCAGTACCTTAGGAATCGTGGATAGCCTTATCACCGGCAGACTGAAGCCCAGATTGGATCCTCCAAATAAGGCTAGTAGTGGTTGCCAAGCATTTTGACATGTAATCACGGGGGTTCTAGAATATATACACATTTTAATTACCCATCTGATTGGTGGCTGCACATATATGCCTTGTGTGATTGACACCCATGTGCATTGCTATTTCTTCAACAAAGGATATGTCAACAATGAAGCAAATTGGATAATAGAAGTAAATTGGAATGTTGTTTAAAATTGTATTCTCTACCTAAATCATGAAAGAAAAAAAATGTGGGTTTAGTGACCCTTTAAGGCTTAACACCTTTCCTCTGGATCTTTGTCTCTTTCCCTCTCAGTCTGAAGATTGTAAGCTCTTAGAAACATGCCTTTTTTTAAATTCAGATGCTTGTTACTTTATATACATGCTCAATGTTTTTTAAATGATTTTTTTGCATACATCAATAAACTATGCTAAATTGTAATAAATTACCTAGATATAAACAATTATGATTTGTAAGTTGGTGACGTGAGGTAAGTGATATTTTACTAGTGTCACTTGGACATCATTTGCACTAATTAAACAACTGTGTGTATACCCAGAGTGACACTTCACTTAAGAGTAAAGTCAATGGAGAGAGACAACACAATTAAAACAGACTTTTAGATGGAGTCAAAACAGATTCCAGCTTTATTTTAAGATTTTTTTTTCATGAACAGTCATTGCAATTCAGGCAGGACAAGCTACAACATAACAAAACAACTTCATAAATCCCCCACCACCAGTCACTATAAAAGCCATAAAATGAATCTGCAGGCTGGGGGGGAACAGGCATTTCACATTCTGGAGTCACCGGTATGCCCCCCTGCCAAATAGAACCAGATAAAAACCACCCCGGCTTGCCAAGTTCTTAGACTGCTCAATCCCCAATAGGTGAGGGGGGCAACAATAGCTGCCTGTCAACAAATTTGACTGGAGGCGGACCGCAAATTAACTGGTGCCAAATTAGTGGCGGGAACACCAGATTGGCATAAGTTCATAATTGTCCAGCCATGAAGGATGGTGATTGTTATTTCCTGCCCCTCCCCCCTCAACACAAAGCATTGTGTGCTAACACAGCATAAAAATAAAAGTAAAACAAAAAAAATCTGCATTGTTATAAAACTTGATAAAAAATAGTATTTCAAACTGTACAGTCACCCAGAAGTACACAGTTATCAAAAATTCACATCACTCATTTGGCATCACCGGCCCCTTCTGCCTTTTGTGCCTGGAGCAAAACAAAATAGAGGAGTAGTTAGTTTGTGGTCATTATAATTCATTCTTAAGACACAGTAGTAAATGCAATAGCTATCATACCTGATCTGACTTGGCCTCTCCATTCTCAGCAGCATTGCTACTGTCCTTGCCGGAATCTGCCTTCCCCTTCTTGCCTTTAGGAGCTTTGTCGGCTTTCTGTAGGTAAAAGATTACAGAATATTTTAAGTAAGCTTGCATTTGAAAGGACGTTAGTTAAATGCTACACACCAATGTTCTTTCCAGGACCTTTGTTGGCGGCTGATTTTACTTACCACCTTGTTAAAATTTTAGTCAACATTAAGCTATGAGTTATAAAAATGTTCAATTTTTGAATACATGTTATATTATGCAATTAATTTGTGCTTTTGACAGCAGAAAATATTAGAAATATTACACTGCCTTCATCAGACTACTTCATGACACCTGGCTGACAAAATTTTCTGTGGAAACCACTGCAAACAATGATGTATTCAAAGCAAGGATTAGCCTGAGGATAACATGCAGGTGTATACTAGTCTATGGAAAATAAGTACAATTTTAGCATACATAAAGCAATGGGTGCAGCAATGTTATAAATTGGGTTCTTCTCTATTTAGGCCAATTAGGGACAGTAATAAATGAGTTACTAGAACGTACAAAACCAATCTGCATGGAATATTGCAGCATTCAGTCTGGAGTCTGCACTTCCACTTTAAACAGAATATTATAGGAAAATGTAACAAATAACAGGGCTGGATTTATCAAAGGCTTCACCTGCAACTTCTCTTGCAGTCCTTATTTATCTGGGATTGGCTGTCATCTGATATAGGGGGCTGGCAAATGGGAGGAAAACTAAAATTGTCAAAATATCTACTGTTTATTAGACTTGCTATTAGAATACTGAATTTAATGAAACATTTTCATTGGTTTTTGAAAAGCTAAAATGTAGCTACAATAATTACCCTAACATGCTATGCAGAGTGAGCGAACCGAATACTCTTCTTGCCAGAGCCCGGCCGCACTAAGGAGGCTTAGCACGTAGTGCTTCCAGGACCTGCACTGCTAGGGTTCTGGCAAGAAGCGGATCCGCTTACTGGTGCATTCATTCCGATACTCATTTAGTTTACGAAAACAAATATCCTTTTTTGTGTGCATTCGTACTGAAGTTAATACACATACATACTGCTTATTTGAAATTCAGAATAAGTGTTATTTGCATTGTCTTAATTATACATGTGTTAAATTCAATACTATTCAAATGGTCCTTTGAGCCAAAATAGCATATTTTCAAACAAGATACTAGGGGCTACATGCACTCTACAGTAGGTACACACAGTGGAACTAATCACCTTTGGAGCAGCAGCCTTCTTTTTAGCCTCTGCCTTCGGAGGTGCGGGTTTCTATAAAAGAAAAAGATGAGTTATCAAAATATTGTCTAAACCGCAATATTCCACCTTTTGTCCAAAAAGAAACAGACATATGCATTCGGATTGTTCATAAGACCCGAAAGCGAAAGTAGGCAGCTGCTTGTCTCCAGATTTATTCTCATGAAAGATCACCACACCAAGACCATTGTTAATCCAGATCTTAGTGTGTTGATCTTTCAGAAGAATAAATCCAGCTCTGGAAAGTGCTGACTACTTCCACATTCAGATACTCACGAAGTGTCTGAATGCACATATAATAAAGAAAAATACTTACAGCAGATAACCGAGCAGATCGTCTCTGTGGCTATAAAAGAAAGATCGATAATTAACATTTTAAGAACAAATAATTGATTTGCTTTCATCTACAAAAAAATAAAAACAAACCACTCACCTCGTCTTTTGATTTTGACTTATCCACCTTGGAGTCACCATCAGCCTAAAGACAATAAAACAGAGTTCAGTACCAGACAATAAAACAGTTCAGTACCAGCAGAAGTTGGTACAAACATTACCTATTTGAACAACTTAACTATAAACTACATATTGCAAGCTTAAAGAAAATCCTAGAGATTTGAATCTAAAATGTTATGTATAGTAATTTAGCTCTGAAAACTGGGCATTTTCTAATCCTCAGAACAGGGCTTTACAACCCTGCTACATACATTAGCCTATATTGGCTTTAGCAGATAATAAAAGGTGCATTGTTTTGCAGTTGTTAACTGAATGACTAATTAGCATTGTGTTCCCCAAGAGCAAGTACAGGTTGGCTCCTTCAGATGGAGGTTGAAATTTTGCTATTGAAAACCCAACTGCAGAAAAAAATATTGAGTTGACTTGTCTTGTATGATTACAAGACATTAAAGTTGTTATAGAACTAGTTAATGATTCTTTCATTTAAATAAACATGGCTAGATCCCACTATGAAACTTGAAGATGTCTTAAAGAGCAAAACCCAAAATTCAATTTAATTCTTTTGTCAAACTTGGAAACTAACTGGATCATGAAAGAAACATGTTCAGCTACATGTCTCTCTAAATAGTTAAAGGGCCATTATACACTCATTTTTTCTTTGCATAAATGTTTTGTAGATCTATTTATAAAGCCCATAAAGTTTTTTTTTTTTTTAAATGTATAGTTTTGCTTATTTTTAAAGAACATTGCTCTGATTTTCCGACTCCTAACCAAGCCCCAAAGTTTTATTTGAATACCATCAGCTACATACTCCAGCTTGCTCCTGTTTGTGTAAAGGGTCTTTTCATATGCAAAAGAAGGGGGAGGGTCTTATTTACCACTTGCAGTGGGCTTTCCAGCTACCTTTTCAACAGAGCTAAACCGAAAGCTTCTAAGTAAGTTTTTAAACAGTTTTATACTGGATTTTTATATCGGTATCTGTGCATCTTATTCTTTATAGTAGTGTTTATTACATGCAGTTATATGAAAATGAGTGTATACTGTCCCTTTAAAGGGCTATCATGCTCAGAACTGTCCAATCTGAAGGTATTATAGATATCTTATTAGAGGTTACTGTGCTAAACATAAACTCAGAGTTGTGGGTAGGAATCCACCAAATCATGCATTTCAATAAATTTAAAAGTTTACTTAGCATATTGAAAAAAAAAATGTATTTGCACACATACATCTATAACACTTGGTATGTTTTGTTTTAGAGTATACTTGGGTAGGCTTAAGAGCAACAATGCACTACTGTGAGCTAGATGTTTATTGTACATATACCTCCTGTTATTGGCTCACCATATGGTTCAAATAGCCCAAAAAAAGTTGGTCTGCTGACTCTTCAACAAAGGACTCAAAAAGAATATAACTGAACAATTATTTAAATCGTTAAAGAAAACTGGGTTTCATTTACCTTTAAATCACTTTTAGATGTAAATCTTAGAAGCCAGTCCATATTAGGTTCAGCACCATGGATAGCGTTTGTGTATTGGTGGCTTAGATTTAGCCACCAATAAGCAAGCATAACCCAGGTTCTCAACCAAAAGGGGTCTGGCTCCTATGCATCATGTTCCTGGTTTTTAAATAAAAATACCAAAAGAACAAAGAAAAATTGATAAAAGGAGTCAATTAGAAAGTTGCTTAAAATTGCATGCTTTATCTGAATCATGAAAAAAAAAATGGGTTCAGTGACCCTTTCTTTCATTAATTTCTATTTTGCTTAGCACTTAAAGGGTTAAACGACAAAGGGGTTTGTGCAAAAGTGGCCTGTGGAAAAAAAAGCTGGCTCATAATCAAAGCTCCCACTGACAATCCAATAGAATAAAAACGTCACTTTTACTACACAGATAAACTAACTACATATTGGGAATCATAACAGGTCTGTATCACTTGATTTAGTCAGTTGACCTAGTGAGATTATGTATTGGTATCACTGCATCTGCCTAAAAACTATTAAAAGGAAGCGTCACTGTGCCACTCCGCATAGAACAGGCAGGGGGGGCAAAAGACACTAACCCGCTAAGCACCGCCCCTCTATAGAGACTATCGCTTAATTGCTTGGCCCCTCCCCAAGGGTTCGCGCCCTTGCTTTGGTAAAAGACCCGCCTCCCGTGGACTTCCCCGCGCTTTGCAGTTTAAAAAGCCCGCCTTAGAACAACAAAATATATGAACTAAATATGTTTGCATTTCCCCCTTATACATATTAAAATTGTTTAAGCAAAAATATACGAATGCATAGCGGTCTTTTTCCAAACGTCCCCAAACGCACACCCCCTCCCCTCCGCCATCATGGTGTTGGCTTCTCTTCTCCTGTTCATCCAATATGGCTCCCTTTTCCTTAAATTTGCAAGCGCTTAACTGACTGGATTTTTTTTTTTTAAATGTTGATTATTTGTACCTTTCTCTTCGGCATTATAACTGCTGTCTCCGGACGGAACTTGATCAAACGACTGACTCTGAAACACCACCACTCTCGAACGAACGAATGAAGCAGGTCCAGGCTCGGTTCGGTGTTTTTATACTCGGCCAGAAATCCGACCGGTTAGATCCGGATCCCGATTTTCTGCCTCTACGATTGGTCACAAAGTACCACGTGACGTCCCTCTCCTGGGCGGGAAGGAGGCGGTGCGAACGCGCGCGGAGTGGTGGGGGTAGTGCGCGCTCCTGTGGGGAGTGAAAAAGGCGCGCAGAGCTTAGAGTTATGGAAATAACCAATAAAAAATTCCGCCGAGTTAGGTGTTAAACATACAGTGTAATGGTTTAATTCTGATACTATAAACGAGTACCCAGAAATTAATTAACATTTGGGTTTTTACAGGGGATAGTCATTTGAGACAAGCGACGGTATTGTATGTAAAACCGATGGTCGTTCAAAATAATTACGAATCAAAATCAGCTTATTGCATCAGTAAATAAAACACGTTTTCGTTAGCAAACACTATAATTTTCCAATTAATAAAACATTGATATAAACATTTGCCATTATAGCGGGTGGTTTTAAAAAAAAAATATGCTTTCGTAAATAACACGATGCGGTGCCAGTAACAAAACGAATATCGCGAACAAAAAATTGAAGAGACCATCGATTATAAAAATATGTACGTAAATGCCAGTTAACCATATAAACCATAAGGGTGGTTTTAACTTTTCCTTACTCGGCTCAATATAGCATGAAATATGAAATCAATGTTACTAGAAAAAGGAATGACAACACGGAAAGAGATAAGGCATGTCCCTCTTTTCACTAGGGCTACCTGATGCTTACACATCCCTGATGCTAACAACGTATGAGGAAAACGAGGATCATTTTAATTAGATTTAATTTCAAAACGCTTATTCTATAGTATAGTTCTACAAGACGGTCGTTAGAATAAAAGTTGTTTAGATGTATCATCACGTAACTGTTTGCATCTTTATCTAGAAATCACTAACATCCTTATTGTATTAAAAATGTAAATACACAGTCAAAGTTTGCCCTTTTTAACAGAAGCTGGAACATTAAACTGACTAAACATGCAGTGAGATAAGAGGCATAAGGTTGTAAAACCGAAAAGGGTTGCATTCAAAATAATTCTTAAAGGGATATTGTATTCAAAAAACGTTCTATCGTGTACGTGAAAAGGCATTATTTAAACATGGTGAAAATCGTTCTAACCCCCCCCCCATTACATAGAAGCATTTTCACATGGAAGCTAAATAGAGTAATTTCAATTGTATAGTCCCAGCTACATCTCACAAGTCCCACCGGTCCATTGGTGGGGAGGGACGTTTATTTATTTAATCATGCATTTACATTTTTTCCACTATATACTTTCTTTTACATTCTAACTGCCACAATGTAAACAACAGTTTCAGGGTTTTGTAAAGGCAGAATAATCTACAGCAAAACCCCCTTAAAACAATTGTATAGGTAATTTGCAGAAGCAGTTCATTACAGAAAGGGTGGTTCATTTATTGAACACACCAGAAGAAACTAAAGGGAAAAAAGTCCTTAAAAATAACATTTCCTAATGGAACTCCAAAGTAATTGCATCTTTTTACACACACACACACACACTATATATATATATATATATATATATATATATATATATATATATATATATATATATATATATATATATATATATATATATATATATATATATATATATATATATATATATACACATATATATATATATATAGTATATTTTTAAACAATTTTTATCCCACTGTCAGTCCAAACTCTTCAATTAGAAAAACAAAAAATTGTGCAGTATATCTTTAGAGATATGCAATCATATACCACAAACATAATACATTATTTGTGTATTTAGATTTAAGCTCTCTTCTGACAACCCCCTGATCACATGGCTATTGTATATTGACTTGCATTTTAGCCAATGAGTGCAGTGTTAGCCACAACTCCACAGGCATGAGAACAGTGTTATCTATGGCGCACATGAACTACAGGTCTCTTGTTGTGAAAAGCCAATAAAAAAGCATGTGATAAGAGGCTGCCTGTAGTGGCTTAAAAACAGGCAGACATTTAGAGGTTTAAAAGCTATAAAGTATATTAATATAACAATGTTGGTTGTGCAAAGCTGGTGAATGAGTAGTAAAGGCATTATCTATCTTTTTAAACAAAATAACAATTTTGGTGTTGACTGTCCCTTTAAGGAAGGGCGTTCCATGCCATCTTTTGCAGTTAAAGTACAGCGCTGTTAGAAAGGGCGTGGAACGTCCTAACGGCATGAAGGGGTTAACTCCACTTCAGCCCAACAATGCACTCCTGAGAGATAGAACACATCTGGTGAGCCAATGACAAAAAGCATGTGTCTGTAGCCACCAATCAGCACCTAGCTTCCTGTAGTGCATTGCGGTTCCTAAGCCTACCTAGGTATGCTTTTAAACAAATAATATCAATAGAACAAAGTAAATTTAATTATAGAAGTAAATTAAAAGTCTCTTAAAAGGGAGAGTAAAGTAAAAATTAAACGTCCATGATTTAGAGAGAAGAAAATTGTTTAAAATCACATGCTCTATTATCTAATTTGCTTCATTCTATGGGTATCCTCTGTTGGCTCAGGAGCTAGCTGCTGATTGGTGGTTCCTTTTTTTTTTTATATATATTTATTTATAATCCAAGTCAGGTAATACTTTAAAAGCATAACACAATTAGAATGGAAATACAAACATACTTTGTATAATTTAACAAAAATACGCAGATTTACAGTATTACTAAATAGTCAAACAGAATGAGCAGCATCTTCCATAAAACCCTCCCAAAAAATGCACAGTGCCCATCATCCTAACTAAGACAATACATTTTTGCCCTGAATTAGATATATTTTATTTTATAAATCTGGAGATATTGAAGAAAACGAGAACAAAGAGAAAAGAAGAAAAAAAAAAAAAAGGGGGGGGGGGGAAATTCCCTATCCTCCCACACTCTTTACCTCCAAAAAGATGCAAACCCTTTGTTCAAGCCATCCAGTTTTAATTCTAGCCCATCTACATAGGTAAAGGGAAAGTTGGAACCCATTGAGCGGGACAATATTCAGCTTTAGCCGCTTCTGAAAATGTTTTGGTATTAAATAGGGGACCAAGAATCTGCTTTTGAACTGGTAAAGAGTATGTTTTAATTATAGGTAGCCAATTGTCAAAAAAGTCTTTGACCCTATTTTCAGAAGAGAGATTGATATTCTGAATCTCAAATACTATTCGTTGTAAGAGTTTTCTGGAAAACCGCAAAACTGGGAGTGGATGGGTCTTTCCATTTCTTCAGAATCAAATATCTCGACACCAAAATTAAGGTGCTTACGCTTTTATCATTACTTGTCTAGTAGCTTCCATATTTAAATAAAAGAAAAAGATTATATGAGAGAATTAATTTTAAAATTATCATGGAATAGTCTATTGTACCAGTAATTCACCTTGCACCAGAGTTGATATATTTTGGGACAGTGGCAAAATAGGTGAAGAGTATCAGCTTTATCATACAAACATTAAGGACAACAAAACTCTTTACTGGTATAGAATTTAGATGATTTGGGGGTGCGGAGCCGGCATCCGAACGTGATGGCAACACACTAAGTGAGCTCTGTTATTGCAGCCCAGAAAAATGCACTAAAGAGCCATGAATTGATCCCACAGGCTCGTATACAACTCAGGGACATCAGCCTAATATAGCGGGGATTGATCCACTCTCTGCATATTGTCCGGCAACAGGAGTATGAAGGGGCTTTTGGTAGCAGTCTGCTATAATCAATAGTGCGTCCACGTGGTCAGAAAGGCCTAAAAGCCTGATTACACAGAACGGAAAAAAACGCCTCACAGCTTTGATCACATCACATGCTGGGACTTGCCAGACATCGCTTTTCCTTACCGGACCACTTTGATATAAAACGGAAGCATGGTGGATTATAGCAAAGCCTGTTAAAGATATACCCAACAAGCTAATCTGTGACATCGCCATATGCGAGTATCATACCATATATTTTTCTTTGTATAGAACACATACAGCTCTCAATATACATGACTGGGACCTATCAGCTAAAAGTGCTTGCTATATATCAATCAATCCCATAACTGCTCACAAGAGACATATTAAAGAAAAGAAAGTGGTTCCTTTTTTACTACCATGCCATTTCTTAACAAAGGGACATTGTAAAAATGAACATACAGAGAAGTGGCCAAAGACCCAGCAGAGGCTTCACATCAGAATTAGTGCAATTTGCACTTGTGTACCCACATAATTCAAGATGTCTCCTAAAAAAGGTTCCTAGAAGGGGAAACTCTCTAAATCTACACCTTCTGCAAGCATTTCGGTTAATTAATTTTTCAAAAATACTAGCCAACAAACAGCCTTGTCAATTGCTAATATTTCTCCTAGTTCCAAGCCATCTCAAATATCATCTGAATCTAAGTCAGAAGAGCCTGATACCCTGGTCTCTATTCCCAGGGATATACTATCCTCACTGCCATCAAAGCATGATTTCTCTACCCTGATAACACAGGTTAAGCAGTGTATTAAAGAAGAGATTTCAGATTTTAAAAAGGAGATTGCTGATATAGGCTACAGAGTGGAGCAGTTGGAAGAAAATGGTGCTGTGCATAGGACTGATTTTGCAATATTACAGAAACGTATATTTGCATGACCACGATTTGAAACAACTTGAAGATAAAATTGAAGACCTACAAAATCAGGCCGATCTCAGACAATACCTTCAAAACCTAAGGTCTAACTCCTACAGATCCAGTTGAGCTTGAGAGAGCACACAGAGCCTTAAGGCCAAGACCTGCAGAAGAGGCTCCTCCACGAGATGTGATAGTAAAGTTAGTAAACTATCAAATCAAAGAAGATATCATGAAAGCTGCCAGAAGCAAAACTTCTATCCATCATGAAGGATCTAATCTTCAATTATATGCAGATTTATCTGCTCGCACTTTGCTTCGCAGAAAAGAATTGCAACCGCTGACACAACATCTTAGAAGTCTTATCATTCCCTATAGATGGGGGTTTCCGTTCCAGTTATATGTTATCTACAAGAACAGACGTGCAACCTGCACATCCCCACAAGACATCCGGGACTGTTGTAAGAAGCTGGAAATTCCACCTCCGGAAAGTACCACTGACCATACCATTTCTACACAAACAAGAGGGTCAAGCAGACAACTACCACAAAGATCTGAATGGACAACAGCACACCGTAAAAGACTCAAACCCCAAGATCTATCTAAGCAACCTACTGCTGTGGACTAATGTTACGCTGATGCTAAAATATGTGATGTATATTCTTAATCCATTTATTCTAGAATGCCTTTTATTTAATTGTCATGGCTTCCAAAGCAAGTTTTGAATTTTGTCAATTTTCTGGGATGAGATGGAATATATTCGGATTTCTATCCAATCATCTCCCACACAATAGCTAGGGTATACCTAGCCTGTTAGATTGTTCAATCCATTTGCATTTATTTTAAGTGTTTATATTAGTGGTGAAGAATCTTGTCTAATGTGTTGTTTGATATGTCACACGCCAGAGGTATTTTGTATTGTAATTAGTGGAGAATATTATGCTTATCCTCATATTGCATTTTTTCTGCTGAAGTATCTGAACTTGATTACTTGCATGAATGTAAACCTTTAGACAAGAATATTTCTGATCAACTAGTTTTTTTATAGAAATAACCTAACACTTTTCTACACATTAAAGCAAAAAGAACGGCCAAGTTCCTCCAACAAAAGTTTTATAAAGAAGCAAATAAACCTGGTAAACTATTAGCTAGGGCCCTAAAATCTAAAAGAATAAAAACATACATACACTCATTTAAAAACCCGAATGGAATAATAGTAGAAGATAACTTTCAAATAGCGGAAATATTTAAGACATATTACCACATACATAAAGATATCCAAATAACTAGGGAAATAAATAAAATTAGCAATATCCACACTAAAACCAAATAAAGCACCTGGCCCAGATGGCTTCTCTGATCTATACTGTAAAACGTACAGTGAACACTTAATCCCATATCTTTATAAACTTTATCAACAAATTGATGAAGGTGGACATTTCCCTGATACAATGTTACAGGCCTATTTTACGGTGCTGCCCAAACCCGGGAAACAGACAGATACTCCATCAAAATTCAGGCCAATTTCCCTTTTGAATAATGATTTAAAGCTTTATGCTAAAATCTTAGCAACAAGATTAAATAAACTACTCTCAGATCTTATTTCTCCGGATCAAGTGGGTTTTGTGCCGCGGAGAGAGGCAAAGGACAACACAGCAAAAATATTAGACTTACTTTACTATATTTAATGTGACAAAAACCCAGCTTTACGGTTATCTACAGATGCAGAAAAAGCTTTTAAACAGACTAGACTGGACTTTCCTCGACGCTACCTTACGCAAATTTTTATTCAATGTGTGTTTTCTCTCTATTCTTTCCCGACAGCACAGGTTAGGGTCAGTGAAATACTATCAGACCAATTCGAGATTAGAAATGGAACCAGGCAAGGTTGCCCCCTATCCCCACTTCTTTTTATCCTATTGTTAGAATCTCTAGCATCTGTGATATGTCATCACTCTGAAATAAAAGGCATACCTGTACACAATCACACACATAAACTTGCAATGTTCGCAGATGACATTCTCCTGACCTTGACTTGCCCCAAGTTCTCTCTCTCTGCGGTACAGAGTTACTAAGATACTGAGAAGTTTCCAATTTTCTGGTAAATATGAATAAATCAGAAGCCCTACCAATGAACTCATAATGAATATTTAAATCTAAAATCGTCTAGTGCATTACCTAGGAATCCAAATATCCCCAGATAGGGATAAGTTACTTACCTTAAATTATGGCAAGATAACTATCTGAATGTGAGAGACTTGCTTCATCCTGGAGTTCCAAGCAGTTATCCTGGATAAGACATATACATACAGTTAAAATGACACTATTACCCAAAATATTATATATTTTACAGACCCTTTCTATTCCTCAAACCACCACATATCTGATAAAAAATAAAAAAAATAATCAATAGTTATATTTGAAAACGTAAGCCCCCAACAATAGCCAAAGCAACAATGTATTTTTCTAAAGACATGGGAGGTCTGGGAGTTCCCAATCTGTTGTTATACAAAAGGGCAGTTTCACTTCAGAGAATCCTAAACTGGTGCCATAATTCTATAATAAATAAATTAGATACATTTAGAACATGACATCACATAATCTACTCAATTAGGGGGTGCATGTTGAACACCAGATTATCTGGAAACCATAAAAAAGAAAATATACCTATAATATCAGAAACGCTTGAAAGATTGGCAATATATTATTACACATATTACTGGTATATCTTCAACCTTATCCCCGCTTACACCTATCCTGAATAATACAGCATTCCAAGCAGGGATTAAATGGCATGTGGAGAATAACTTCACTCTCCCTAGTGTAATCCCTATAATTACAATATTAGATTAAAAAATAATGAAACCCAAACCTGAACTGAAAGATTTAGGAGATGGATTCTCTCTCTCTTGGTTTCGGTACCACCAGGCCAACCACTTTATAGCTACGCACCAAAAAAGAGATGACCTTACGAGGGCATTAACTACCTTCGAAAAAATGTATGTGGCTAATATACCACAATCTAAAATTATCTCTTCATGTTATAAGTTGTTATTGAATGCTACCTCCCCAAACCCCCATAATTATGCTTTAGCTTGGGAAAAGGAATTGGGGGAGAAAATACCAGCGCACACATGGAAACGAATTTTCCACAACACATCACACTCAGCACATACCATACACCTGTTAGAGATAGGCTGACCATATTGCCGCTTTAAAAAGGGACACATATGAAAAATACATATGTCAGGGCTGTTTTCAGAGCTGTTTAAAGAAATGGTTTTGTATAAGAACCCTCACAAATGTATTTTTCATATGTGTTCCTTCTTAAAGCGGCAATATGGTCAGCGTAGTTAGAGACCAACTTGAAATTGTCAATTCAAATCTGCCTTTTTAACGACTTAAACGAGATTAGGTGCAAAATTAGAAGATCATTATGTCAGATCCTATTGAATACTGCTAGGCACTTAATTGCTCTAAATTGGAAACAAAACAGTACCCCATCAATTCAAGAATGGGAATTAATGGTAAACATATAATTTTAGAGAGATACCATTATTACAAGGAAGGGCTCCTAGATCTCTACTATGACATTCATTTTTATTGGGACTCCTATATAGGGCAATCTAGGCAAAAGTGACGGACACTACTAATTTCCACTATTCCTGCTACTTAGACATGCAAGTCTAACATTGGCTTAGACTTCTTTTTAGACTAAACCTTCACTACTGTTATTTGGTATACAGTTTGTTGTGATTTAGGTTGAAATGTGTTATTTTCTTACTGGTTATTTTGTTGACAGTTACGTTACTGCACTATTAATCAGAGTCGAGGAACATTGGTTATGGAACTTATTATCTTACATGGAAAGACTTTATCCAATGCTCACTCAAGGAAGGAACTTTGTAAGGACATCATATTCAAATATTGGACGAGTCTCAATGCTAACACTAGAATGTTAGTAATGAATATGTTTGTATTTCCAGGTTAGTTGAGAACCTCTTACTTATCGACTTTGTATTTTCAAATTTATAAAAAGAAAAAAAAAAAGAATGTAGATAATTTACCCGTTGAGAGATACGTATTGTGGACTAATTTAGTATGAGATTCTTTCCATCCTACCGAAATTACTAACCTATCTAGTAACTTAAAGCTCTGTTTAATATTTGATATTTCAAGGAGAAGAAATTGGGGAGACCAATAAGCTAATATTTGATCTTAAATACATTTGTCCCTGTTTAGCCAGTAAAATATTGTACAAAAGAGGAATCGAATACAGGTGGCCCTCATTTTACGACGGTTCAATTTACACCGTTTCAGAATAAAAACCTTTATTTTCCAGTCATGTGACTCCTATTGAAAAGCATTGAGAAGCAGTGCATTTGTTAAAATAGCCAGTAGGTGGAGCTGTCCGCTTGTGTTGCAGCAAAGCCAAGCAAGCTGAAATTAATCAGTTTAACCAGACCTGAGCTATCGAGCAGATCTCAAAGGAACAAGATCTTCCTGTCTATAAATCAGTCCAGATTGGAATGCATAGAAAGAACTGTTTGCAGAAAAATGCAAGTGAAGTCTGTGTTGTGTGATTATTTTATTAGGTTTATAATGCTATTTAGCAAATGTTTTTGTTCATTTAACTTAGTTTAATTATATATTCTGTGCTGTGTGATTATTTTATTAGGTTTATAATGCTGTTTAGCATTTAAAGTCTTCATTTCAAAGCTTTAAAAATAATGTATTAGGTGTTACTTATGACAATTTTGAGAGGGGCCTGGAACCTCTCTCCCTCACTTCCCATTGACTTACATTATAAAGTGGGTTTCAATTTACAACAGTTTCAGTTTACAACCATTCCTTCTGGAACCTAACCCCGGCGTAAACTGAGGGCTACCTGTACTTGCCCAAGGCATATTTTTAGATAACGTTAATTAATTTCAGAAGATCTAGATCCCAATTTTGAGAGTTAATAAAGTGATGTATTTGAAAATATGCGAATAAATTTGGACAGCTGAACAAAACACTTGATGAAAGTATATAAGCCCCTTAGAGCAGGGTTCTTCAAATTTTTTTTTCTAAGACCCAGTCCATATTACCACATACCTTTGCTACCCTATTTTTGTGCCTGGTATGAAAATTTCGGGAAGTAATATACAAGATAGCTGCAATTTTTAGCAGAATGACTAAAATGTGTTCATACTTGTAGTCAGAATTGAAAGTTTTGTAAAAGGTAATAACACACTCTCATTCAACACACACACACCAAATACACTCTCATTCAACACACCACACACAATCATAACACACACGTCGCGACCCAGTAAATATGGTGTTGCGACCCAGTAATGGGTCCTGATCCGTGGTTTGAAGAACCCTGCCCTAGAGGACCAATGATCAAAAACCGCATGGTAAATTCCAGGCAAGCACTCTGGATTTCCCCGAATGGGAAAGAAAAAAAAAAAAAATCTAAAATCTATACCTAGGATAGTACAGTTTTTACCAGGCAATAACAATTTTAAAGGTAAAGTAAATTTGCTATGTTTACCGGGAGATTTTTTTAAAGTGCAATGTAGGAAAGCTTTTTAGAGAAAATGGACTTACTGAAGTTACTGAGTTTTCCATTTCAATAGAAGAAATCTTATTTGAATATGTAAGCCAGTCCAGTGCAATCTTAGCTAGGGTAGATAAATTATATCGTTTAATATCATTCAAAGATAGGCCGGCATTTATCCTTTTTTGGGACAGTTTGGAAATTGAGATACTGGCTTTAAGGCCTTTTCAGAGAAATTGAGAGCAAGCAGAATAAAATTTACGCAACTCTTTATTACTAATGAAAAGGGGGAGATTTTGAAGTAAATATAATATTCGAGGAAATATGATTGTCTTTAGGAAATTTACTCTAGCAGATAAAGAGAGAGGGAAAGCAGCCCAGTTCTTAAGATCTATAATTGCTTTCTGGAAAACCTGAGGGTAGTTTAATTTATACCAAAAATTAGGATTCTTATGAAGAAAGTTTCCAAGATATTTAATACACTCCGTGATTGTAAAAGGATGTTTTGCACAACTGTCTCTGGGATTTCATAATCCACATGAGGTAACTATTTTCAAAATGTATCTTATATCCTGAAAAGGAACCAAAGATAGAAAAAATCTCAAGTATTTGAGGGATATAACTATTGGTATTTTCCTAGAAAATTAAAAGTGTGTCTGCATAATTTTTTTTAAGAGATTCTGATCCAAATCTTACTCCCTGCAGTTCTTGTCGGAGCCAGATAGCTAATGTTTCAATAGAGATATTAAAAAGCAAAGGAGACAGGGGACAACCTTGGCAAGTATCTCGACCAGTGGGAATTCTAGTAGACAGGGTACCACTGATAAGGAGCAATGAGAAGGGATTCTTATAAACCTTTAAAATAAATTGTAGGAAATGGCCACTAAAACCAAACTGTTGTATTGAATGG
Source organism: Bombina bombina (assembly GCF_027579735.1). Lineage (NCBI taxonomy): Eukaryota > Metazoa > Chordata > Amphibia > Anura > Bombinatoridae > Bombina > Bombina bombina. The sequence continues at coordinate 532,339,244 of NC_069501.1, read as the reverse complement.
AATAAATGATCCCAGGAGATAGAATCAAAGGCCTTCTCTGCGTCAACTGATAGTATAGCTGCGTCATAGTAGGTCTTATTTTCTTTTTGCTGTTTTGTTTCGTTTAGCCTTCTTAATAACTTTACAGATCTTGTCGTCAGGAGATCTTGATATTATCTAGATCTGAGCCCGATATATTGGGAAGTACAACTTTAGCCCAGAAAAGGTGACATCTATATCAGAACTGTTGTAGAGTTTCTGATAGAATTTATAGAAAACTTCTCTAATATTTTTATTATCAGTAAATCAATAAACATCCTTAATTGCAGAGATACAATTCCGACTTTTCCTATTCTTTGTTACCTTAACTAAGAATTTGGCAGAGCATCCATAGTAACTTTTAAAACAATTACTAATTTTATTATCCTCGTCCATACATATTTGTTTAGAAAAATCTCCCTTTCAGTTCTCACATGACAATATTGGGACCCGTTATCTTGAGAATGATACACCCGATAACGATTAAACGCATTCTTAACCTGATTAGATAATTGAATTTTGCGCGCTAGGTGTTTCTTCTTCCATTGACACATATATGCTTTTATTTGACCTCTTAAAACCGTTTTGGAGGCTTCCCAGAAAGTTTCAATTTTGTTGTAAGATGCATTATTAAAAAAACAGAAATCCTTCCATTGTTGTGTCAGCCATTTTACAAAATTATCATTGTTCATTAAAAAAACGTGGAAAAGTGAAAGTTAGATTTTGATTATTTTCAGTTTTGGTTAGATGTAACAAAATGGAAATAATCGCATGGTCTGAAATTAAAATATTGTGAATCTTAGGAACAGATTGTAGTAAAATAAGTTTTTCTGAAATCAGAATATAATCTATTCTGGAGAAAGTTTGATGAAATTTAGATTCGCAAGAATACGCATATGTATCAGGGAACTTAATTCACCATATACCTTTAAGTTTAAGGGAAGAACAAAAAATTTTAAAATATAAAGCCATTCTATTATATTACAATACCTTTTTAAATAGCATTCTATCATATTAAAGTCTCCACCCAAGATCAACCTACCACTACAATGTGGATAAAGTTTTGATCAGATCCCAAAATTCTGGTGAGAAGTAATTTGGACCATAGACATTACAGATCGTATAGGAAAGACCATAAATTAAAATATGAATAATAATATATCTACTATTCTGGTCCCGCTCTATCTTTGTAATCTGATATTCTAGATTTTTGTGTATTAAGATGGCAACTCCACATTTAGTGCAGGCCGAGGCCAGAACTTCTACGACCCAGTGAGATTTTAATTTACAAAGTTCCTCCTCTTTAAGATGCGTTTCTTGTAAAAGAGCAATGTTGGGGGAGTTTGCCTAACTGGGATATTATCTGTTTATACTTAATAGGGGAGGTGATTCCCCCAACATTCCAAGATAAAATATTAAGATGTACTGTCATTGTATAATATCCATAAAATCAGGAAGGGGAGTGGGGAGGATAGAAGAAGAAAAAAAAATCATAACAGGAAAGAAAAATAAAATCGAACGGACAAAACCTTTGTTCCTTTTTGCTTGGGTCTCATTAGAAAAATCTTGAAATAATAAAATGTTGTGGTTATGGACGGTGAGAGGACCATTTTTCCTATACAGTTTCAGACGTTCTATCTTGCCTTGAAAATTGAATACTTTAAATATTAACATTCTATCTTGCGATGTACCATCTAGCTTAAGTTTTTTTTATTGCCCACGATGTGTGCTCTCTCTATAATTAAGGGGAGCTTTTCGTTAGGGAAGCCTAAGGCCTGAGGTAGTACAGTAGAGGTAAAATTAATTAGATCTCCATATGCTAGAGTTTCTGGGAGACCTACTACTACTCATATTCAGTCCTCCAGTCTAACATTTAAATAATGAATATTGCGCTCTTGTTTTTGGATTATATTTTTCTGCAAATGAACCTGGTCTTCTAAGCCAGAAATCCTATTTTCTGGTTCAGAAATTCATGTAGCATATTGTCTTAAATCTTTTCAGTGTGTTGATAATTCTATGTGATACCCCCTAACTCTTTTCTGATTAGTTTAAATAGGGGTGAGAAAAGATCAGAAAGCTGTAACATTAAAGAGATGGGGTCTAAAGTGAGAGGTTGAGATTCAGGAATGTTTTCTATGCTGACATCAGCAATTTTTGTCTTCCTATCTTTTAGTTTAACTGTCATTATGGGCGATTTTGACTTTACCTGCATGACAACATTTGTCCATAAATATAACAGTGAAATAGAATTTGTGAAATAAAATAAAAAAGAGAAAAACAAAACTTGTGAGTCCTGCCTATCTAGGCACAGTGATACTAAATAGTATATAAGTGTAAATATATACAGTATCTCACAAAAATGAGTACACCCCTCACATTTTTGTAAATATTTTATTATATCTTTTCATGTGACAACACTGAAGAAATGACACTGCTACAATGTAAAGTAGTGAGTGTACATTTGCTGTCCCCTCAAAATAACACACAGCCATTAATGTCTAAACCGTTGGCAACAAATGTGAGTACACCCCTAAGTGGAAATGTCCAAATTGGGCCCAATTAGCCATTTTCCCTCCCCAGTAGGGTTGCCACCCATCCCTTAAAATTAGGGTTGCACCGATACTGATACTAGTATCGGTACCGATACCAAGTACTTGCATGAGTACTTGTACTTGTGCAAATGCACCGATACTTAAACCGATACCTCCGCTTACTACCCATATTCTATCTTGTGGTGTTTTTTTCAAACTGCATGTTCCCATTTCATTTAAAGCTGGAGTGGAGACTAAACTAAAAATTTTTGTTTACTACTGTTCTGCCAATACAAATTGCTCTTATTTGTATTATTGTAGGAGAGATCACTGTACTGCGTTCAGACAAACCCCTGAAGTACTGGGCAGTTAATAAACTGAGATTTCCAGCTCTGGCTAAAATGGCCCAAAATATCTTTATACCCCATGCAGTAGTGTGGAAAGTTGAACCTCCTTACTGATAGCAAAAACAGACTTATAGCTGAACATGCAGAGATGCTTCTGTTCTGTTCCTTAAAAAGAACTTGCCACTAACTTTTGAAAAATTATTCTAATTGCTAGATTGCCTTTTATACTGCTAGTTCTCATCTTGCACAATTATGTTCAAAACATACTGTACTCTGAGGAACATCTTAGCTTATATAATTGCAGGAAGAGTTCTCATAGGAAAAATTAAGTTAATCCCAAATGAACACTCATTCTGTAATTATAGGACTAGATTTAGATTACATTTGATTGGTAAGCTTTACCAATGCTCTGTTCACATTTCAATTTCCATAGCCTTTAATGGAGTAGGACATGTAATGAGAGCATTGGTAAAGCTTACCAGTCAAATGTAATCTAGCCCATAGTGTTGGTCACCATGATTAAACAGTATTTTGTTCTATTTTTTACTGTATGGCCCTTTTGGTTGGTTGCAATTTTATATTTGTTATTTATTGTTGTTGTTAATATATTTTATTGTAATATTTTTATTTCTAAACATGTACTGTGAACTTTGTGACAAATAAAACCTGTTTTATTATTTCATAATGTCTTTTGAGCTACAGTCCTTCATAATTATAAAGAAGGAATCTTAAATAATTAGTCTGTATTGTGCTTGGTAAACTGTCACATGACCTAAAAAAAAAGTATCAGTAATTGGTATCGGCGAGTATTTGAAAATAAGTATCGGTACTTGTACTCGGTCTTAAAAAAATGGTATCGGTGCAACCCTACAATACAGAACACTTATAAGTTACACATGCTGCAGGGTGTGCAGGGAGGAATATAAATAGTGCTGTCCAGAAACACAATACATGTTCCTCCCTGCACACCCTGCAGCATGTGTAACTCATAAGTATCCAAGAAAACATGGCTGAGGTGGCAACCCTACTCCCCAGTGTCATGTGACTCAGTGTTAAAAGGTCTCAGGTGTAAATGGGGAGCAGGTGTGTTAAATTTGGTGTTATTGCTCTCACACTGGTCACTGGAAGTTCAACATGGCACCTCATGGCAAAGAACTCTCTGAGGATCTGAAAAAAAGAATTGTTGCTCTATATAAAGATGGCCTAGGCTATAAGAAGATTGCCAAGACCCTGAAACTGAGCTGCAGCACGGTGGACAAGACCATACAGCAGTTTCACAGGACCGGTTCCACTCAGAACAGGCCTCACCATGGTCGACCAAAGAAGTTGAGTGCATGTACTCAGCATCATATTCAGAGGTTGTCTTTGGGAAATAAACATATGAGTGCTGCCAGCATTGCTGCAGAGGTTAAAGGAGTTGGGGGGTCAGCCCAGAGGCGTAACTAGAATCCACAGGGCCCAGGTGCAAGAATCTAAGAAGGCCCCCTCCCACCAAAAAAAATTGTGAATTTGACACATATTTTTTTTTTTTAATTATTATTTTATTATTAATTCACTTTGCTTATTGTCTGAGCTAATTTGTGCCAGTGTCCCATCCCATTAATATCACAGTGCTTATTGTCTGAGCTAATTGGTGCCAGTGTCACAGACCGTGACACTGGCACCAATTAGCTCAGACAATAAGCAAAGTGATATTACTGTGACACTGGCACCAATTAGCTCAGACAATAAGCAAAGTGATATTACTGTGACACTGGCACCAATTAGCTCAGACAATAAGCAAAGTGATATTACTGTGACACTGGCACCAATTAGCTCAGACAATAAGCAAAGTGATATTACTGTGACACTGGCACAAATTATCTCAGACAGACAATAAGCACTGTGATATTACTGTGACACTGGCACCAATTAGCTCAGACAATAAGCACTTTGATATTACTGTGACACTGGCACCAATTAGCTCAGACAATAAGCACTGTGATTATGATATTACTGTGATGCTGGCACCAATAAGCTCAGACAATAAGCACTTTGATATTACTGTGACACTAGCACCTATTAGCTCAGACAATAAGCACTGTGATTATGATATTACTGTGATGCTGGCACCAATAAGCTCAGACAATAAGCACTTTGATATTACTGTGACACTAGCACCTATTAGCTCAGACAATAAGCACTATGATTATGATATTACTGTGACACTGGCACCAATTAGCTCAGACAATAAGCACTGTGATATTACTGTGACGCTGGCACCAATTAGCTCAGACAATAAGCAAAGTGATATTACTGTGACACTGGCACAAATGATCTCAGACAGACAATAAGCACTGTGATATTACTGTGACACTGGCACCAATTAGCTTAGACAATAAGCACTGTGATATTACTGTGACACTGGCACCAATTAGCTAAGACAATAAGCACTGTGATATTACTGGGACACTGGCACCAATTAGCTAAGACAATAAGCACTGTGATATTACTGGGACACTGGCACCAATTATCTCAGACAACAAGCACTGTGATATTACTGGGACACTGGCACCAATTAGCTCAGACAATAAGCACTGTGATATTACTGGGACACTGGCACCAATTAGCTCAGACAATAAGCACTGTGATATTACTGTGACTCACAGTAATATCACAGTGCTTATTGTCTGAGATAATTGGCGAGTGTCACAGTAATATCACAGTGCTTATTGTCTGAGATAATTAGTGCCAGCCCAGTGTCACCGGATATATTGCTTTAAATCACAAAAATGGCTGACTGAGCTTGGAGATGGCCGCCTAATCTCTAAGCTCTGTGCTGTTATTGTTAAAAAGCCAGTATTGTAAGGAAATGCAATAAGACAAGACCGCAATTTTTCAGCTACAGGAGGATCCTAACTTGCACTCAAGAAGTATGTGACACTCGCATACTACAAGGAAGCCTTACACACTCCACTAAGCTATCCAGGATATTCGCGCCAAAAGGACACACAGAGAAAGCGGCGCATATATCAGCAGAATACCTTAACTCTCAGCGGAGGCACTATATACCCTGCGATCCAGACCAGTGACCCACATTCAGGAGCGCTGCCATCCATGGTGCGCTGTGCACGAGGTGTACTCTGAGCGCTGGAAGACCCCCAACGCTGCTCCTCTCAGGCCCCAACGCTGCTCCTCTCAGGCCCCAACGGAACTCCCAGGTAGGCCGCGAAAGCGGAAGGACATTCTGAAACAGAGCGGGTGGGAGCCGCAATATCCAACATTAAGGATATCTGCCTGGGGAGCGAAAAAGCATTATAATAAGGCAGCAAGATATGGCATTATAAAGGTCAAAGAACTCTTGCGGTAACACATAAAGCCGCTATACTACTACTACTATTATTATTATTAATACCGGATGGTGTGAGGGGTTCTAACTAATACATGCAATGGGATGGGGACATACCCATTAAAGAGATAAATGCAGAAAGGGAGGTATATGAAGGAATGGGCAGCAGATAAAATGCCATATCCTGGGGAAAGATGCTGGGAATTTTAAACCGTCAGAACTTATAGAGGCCTGGGGAGGTCACAACCACATTAAAGTACAAAAGAGGCAGTGTATATGGCATTAGATTGAGCAAGTTAAAGATGATCTTAGTTGGGAATGCCAAGTTTCAACTACACAAATTAGTTACCTGCACCTTTCTATCTGCAGTCTCATATACAGAGAAGGGGGGACAAAAAAAATCTGCTTGGGGAAAAAAAACAGCAGGAGCTGGAATTACAGTTTATTCTTACAATTGTGTTAATGACATTGTGCTTTGCTGAGCTTCCTTACCCTCCCAATTTTACTAACTGATTCTTGAACTCTCCAGATTTTAACTTCTACGCTATACAAATATCTCACAGATTCTGTCTTGGTGAATTTGAAGCTGGAACTGAGCTACCCCTGGGCCTTTCACTCTAGCTATTATGTCAGCTAGAAAACCATCTAGGGGAGAAAAGTTACTCAAACCTGCAACAGTGAGCTCCTTTTTTAAATCCTCCAAGCAAACTAAGACCTCAGACTCACTAGCAATGGAGGACACAGGAGACTCAGAAACTGAATCTGTACCCCCCACCATAGAAGTGGACAAGAATCCAGTGACAAAAGCTGACCTAAAAAACCTAACCTCCAAACAAGATTTCACTAGCAATTTCGAAAAGCTGTGGGATAAAATTGACTCTATGCATAATGCAGTAACCTCTAGCCTTACAGACATACGATCGGATTTAGCTGATCTGGGAGGCAGAATTGACGCTTTGGAGGAACACAATGACACAATTACAGGTGAACTAGCGGCATCCACCCACACTATCCAAATACAACAACAATCCATTGCAGATCTGCAGGATAAGGTCGATGACCTAGAAAATAGATCCCGCAGAAACAATATTAGGCTGAAGGGAATCCCAGAATCCATAGCTAGTTCGGATCTACATGCATATTTGCAACAACTCTTTCATAATATCACCGGAGACCCGGAGGAATCAGAATATGACAAAGCGGGCACACAGGGCGTTAAGAGCAAAGCCTAAAGGAGAGCCCCCCCAGAGATGTCATCATCACGATGTCGTTTTTCAAAGACAAGGAAAAAATACTTCAAGCCTCCAGAAACAAGCCAACATTCAAATTTCAAGGAACTGTAATACAGTTTTTTCAAGATCTTAGCCTTAGAACACTTCAAAGAAGAAGCTCCTTACGCCCCCACTCACTTCCCTCCTGAGAAAGCATCAAGTCAAATATAAATGGGGTTTCCCCTTCGCCTTATACATCCTAAAGGATAACAAAACCCTTACAGTGCGTGATCCAGAAGAAATCAGCCCGACATGTAAACTCCTAGGACTGGAGGCCCCCCTTATCCCAACAGAAGACCAACCAGCAACACAAGCGGGCCCCTCCAGGCAAGCTAAATGGACAAAAGTGAACCAAACAGGAACAAAGAAATAATACCTCAAAGATTCACCACCATGATAGGTGGTTGTTCACTACTCTAGAGACAGTTTCCCAGTACTAGGAAGCTCTTATACAGGGATTACCCTAGAATACCGAAGAGATTACTCTCTTGACAAGTTAACTCTTGCTAAATATCCTCACCCCTAGGTCTCCAGTCAGGGATCCCATAGGGAACACACGGGGGAAAACTTCCCCTCACAAGGACTGAATAGAATTACTGTTGTAATGTTTATGTTAAACTAAGTTTGAAAGTTTTATATAATACTGACTTATCAAAGTAAGGTATTTTAATGTACAGGCAGCCTTACCATCATTCACATAGGAATGTTAGATTTTGTGCTGTTAGAGGCCCCACGAAACGGGCATAAGTTTTGGTTATATTTATTTTATTGTTTATTTTATTGTTTTCTTTGTCTCATGTACTATTCTTCTGCTTTAACTTTCTCTTTTCCATCTCCCAAGGGCTCTGAGGCTTCTCTTCTACCCCTTCTGCAAAAAGACAACCACACTCTCCCTCCTAGCAATGAAATCCCTACAACGCCGGAGAACTCACAGCTGATTATAGCTAATCTGGTAATGTTATGCATCCCCAACACCACACTTCGATGACCCCCCAAATTCGTCTCATATCCCACAATGTTAGAGGGCTAAATTCTAATGTTAAAAGACGCACTGCTATGTCTCAATACCAACACTTGGGAGCAAACATCATATTTCTCCAGGAAACTCACTTTACACAAGCCATTATCCCAAAATATTGGGCCAAACATTTCACACAACATTATCACGCTACCACAGACTCTAAAAAAAGGGGTGTTTCAATCCTGATACATTCTAGCTTGTCATTTGACCATGAGTCCACTATAGCAGACAAAGAGGGCAGATATATTTTGGTCAAGGGACGTCTACAAGACTCCAATGTGGTCCTATGTAATATATACGCACCAAATGAAAACCAGCATTCCTTTTTGCAAAACATCTCCGATTTGCTTACCAATTGGTCCCAACACAAAATAATACTAGCGGGAGACTTCAATATAACAATGAACAAACATACTGATAGAGGCATGAAATTATCACCCAAACAATTTAGGCATAACAGAATAGTTAACGCCATACAAGAACACTTAATCCCACACTCAATGATAGATTCCTGGTTCACATTATGTGGACAAACATCAGACACAACTTTCTATTCCTCAGCCCATAAACAGTATACGAGAATAGACTACATTTATACGAGCCAAATATTACAACCTCTTTATGGAAAGTCCTCGATTCACCCTTGTGTGTGGTCAGACCACTCTGTCCTTACTTTACAACTTGAAGGTTTTGTTGACACTCTTAGAACCCAAACATGGACTTACAATCCACTGCATATAAAGGATCCCTTAATAAAGGAGAGACTTTGCACTTTACTGACAGAGTTTTGGGACATCAATAAAGAGTCCACATCAAACCCCACTTCCCCATGGGCAGCACATAAAGCATACCTCAGAGGACTACTCATTAGGGAAAAAGCACTACGCAACAAACAACATAGAACTCTACTCTCACAACTACACGGCGAGATACGGGACCTGGAGACTCGACATAGACTGACTCATAAGCAAGACATACTACCCATATTAGAATCCAAACAAACACACTTAGCTAAGCTTTTAAGCGATCATTCAATGAGAGCGATTCAGAGACTCAACACGCAATACTACATTTATGCGAACAAACCAGACAAGTTTCTGGCCCACAAACTTAGAGAAAGATGTAAGGCATCCGCTATCTTGTCCATAATGCTTCCATGTGGCACCTCAGTGTCTCATCCACAACAAATAGTGAATTGCTAATGGTAAACTATACGACGGAACCAAAGTAGTACACTCACAACAGGTAGCCTCTCAAACCAAGAAATTTCTAGAGGAGACAGAACTAAATTCCCTCTCACAGGAAGACTTAGATAGCTTAAATACCCCAATAACAAACATGGAAGTGCTCGGTGTTATTAGAGATCTTAAGTCAGGGAAAGCAGCAGGCCCAGATGGATTTGCCAGTGAATACTATAAAGAGTTTAAGGGAATTTTAGTACCCCATCTTACAGACTTCTGTAATTATGTTCTGGAGGGACATGATATCCCAGAAGACATGTTACAGGCAAGGATTGTGGTGATACCAAAACCAGGGAAAAACCACAAGCTTTGTTCAAGCTATCGCCCAATCTCACTCATTAATCAGGATCTGAAGATCCTTACAAAAATCTTAGCCAACCGCCTAAAACTTATCTTACCAAAACTGATCCACTTGGACCAGGTGGGTTTCGTTAAAGACAGGGAGGCACCGGACAATGTACGTAGATTAATAAACCTCATAGAATATGTGGGAAAAACCAAGATGCCTTCTCTGCTCCTCTCGTTGGATGCAGAGAAGGCATTCGATAGAATAGATTGGGATTTCATGAATGCAGTCCTACACCGGATGGGATTCCAGGGAACTTTTATTACAGCCTTAAGTAAGATTTATTCAGCCCCAACGGCTCAGGTTTCCATGTCAGGTTATAAATCTAAATCTTTCCCTATACTAAACGGCACAAGACAGGGCTGCCCCCTGTCACCCCTTATCTTCGCTTTGTGTATAGAACCATTAGCAGCCAAAATCAGACAGGCAGTGGATATCTCAGGAGTAGTAATTAAAGATCAGGAATACAAACTAACGTTATTTGCGGATGACATTTTACACTGACTAAACCTCTAATCTCCCTACCCAATCTGTATAAAACCCTAGAGGAGTTCTCCCAAATCTCAGGATATAAAATCAACCTTGACAAATGTGAAGCACTGTCATTAGGACTCCCACAACACACTAAAAAACTCATAGAAACCAACTTCTAACTGAAGTGGCCCGCGCACTCTCTTAATATTTGGGGATCCACTTAACCCCCCAAATCAATTATATAAACATAACTATGAAGTCATATATAGAAACATTAGGAAAGACCTGAATAAGTGGAGAACACATACATTCTCATGGATGGGCAGGCTTGCCACAGTGAAGATGACGATCCTTCCCCGTTTACTATATTTATTTAGGACACTTCCCATTGAGGTCCCGATATCAGACTTGAAAAAGATGCAGGCAGAACTTTTAACCTTTATTAGGGGGAAGAAAATGGCTAGGATTCCATCTGCACTCATAACAAAACACAGGAGTCTGGGAGGCATAGGAGCGCCCAACTTGGTTGAATACTATAGAGCGGCGAGGTTAGCACAAACATTACTTCTTGGGGGAAGGGAAAAATTAGTCCTCTGGCCCAAATTAGAAGCAGACTTAAGGGAATCCACTCACATTGATGATATATTATGGGGCAAACATTCGAGGGACATGGCACCAGTTAGTTACCACTCACATATCTCTGACCACACTACATACGTATGGTCCCTCCTAAGCAAGCAACTTAAATTATCTCCTACACAAACGATCATGCGCCCAATTAGATACCTCCTTTCTTCGGACATCCAGTTAGTGGTGAATAAATGGGCAAATAAAGGACTCTACAGGGTGGCGGATTGGATGGAAGGCGGAAGATCCAAGACATTCACACAAATCCAAACTCAAATAACCCCTATGAAGCTAAAGTGGTTTCAATACCTCCAGGTCAACTCTGCTATTCAGCACTATATCAAATCAGTTAAAACCCATACTTTCTCACTCACAGAATCTCTACTGAATTCAGCTCATAGACCCAAAAAAGTGATATCCAGAATGTATATAGAAATTCAATCCCAAAATAACCCTCTTAAACCCTCAATAATCTTACACTGGGAAAAAGATTTAGGTACATACAAACTTAAAAAAGAATGGGATGAAATGCTACATTCAGCATGCTCTGGCCTCCTAAGCGCAGACTTAAGAGAAAACACTATTAAAACTATCTATAGATGGTATTTAACCCCGATCAAAACCTATCACATGACTCTCACAAACAACAGACTCTGCTACAGAGGATGTGGGGAGGTGGGTTCATATCTTCACATGTGGTGGGACTGCGCCATAATTCAACCTATCTGGATTCAATTATCCTCCCTCCTGGGTATGATCTTAGAGGATCAAATACAACTAAAACCAATACAAGCCCTGCTACACGAACCGTTGCCACAATACAACAAACATATAAACACATTTATTAAGATTACTTGTACAGTCACTAGAATGAGTATTGCAAAATAATGGAAAATGAAGGCCCCCGCATGGGAGGAAGTGAGGAACAGATTAAACATGACTTACCGTATGTATGAATCTGCTTCTAAAATTCTAGATACACAAGCCCAGTTTGAGAAGGTCTGGTTTTACTGGACACTCAATGGGAATTTGGCTGAATAAACTCTGCAGAGATTCTTCAGCGACACAGGAGCTATAGACCGTAATGCTCGGGGGGGAGTCCAGACACCCTATCCTATTCCTACTCTATACCTTCCCTTCCTGTTCTATTCCACTTTCACCCACTTTACTTAAACTTTCTCATTTACCCCATCTTAGGGAGGAACTATATAACACATTAAGGGGCCAGAAAGCCATAGATACAGTTCTACCTCTTCTCTTGGTCTTCTCCTTCTTCCCTTTTTTCTTCTCTCTCTTTCTTCTGTTCTCTCTTTACCTTCATATATTTTTGCATATCATTTTATCGATATCTGGTCTTGAATAGTAGCCTTTATTAGAAGACTTGGCAGTACATTTTGACCCCCTCGTCCTGGAGGTAGCAGGGGATAACAGACATGTTCTTTTTTACTTCTCCACTATAGAAGCTATCAGTTTAGCCTATCATAAGTAGGCATCGTAGGTCACATACAAAAGGTGGAGCGGAGGCCGTGCAACTCCCAAAGATCGACTTTTAATTTATATTAAACAGAGGTACCCCAGGAAATGAAGCATAATATGTTATCAATGCCTGCCTTCTAATCTCCTGGGTATATGTAGAGGTTTTAGGACCTTAGTTTCTATTTCTGATCTTATCTTCATGGATATGCATTACTGACTTGTTTTCTTTTTTGTTCGTGTTCGGATCCAATAAAGGGTTTGAGCATGAATAACAAATGTAAAAGTATAACCAGGGGTGGAGAGAGAGAGATGATTTTCTTCTCACTTGTTTCTGTTGTATAATTGTTTATTAAAATGCTAATAAAAAGATTTAAACATAAATCACAAAAATGTATTGTGCTATCATCTATAACACACAGAATGCCAAAACACCATGATTACATTTATCTCAAATCAAATGACACGTTTATTTACAGAACTATACAATAAACAAACAGTTGTTTGAAACTTTGATCATTGCAGTTACTGACCAATGGTACAGCACTGTACACACAACACAGTTATTACGTACTGATTATTGGCTTTAGTACTGCACAGTGACCACATGCTGACCATTGGCTGCAGCACTTTACACACAGGGTACTGAGCACTTGCTGCAACACTATACTGTACAGTGGTCGCAAGCTAACCATTGCATACCTTTACAGTGACCACATACTGACCATTTCATCATTATACACAGTGACCACATACTGACCACCGCATCACTATATACAGTGGGGACATGAAGGCCACTGCAGCATTATACAGTGACCACATATTGACCAATTCATCACTATACACAGCGGCCACATGTCCTCCATTGGCTGACCACTGCAACACTATAACCCAGTGACCACATTCTGACAACTAAATGCAACACTGCACAGTTACCAGTGGTAGCTACCAGTAACACCACTGGGTATGTACACAGTGACCACATGCTGGTGACCAGAGGTTGCAGCATGGCACAAAGGGTACACAATTACCTCATAGAGACCATTGGTTGTAAGATTGGTAGGGACAGGATGGTAAAGGGGACACACAGACTGTGATGGGCACTGGTTGTAGTATATCACACAGGGACCAGGGTACATATGGAGAGCATTGGTTATAGCACAGTGACTATTGCAGTTGCAGCATGACATACAGGGGCATACCTGCAGATCACACTGGTTGTAGCATCATGGCACACAGGGCAATGGCATTCAGTGAATGTGCATGGTGACAGCTAGTGTTGTATGGTACACGATGAAAGCTAGATGGGACAAACTAACAGCTTCCTGATTAGGTGCATTTGAATAAGATAATACACCAGACTGGTTCAAATCATTTCCTCACCGACACCAAGATTTATATTATAGTACTACTTACATACATGATATTATTCTCTAATCTCTTTATTTGTAGCAGCCAAGCCAAGTGATTAATACAGATTTTGTATTAGGCGCTAAGCACTGTCCGTGGCCGGGCCCCCCCTAAGTCTGACTGACTCACTCTGCTCACTGTGAACTCACCGTGCCCCAGGCAGCCCAAGCCCCCCCCCCCACTAAGTACCGTCCGTGGCCGGGCTCCCCCTAAATCTGACTGACTCACTCTGCTTACCGTGACCTGACCGCGTCCCAGGCAGCCCGAGCACCCCCCCCCTGCTAAGTACCGTCCGTGGCAGGGCCCCCTAAATCTGACTACTCACTACTCTGCGTGACCTGACCGTGCCCCAAGCAGCCCGAGCCCCTCAGCTTCACCATGAGAGCCCTTCTCAGCCTCACCATGCCCCCGCGCCCCCCCCCCAGTCTGATTGGCAATAGTACCACTACCTTACCTGATTGATGACTAGTACTAGTCAGACCACCGCCAGAACAGACTACAGGCAGCAGACACTGACAGACGACGTCGACAACTTCCACCCAGGTCCCAGACCACTCACGTCGTCACACACTCCTGTCTCCTGCTGCTACTGACTACTAGGCTCAGGCTGCACAGCACTGCACGTGCAGTCTAGTCGAGATACACGTGCGCACTGCGCGGTGCAGCCAGTCAGTGAGTCAGGAGTGAGGAGGAGGGAAAGTTACACTTCCAATTTCCAAACTTCCGGGGCAGCCAGCGGCAGAGAGCAGCCAGAGACGACAACAAAAGTGCAATCTGGCATGCCGGCTGGCGCCCCTGCAAATTACAAAAATTATTAATTAAATAAATATAAATAATATGTGAAGGCTGGGGAGAAAAAATAATAATTTTTTTTTTTTTTTTTTAAAACCACCATCTGCCTTGGGCGCCCCCTTGTGTGAGAGACCTGCTGGGCCCGGTCGCAATGGCGACCTTTGCACCACTGTTAGTTACGCCTCTGGGTCAGCCTGTCAGTGCTCAGACCATACGCCGCACACTGCATCAAATTGGTCTGCATGGCTGTCATCCCAGAAGGAAGCCTCTTCTAAAGATGATGTACAAGAAAGCCCGCAAACAGTTTGCTGAAGACAAGCAGACTAAGGACATGGATTACTGGAACCATGTCCTGTGGTCCGATGAGACCAAGATAAACTTATTTGGTTCAGACTGTGTCAAGCGTGTGTGGCGGCAACCAGGTGAGGAGTACAAAGACAATTGTGTCTTGCCTACAGTCAAGCATGGTGGTAGGAGTGTCATGGTCTGGGCTTGCATGAGTGCTGCCGGCACTGGGGAGCTACAGTTCATTGAGGGAACCATAAATACCAACATGTACTGTGACATATTGAAACAGAGCATAATCGCCTCCCTTCAGAGACCGGGCCGCAGGGCAGTATTCCAACATGGTAACGATCCCAAACACACCTCCAAGATGCCTTGCTAAAGAAACTGAGGGTAAAGGTGATGGACTGGCCAAGCATGTCACCAGACCTAAACCCTATTGAGCATTTGTGGGGCATCCTCAAACGGAAGGTGGGGGAGTGCAAGGTCTCTAACATCCACCAGCTCTGTGATGTCGTCATGGAGGATTGGAAGAGGACTCCAGTGGCAACCTGTGAAGGTCAGGTGAACTCCATGCCCAAGAGGATTGAGGCAGTGCTGGAAAATAATGGTGGCCACACAAAATATTGACACTTTGGGTCCAATTTGGACATTTCCATTTAGGGGTGTACTCACTTTTGTTGCCAACGGTTTAGACATTAATGACTGTGTGTTATTATTTTGACGGGACAGCAAATGTACACTGTTATACAGGCTGTACACTCACTACTTTACATTGTAGCAAGGTGTCATTTCTTCAGTATGAAAAGATAAAATAAAACATTTACAAAAATGTGAGGGGTGTACTCACTTTTGTGAGATACTGTATATATTTTTTTTTTGTGCATTTGATTATAGCATATTGTTTAACTAAATGGCCAGTTATTCACTTTTATTCATATCAGAATTTAAGTAGGGATCAAAATGCAAAAACACCCTGAACCAACCTTCATATAAATGCAGAGCGGTCTGCAAATGTGTTATCATATAACTAGATTCTATATAATTTTCATATGTAGGACTTCAAATAATTATATGCAAGGCGACATTTGAAAACAGCAAACATAAGTAATAGACATATCAAAATACAAGGATCTTAAAATAGACATTTCCAATTTCTTAATCAGGGTTGAATAAGCTCAGTCCATATAGATACAGCAAGACCTTTGATAAACTTCCATAATCAATATATATTCCAGGCCTTTTTTATACATAAGGGAGAGTCCAGTAGTATTTCAATCCTACCAAGATGTACCAGCTACTCAACAAGTTTGAACAATAGATAAATGGTTATAGAAATCCACTGCAATAAAAGGACAAAAAGATTTCCTCATCAATATAGCTCCATGTATACGAATGCTTTAGATATTTATAAGCCAGAAAAAACCCCAGAGTGTACAGTTCCACTTTTAAATTAAACTCAACAGCTACATGTACTATCAGTTGAGTAGACGACGGTATGCTTAGAAAGAGGTAGAAAGGAAACACTTTTCCTTAGAGATTTGTCTAGTTGGAGTCAATATGTGATCCTTACTCGACAGATTATAAACATGTCAGTCTGTTCCAGTGCCCAGACAAGAAATTTGTAAGTTTGACTGATTAATATGTCTGAGTTTAACAAACAAACTAGGCAGAGTTATGCCACTACTTGCGATTCAGGAGCAGTCCGGGGAGGCTTAACCGGTAGAATGCAGTGGTTTTTTGATAGCCGAGGAAAAGAGGCTTCTAGGTACACCAGGGGGCCCTTGTGTCTTTTACCGGTTTCTTCTGTTGCCATGAGGCCGGTGTGTAAGGCCGTATCCCTCCAGTGCCCCACACATCTACCTCTAGTGACAAACGGTCAGCTTCTACCGGGTCTCTCTCTGTAAAGACCGGCTCCTTTCCCGGCAAATTGATGCGGCGTGCACCAATAAGCTAACCTCAGCCAATGCAAACCTTCCGCCGAGATCTAATATCAGCTCACTGCCCAGTAACCAGCCCGCAGAACTTCTGTGCGCCGAGCTTGCGGCTAGGGAAAAGATGGGTTTCATCCGGTTCTAGTGACCGCTAGAGCAAGCGTTGAGTTGCAAGCCTCTCTTCCTTGCTCCGCCCCAAACGGAAATCTGCATTGACTGATCAGTGGTTCCAAATATAAGCGCTAGGGCACCGACTCACCTGATGTGTTCAGCTAGCTGCCAGTAGTGAATTGCTGCTCCTTTAACAAAAAGGATACGAAGAGAACAAAGCAAATTCAATAATAGAAGTCAAGCAGAAAGTTGTTTAAAATTGTATGCTATCTGAATTATTCGGTATCATACCCTTTTAAAATGCCATACTCTAGCTGAACCATAAACATTTAATGTTATGTTCCTTTAAGTAAAGTTACAATTCACTTATGTGACAACTGTATAAAACCTGTATTTGTTTTACAGAAAGACTTTCAAGGGACATTAAATAGACTAAAACATTACATTTAGCTGAGAGTGGTCCTACTTAACTACCCCATTAGGTATCTATACCACACAGCTGGAGTGTTACTAATAAAGTTGCTCTGATGCAACACAAGCTAATATCATAATACAGCTATTTGTTTCACATCTGTGGTATTTGGCAGTACTGCCAATTTAGAAACTGTATCACCTGTATTATAGGACGAAGAGAGAGCATGCTGCCAACTCCTTTGTCGTAGTGCCTTCCTAGTGTGTAGACAGCTCACATACACATCACATTAGGAAGGCACAATGAGGGAATACTCAGGAGCGCTTACTCTCTTCAGTCTATGGTGCGGCCAATCAGAAGCTATACCTTAACACAATACATGTCATCTTGAGAACAAATTGCTGGGGGCTGGTGTTACTTGTATCAGAGCAACTTTACTATTAAGAATAAACTTGTAACCCTTTCCCGCTGGGACTTATTTATCTACATCAGCACTGTAAATAAAGAAGTAAAAAATGGGATTTAGTCAGGGGGAGTGCATATGACACTAGGCACCCCCTCCGGCTCACAATCCCATTTACGAAGCGGCTATAGCTGTACTACAGCCAAACAGCTAGGACGTTCCATACAGTTAGGACGGCATGGAACGTCCTAACAGCGAACGGGTTAAAGAAGTAAATCCTGCAGTGTAGCCTGGATATAATACTGCAATTGGGTAGCTAAATAGGATTACTCTTTGATAAATCTAACGTTTATTGTCCCTTTAAACCTAAGTTTAATTCCTCATAAAGGAATGAAAATGAAGCATTGTAAAATAAATGCATTATTTATTTGTATGCTTTAGTTGCAAAACACAATTTTTTGCTGTAAAAAAATTGATTGCACTATGCTCCGTTGGTTGAAAAGTCAAATTCTGTAACCTAATTATGCTGCAAAAATTGCCTGAACCAGCTGCATATCTAAAAACCCGTGACCGTGGCCAATGAGCATGGGTCAAGCACAAGCAAAAAAATATTTTATAGCAAATCAAGCAAAATAAATAATGAAATGTATATTGCATGTGATGTTTAATTTTCATTAACTTGTGGGGAATTCAGTTTGTAGTTTAATTTTCTCTATAGGCAAAGTGGAAAACAAATTGCTTAGGAAAATTAAAGAATACAAAAGAACACATTAATGAATTCAAATTGATGCCTCATAAAACAATGTCAAAAACAAAAAATGTAATCATCTTCATTTGCATTAATATGTTTAACAAAAGTCAAAATAAATCCAACTTACCACATTTGCTGCTTTATCTCCACTTCTGTACAGCCACTCATGCGACTTTCCTTTTTTTTAAATTCCCAAACAAAAAACATGAGCAGCCAATTCACACTTCTATTTTACTTTTTAAGAAGTATAGGTTGCTCAGACTAATTTGTTGCAATGACATGGAGATATGATCCTTTAAATGCATAATACAGCATGATCTGTCCTACAGCAGTTATTGTACAACTCACTGGTAATCACAAGGTAGTATTTAGTGTGCATCTTCACCTGCACTAGTAAGAACTATAAATGCAGCTCAAAACTTTTCTCTATGTAATATAAGGTTGCCACCTTTAGTTCAGGCCAAACCCAAAACACTCTTGGGGACCTGAACGCACTATGTATAATAGCACATAAACACGCACATAAATATTCACACTCAAACACTAACAAACTAAACACACACAAACTCCCTCACACACTCAAATACACTCACTCTTTGAAACACAGACACTGACAAACACAGACACTGACAAACACAGACACTGACAAACACAGACACTGACAAACACAGACACTGACAAACACAGACACTGACAAACACAGACACTGACAAACACAGACACTGACAAACACAGACACTGACAAACACACTCTCATGCACAGACACACACTACAACACAAAGACACACACACACGCAAGAGGGAAATAATTGTAGGAATGTGCAGTATTTGGCTGTTTCCCACAAAACCCTGGCATTTGCATATCCGACTCCGATTCAGCTTCAAACCTGGACACACAAAAGGAAACCCAAACTGTCCGGGTCATTCCCGGACATGTAGCAACTCTAATATAATAGAGAAATAATTATTTTCTCCTTAGTCACAAATACATATAAAATCTGAAGGAAAAAACAAACAAACATCTAAGGGTGCACTACTAAAGAAAGGTAATAAAATTCAAATGGGACATACAATAAATATTAATATAACATTTATTAATATATGCAAAATATAGCATGTATGCCAAAAACATGTAAACACACACGTCAAATCAGTCAAAGACAATGGTTGAAATTCTTAAAATGACCAATGGAGTCCAAAATAAAAGTCTAATCCTTTAAAAACCCCGAGATGTTCAAAGAATATTTCCACAATTAGGCTAAAACAGAAGGCTCCTTGACTCAGAAACTTTTTGTTCAAACTTGGTAACTGAGTAGAAAGGTTCTGTGTCTCAGAAACTTCTGTTCTTTAGGAAACCAAAAAGCCCTTAAAAAGGGGCATGAAATCCAAAAATGTTTCTTTCCTGATTCAGATAGAAGTAAATTTGGAAGTTGTTAAAATCAAATGTTCTATTATCTAATTTGTTTTGTTCTCTTGATATCAGTTTTTGAAAGAGATACCTAGGTAGACTCAGGAGCTACTGATTGGTGGCTGCACATATATGCCTTATCTTATTGGCTTACCCAGCGCATTCAGCTGTCTCCCAGCAGTGCACTGCTACTTTTTTCAACAACCGACAGTTGGAAAGTTGTATTCGCTATCTGAATCATGAAAGAAAAATGTTGTGTTTCATGAACCTTTAATGAAGGCTTCACATAAATTTGAGAAAATCCTTCGGCATAAATACAAGCAAGCCAAATACAGGGATTGCCTGGTTATCCCTCCAGTGTGCAATGATTGCTTTAGGACACTGGTTTTCAAACCTGCCCTCAGGCCTTCCTAACAGGCCACATTTTGAGGATATCTGAAATGGAGCACAGGTGAATTAATCAGCTGATTAGTAAACATGGTTATTTTACCTGGTCTCATCCAAGGTAATCCTGAAAACCTGGCCTGTTGTGGAGGCTTGAGGACAGGTTTGAAAACCAGTGTTTTAGGACAGTCCTCTCCTCCTCAGCTCTTGCCGTCTTTCCTGGAGTAAGTTCCCTTCTGGATGGCATTTAAGCTTTTTCCTATGCAGGTTTCTCAAAATTTGTCGCAGCCGTGCCACTTCCGTGTTAAGGGGCACTTTGCCTCAGAAACTTCTGTTCTTTAAGAAACCAAAAAGCCCTTAATGAATGCTCCACTTAAATTTGAGAAAATCCTCCAGCGTAATTATAAGAAATCCAAAACACAAGGATTACCTTGTGGTCCTGAAGTTAGTGCATCTTATCTTTCGCTTGCACGCTAACTTTTTACTTTCAACTTGCAATATGACCGCAAATCCGGCCATGTTAAAAATGTAACTTTGAGTGCAGTTAGCATGCAAGCAAAAAATATTTAGCGTGCCACTTGTAATCTGGACCTTTGTTTTTCTTATGTTTGAAATGTATAATAAGATGCCCGAGACTGCAGGAGCGGCAATGGAAGCCTTCATACTTGGGCTCAGTGTGTCTCTAACAAGGAAGTGGCACTGCTTATACACATTTTGAGAAACCAGCTAAGGAAAAATCTTAAATGCAAACCAGAAGGGAACTTGCTCCAGGAAGGACAGCGAGGGATGGGGAGGACCATCCTACAGAAATCATTGCACACCGGAAGATCACAAGGTAATCCTTGCATTTGGATTGCTTGAATTTATGCTGAAGGATTTTCTCAAATTTATGTGGAGCATTCATTAAAGGCTTTTTGGTTCCCTAAAAAACAGAAGTTTGAGGCACTGGGCCTTACTACTCTGAAACTTCCATTTTGTTCAAACTTGGAAATTGATTGTTTTAGCCTAATTGTGGAACTATACCTTGATGAACATCAGGGTTTTTCAAGGATTAGATTTTTATTTTGGACTCCATTGGTCATTTTAATCATTGTCTTTGATTTGATGTGTATGTTAACATGTTTTTAGTGTGCACGCTATAATATTTTGCAAACTTTTTTTAAATCATAAATTTTTATTAAGGTATTATATATATATACAGGACGTGTTTAACTCAGACATGATATTAACATCCAAAATAAAAGGATACGAAACGACATATCAAACTGTATGGATTCATAATCCTGTCACACGCTGAAACATAGCAATACTTAAATTGATACCTTTTTTAGTTTATGTAGTAGCAGAACCTCCATATCATGTTCTACTGCCTATTAGAATGATATTATATTGAGCCATTATAAGCCAGGACATACTATTTATTTTGCGAGGTTCAATTTCTTACCTTAAGCATAATGGTTTGGATTATAAAGGTATATATAAGGCTATACGCTAGAGTGTCAAAATACATATAAAAATTATAAAATAACGTTTGACATAAAGAAAATTATAACGCTACACAACAATAAGACACATATGTGAGAAAGAGCCTGTACTAGAATTTTATGCTAGGTAACTTGATCACACAAACAATCATTTTATATGTTGTTAACTATGAAGAACTAAAAAGTGAATGCATAAGAGATTTCACCTTAATGCTTGTCTGCATGAAATATTCTTAAACATTGGCTAAGGAGATAAGGTGATGCAAATAGGTTTATAGATCAACAGCGGGCCAGAGCCGCTCTAAAATTAACCCAGTTACCCTGGGAAAACAGGTGATCAATAGTGTAATAGAACCTGAGCATATTTAAGAGTTTAAAGGGGAGAGGGAGAATCAGCAGATAAGCTATTCAGATGCGACACAATTAGGGGTACGCTTCTACTGGCGTAATAACATATTGAGGTATCTTAGTAACCCCTATGAAAAGCTTAAGGGTGTTTGGGTATCCATAAAACAATATATTGTATCCAATTTGTGATTTGGTTGGGGTAGATTAGAGAGAGATTACAAAAAGGTACATGTGGTATTATTGCGTCAATGCACTTATATTTTGACCCAGATTACCATTTTGCTATGGGGGCTGATCATTTATAGATCATTAGGAGCATATTAAGATATAATTCAGTAAGCAGTAGATAGGGTGGTTCCCCGTGTACACTTGGTTTATTTCTATTACATATTTATATTAGAGATAACAAACAATGGTATATAATTCCAATGAGACATATAAGGTACCGTTATGTCAAATTCAAAGCACATAAACATAAATAGTTACTCAGTAGGATCACTCGAACCTATTTTATCTACCCATAGGATAACCTAGTATCTGTCATTAGTAGAAAAAACATAATTTATGCTTACCTGATAAATTTATTTCTCTTGTAGTGTATCCAGTCCACGGATCATCCATTACTTGTGGGATATTCTCCTTCCCAACAGGAAGTTGCAAGAGGATCACCCACAGCAGAGCTGCTATATAGCTCCTCCTTTAACTGTCATATCCAGTCATTCGGCCAAAAACAAACAGAGAAAGGAGAAACCATAGGGTGCAGTGGTGACTGTAGTTTAATTAAAATTTAGACCTGCCTTAAAAGGACAGGGCGGGCCGTGGACTAGATACACTACAAGAGAAATAAATTTATCAGGTAAGCATAAATTATGTTTTCTCTTGTTAAGTGTATCCAGTCCACGGATCATCCATTACTTGTGGGATACCAATACCAAAGCTAAAGTATTATTATTATTATTATCGGTTATTTGTAGAGCGCCAACAGATTCCGCAGCGCTAAAGTACACGGATGATGGGAGGGACAAGGCAGGATTAAGCAGAAGGAACCACTGCCTGAAGAACCTTTCTCCCAAAAACAGCCTCCGAAGAAGCAAAAGTATCAAATTTGTAAAATTTTGAAAAAGTGTGAAGCGAAGACCAAGTCGCAGCCTTGCAAATCTGTTCAACAGAGGCCTCATTTTTGAAGGCCCATGTGGAAGCCACAGCTCTAGTAGAATGAGCTGTAATCCTTTCAGGGAGCTGCTGTCCATCAGTCTCATAGGCTAGGCGTATTACGCTCTGAAGCCAAAAGGACAGAGAGGTTGCCGAAGCCTTTTGACCTCTCCTCTGTCCAGAGTAAACGACAAACAGGGAAGATGTTTGACGAAAATCCTTAGTAGCTTGTAAGTAAAACTTCAAGGCACGGACTACGTCCAGATTGTGTCCTAATCCTTCTTCAAAGAAGGAACGTCTTTTACATAATGATGGAACAACAATCTCTTGATTGATATTCTTGTTAGAAACCACCTTAGGTAAAAACCCAGGTTTGGTACGCAGAACTACCTTATCTGCATGAAAAATCAGATAAGGAGAATCACATTGTAAGGCAGATAGCTCAGAGACTCTCCGAGCCGAGGAAATAGCCATCAAAAACAGAACTTTCCAAGATAAAAGTTTAATATCAATGGAATGAAGGGGTTCAAACGGAACACCTTGAAGAACTTTAAGAACCAAGTTTAAGCTCCACGGAGGAGCAACAGGTTTAAACAGGCTTAATTCTAACCAAAGCCTGGCAAAATGCCTGAACGTCTGGAACCTCTGCCAGATGCTTGTGCAAAAGAACAGACAGAGCAGATATCTGTCCCTTTAAGGAACTAGCTGATAATCCTTTGTCCAAGCCCTCTTGGAGAAAAGACAATATTCTAGGAATCCTAACCTTACTCCATGAGTAATTCTTGGATTCACACCAATAAGGATATTTACTCCATATCTTGTGGTAGATTTTCCTGGTAACAGGCTTTTGTGCCTGTATTAAGGTATCAATGACTGACTCGGAGAAGCCACGCTTTGATAGAATCAAGCGTTCAATCTCCATGCAGTCAGTCTCAGAGAAATTAGATTTGGATGATTGAAAGGACCTTGTATCAGAAGGTCCTGTCTTAGAGGCAGAGTCCATGGTGGAAAGGATGACATGTCCACTAGGTCTGCATACCAAGTCCTGCGTGGCCACGCAGGTGCTATCAGAATCACCGATGCTCTCTCCTGTTTGATTTTGGCAATCAGTCGAGGGAGCAGAGGAAACGGTGGAAACACATAAGCCAGGTTGAAGAACCAAGGCGCTGCTAGAGCATCTATCAGCGTCGCTTCTGGGTCCCTGGACCTGGATCCGTAACAAGGGAGCTTGGCGTTCTGGCGAGACACCATGAGATCCAACTCTGGTTTGCCCCAACGATGAATCAATTGAGCAAACACCTCCGGATGGAGTTCCCACTCCCCCTGATGGAAAGTCTGACGACTTAGAAAATCTGCCTCCCAGTTCTCCACGCCTGGGATATGGATTGCTGACAGGTGGCAAGAGTGGGACTCTGCCCAACGAATTATTTTTGAGACTTCTAACATCGCTAGGGAACTCTTGGTTCCCCCTTGATGGTTGATGTAAGCCACAGTCGTGATGTTGTCCGACTGAAATCTGGTGAATCTCAGTGTTGCTAACTGAGGCCAAGCCAGAAGAGCATTGAATATCGCTCTTAACTCCAGAATATTTATTGGAAGGAGTTTCTCCTCCTGAGTCCACGATCCCTGTGCCTTCAGGGAGTTCCAGACTGCACCCCAACCTAGAAGGCTGGCATCTGTTGTTACAATTGTCCAATCTAGCCTGCGAAAGGTCATACCCTTGGACAGGTGTACCCGAGACAACCACCAGAGAAGAGAATCTCTGGTCTCTTGATCCAGATTTAGCAGAGGGGACAAATCTGTGTAATCCCCATTCCACTGACTCAGCATGCATAATTGCAGCGGTCTGAGATGTAGGCGCGCAAATGGCAATATGTCCATTGCCGCTACCATTAAGCCGATTACCTTCATACACTGAACCACTGAAGGGCGCGGAATGGAGTGAAGAACACGGCAAGCATTTAGAAGTTTTGATAACCTGGACTCCGTCAGGTAAATTTTCATTTCTACAGAATCTATAAGAGTCCCTAAGAAGGAGACTCTTGTGAGTGGGGATAGAGAACTCTTTTCCTCGTTCACATTCCACCCGTGCGACCTCAGAAATGCCAGAACTATCTCTGTATGAGACTTGGCAACTTGAAAGTTTGACGCCTGTATCAGGATGTCGTCTAGATACGGAGCTACCGCTATGCCTCGCGGTCTTAGAACCGCCAGAAGTGAGCCCAGAACCTTTGTAAAGATTCTCGGGGCTGTAGCCAACCCGAAGGGAAGAGCTACAAATTGGTAATGCCTGTCTAGAAAGGCAAACCTTAGAAACCAATGATGGTCTTTGTGAATCGGTATGTGAAGGTAGGCATCCTTTAGGTCCACTGTGGTCATGTACTGACCCTCTCGGATCATGGGTAGGATGGTCCGAATAGTTTCCATTTTGAAAGATGGAACTCTGAGGAATTTGTTTAAGATCTTTAGATCCAAAATTGGTCTGAAGGTTCCCTCTTTTTTGGGAACCACAAACAGATTTGAATAAAAACCCTGTCCTTGTTCCGTCCACGGAATTGGATGGATCACTCCCATAATTAGGAGGTCTTGCACACAGCGTAGGAATGCCTCTTTCTTTATCTGATTTGCAGATAGCCTTGAAAGATGAAATCTCCCTTGTGGAGGGGAAGCTTTGAAGTCCAGAAGATATCCCTGAGATATAATCTTGAACATCTCTTGCCCATGCCTGGGCGAAGAGAGAAAGTCTGCCCCCTACTAGATCCGTCGCCGGATAGGGGGCCGTTCCTTTATGCTGTCTTAGAGGCAGCAGCAGGCTTTCTGGCCTGCTTGCCTTTGTTCCAGGACTGGTTAGGTTTCCAGGTCTGCTTAGATTGAGCAAAAGTTCCCTCTTGCTTTGAAGCGGAGGAAGTTGATGCTTCACCTGCCTTGAAATTTCGAAAGGCACGAAAATTAGACTGTTTGGCCTTTGCTTTGGCCCTGTCCTGAGGAAGGGTATGACCCTTACCTCCAGTAATGTCAGCAATAATTTCCTTCAAACCAGGCCCGAATAAGGTCTGCCCCTTGAAAGGAATGTTCAGTAATTTAGACTTCGAAGTCACGTCAGCTGACCAGGATTTAAGCCATAGCGCCCTACGCGCCTGGATGGCGAATCCGGAATTCTTAGCCGTTAGTTTAGTCAAATGAACAATGGCATCAGAAACAAATGAGTTAGCTAGCTTAAGTGTTCTAAGCTTGTCAATAATTTCAGTCAATGGAGCTGTATGGATGGCCTCTTCCAGGGCCTCAAACCAGAATGCCCCCGCGGCCGTGACAGGCGCTATGCATGCAAGGGGCTGTAAAATAAAACCTTGTTGAATAAACATTTTCTTAAGGTAACCCTCCAATTTTTTATCCATTGGATCTGAAAAAGCACAACTGTCCTCAACCGGGATAGTGGTACGGTTTGCTAAAGTAGAAACTGCTCCCTCCACCTTAGGGACCGTCTGCCATAAGTCCCGTGTAGTGGCGTCTATTGGAAACATTTTTCTAAATATAGGAGGTGGGGAAAAAGGCACACCCGGTCTATCCCACTCCTTGCTAATAATTTCTGCAAGCCTTTTAGGTATAGGAAAAACACCAGTACACACCGGCACCGCATTTATCCAGCCTACACAATTTCTCTGGTACTGCAACTGTGTTACAGTCATTCAGAGCAGCTAATACCTCCCCAAGCAATACACGGAGGTTCTCAAGCTTAAATTTAAAATTAGAAATCTCTGAATCAGGTTTCCCCGAATCAGAGACGTCACCCACAGACTGAAGCTCTCCGTCCTCATGATCTGCATATTGTGACGCAGTATCAGACATGGCCCTTACAGCATCTGCGCGCTCTGTATTTATCCTAACCCCAGAGCAATTGCACTTGCCTCTTAATTCAGGGAACCTGGATAATACCTCTGACAGGGTATTATTCATGATTGCAGCCATGTCCTGCAAGGTAATCGCTATGGGCGTCCCTGATGCAATTGGCGCCATATTAGCGTGCATCCCCTGAGCGGGAGGCGAAGGGTCTGACACGTGGGGAGAGTTAGTCGGCATAACTTCCCCCTCGTCAGAATCTTCTGGTGATATTTCTTTTATAGTTAAAGACTGATCTTTACTGTTTAAGGTGAAATCAATACATTTAGTACACATTCTCCTATGGGGCTCCACCATGGCTTTCAAACATAATGAACAAGTAGTTTCCTCTGTGTCAGACATGTTTAAACAGACTAGCAATGAGACTAGCAAGCTTGGAAAACACTTTAAACAAGTTTACAAGCAATATAAAAAACGTTACTGCACCTTTAAGAAACACAATATTTTGCCAAAATTTGAAATAACAGTGAAAAAAGGCAGTTACACTAACAAAATTTTTACAGTGTATGTAACAAGTTAGCAGAGCATTGCACCCACTTGCAAATGGATGATTAACCCCTTAATACCAAACACAGAATAATAACTGACAAAAACTTTTTTTTTTTTTTTTTTTTTTTTTTAAACAGTCACAACAACTGCCACAGCTCTACTGTGGCTTTTTACCTCCCTCAAAAACGACTTTGAAGCCTTTTGAGCCCTCCAGAGATATCCTGGATCATGCAGGAAGAAGCTGGATGTCTGTGTCTGTAATTTTTGCTGCACAAAAAACCCCTCCCACTCATATTACAACAGTGGAAAGTCAGGAAACTGTTACTAGGCAGAATTCAAGCCAGCCATGTGGAAAAAAACTAGGCCCCAATAAGTTTTATCACCAAACATATTTAAAAAAACAATTAAACATGCCAGCAAACGTTTTATATTAAATTTTTATAAGAGTATGCATCTCTATTAATAAGCCTGATACCAGTAGCTCTCACTGCATTTAAGGCTTTACTTACATTAGTTCAGTATCAGCAGCATTTTCTAGCAAATTCCATCCCTAGAAATATATTAACTGCACATACCTTATTGCAGGATAACCTGCACGCCATTCCCTCTCTGAAGTTACCTCACTCCTCAGAATATGTGAGAACAGCCATGGATCTTAGTTACTTCTGCTAAGATCATAGAAAACGCAGGCAGATTCTTCTTCTAAATACTGCCTGAGATAAACAGTACACTCCGGTACCATTTAAAAATAACAAACTTTTGATTGAAGAATAAACTAAGTATAAAACACCACACTCCTCTTACGACCTCCATCTTGGTTAAGGTTTGCAAGAGAATGACTGGATATGACAGTTAGGGGAGGAGCTATATAGCAGCTC
Source organism: Bombina bombina (assembly GCF_027579735.1). Taxonomy (NCBI): domain Eukaryota; kingdom Metazoa; phylum Chordata; class Amphibia; order Anura; family Bombinatoridae; genus Bombina; species Bombina bombina. The sequence continues at coordinate 532,310,428 of NC_069501.1, read as the reverse complement.
TGCTGTGGGTGATCCTCTTGCAACTTCCTGTTGGGAAGGAGAATATCCCACAAGTAATGGATGATCCGTGGACTGGATACACTTAACAAGAGAAAAGGATTCTCTGGGTGTCGTTATTTGTATGAGGGGGATATTGATATATGTAGCAGTATATTAGATCCATAAGCCATATAATCTAGGTAGTTTAATGGCTGTTGAGTTATATTAAGTATTGCCGTTTCATTATATACAAATAGGTATCTGAGGGATCGAGTACCCATAGTCATAGCAGAGGAATCTGTATGTACAAATAACTTAAAACTGTGTAAACCCAACACAATATCAAGACACACAGAGCTAGGAGAATTATATAGACTTGTACATCTGGGGTTATATTATAAGGGACTCTTGACTGAAGTAAGAAGCGTAATTGGAGGACCATTACAATTCAAACATCATTAATGGGCTGCATTAAAGTCTCTGCTCACCCCACTCCTACCATGTCACACTGGACCATACACTGTAGGCAGCGAAGCTGCGGCATAGTCTGAGTTGATTGGAGATTGAACTTCCCCCTTGCTAGTATCTTCAGATGGCTGTTGTATTTGAAGGGTGGTAAACCGTAGTCTACATGTGCCCCAAATCTTGCATTGCTTTGTCGCCGATGATTTCCACACTTTCCCTGCTCAGCCAAGATCTGACCACTTATGCTCCAAGCCTGGGGTGTATAGCTGTCACTTATCAGGAGGCCGGCCATCCATCCTTAACTACAGCTAGTGAAACTTCTGTGTAGGGTCTCCTCGGCTGTGCAATAGTAGAAGGTCTTGATATAAAACAAGTCATCAGGATTACTTCTTAATAGGGTGTAGTTTTGTCCCCTTGCTGTTTCGTAAGGCTGCAGTAAACCATCCCCATCCACTGCTGCTAGAGATTTAGCGCGTTGCACAGTAAGTTCTCCTTCCTCCACCATCTTAGTGGCACCAATACCTCCCTTCTCACATGGGTCTCTGATTACATGTAACAAGTCTTGAAAATTGTCCCGCATCTGCAATTCTAGCTGCATGAGAAGCCTTTGTATTGTTAAATGTCGATCCCCCTCCATCATAAACGTGAAATATATGTAGCAAGGGTTAAGGCATAAGTTTGCAGTAGAGTTAGTGCAGCTCTAACCCGGGCTGGTGTGGGGGGTTGTTAGGAGTTCGCTTGAGATCTGCCGCCACATTGATCTAAAAGGGACATTAAACCCCAGATTTTCTTTCATGATTCAGATAGAAGTACATTTTGTTGAAAATCAGGGACAAACTAAGGAGCATGCACGTGTTTGGAGCACTATATGGTAGCAGTTTTGCTAGAATGATATCCATTTGCAAAAGCACAAGATGGCAGCACTATGTCCTGTCATATAGTGCAGTAGACACCTACCCAGGTATCTCTTCAACAAAGAATACCATGGTAACAAAGCAAATTTAATAGAAATTGGAAACTTTTTCTTTCTTTTTTTTAATTGTATGCTCTGTCCAAATCACTAAACATTTGAGTTTCATATCCCTTTAACATAATTTAAAATTGTAATTTTACAAATGGTTCACAAAACTGTGCATTGAGCAAACTACAGGTGAACCCAGGTAAACTTCTTTATCTAAATTCACTATAATTATCGATACAGTAAAATAGTAAATAATCAACATCCCTTTGGGCCGAAGCCAGACCTGTTCTCTCACAACTCCAGTAGTCAGATACGTATTCAATAAGGGCGCCAGTCTCTGCAGGTAGGTAACCTCAGCGCACTCCTCAATGTACCTCTAAAGGGAAGCACAGACGTAAGTGCAATTACGTTTTACACCAAACCTGCTTAAAATGGAATGTACTCAACGGGAAGCTGTGGTAAATTCCAAAATATTTTATTGAAGACTCTAGACTGTCTATCTTCAAGCAACTTTAAAGGGACAGTCTACACCAGAATCTTTATTGTTTTAAAAGATAGATAATCCCTTTATTACCCATTCCCCAGTTTTGCATAACCAACACAGTTATAATAATATACTTTTAACCTCTGTGATTATCTTGTATCTAAGCCTCTGCAAACTGCCCCTTTATTTCAGTTCTTTTGACAGACTTTCAGTCTAGCCAATCAGTGCCTGCTCCCAGATAACTTCACGTGCACGAGCACAGTGTTATCTATATGAAATACGTGAACTAATACCCTCTAGTGGTGAAAAACTGTTAAAATGCATTCTGAAAAGAGGTGGCCTTTAAGGTCTAATAAATTAGCATATGAACCTCCTAGGTTAAGCTTTCAACTAAGAATACCAAGAGAACAAAGCTAAATTGGTGATAAAAGTAAATTGGAAAATTGTTTTAAATTACATGCTCTATCTGAATCATGAAAGTTTATTTTGGCCTAGACTGTCCCTTTAATACAATTTTAAAATCTTCTTGTTTCCAAGGATCAACCTCCTTTTTCAAGAGAAAATTAATTTCAGTAAAAGAACTGTCGAAATGCAGAGAGTAATTTTAAAAGATTGTATTAATGTTGCTTGAAGATATTCCTGTTGAGAGTCTTCAGTAAAATATTTTGGAATCCACCACTTTCACAGTGAGTACATTCCTTTTGAAGCAGGTTTTGTGTAAATATAGTTATTGCACCATCGTCTGTCCTTCCCTTTATTAGGTACATTGAGGAGTGTGCGGAGGTTACCTACCTGCTGAGGCCAGCGCCGCCACTGAATACCAAACATGTTTATCTAATCTCCCTTGATTGTGGCCAGTTGGGACTAACTAAATTGAAGCATAACCTTTTACAGTACAAATGTATACATTTGTGTTATCCAGTGTTTATAATGAATAGGAGCTGTCACCTTTTATAGCATTTTAGTATATAAAAAAAGACATACTTTAAAGGGATATGAAACCCAAAAATTCTCTTGTGATTGACAGAGCATATAAAAATAAAAAAAGTTTCCAATTTACTTTTATTATTAAATTTGCTTAGTTCCCATGATATTTAGTGTTGAAGAGATACCTAGGTAGGCATCTGGAGCACTATATGGCAGGAAATAGTGCTGCCATATAGTGTTCTTGCAAATGGATAACATTTTTGTAAAACTGCTGCCATATAGTGCTAAAGAAATGGGCCGACTCCTAAGCATACATCCCTGGTATTCAATAAAAGATGCAAAGAGAATGAAGAAAAATTAATAGAAGTAAATTAGAAAATCTTTGGGTATCATATTCCTTTAAGTGAGAACATAAAAGATAACCATATGCACATTTTTTTTTTTTTAGTTAAAAATTACTCAACATGTTTCTTTAGGAAGTATGTAGATTACTCTGCCAGTTATTTCTACAAATTACATAACGATTAACTCATCCAAATTTATGTTTTAAAGAAGTCTCCAAAAAAGATAAAAATCGTACTTACATGTTCATAATGGGAAAAGATGAGGCCTCTAAAGACATTCTATTAAATTACAAAAATAAGGGATCATATGCAATTTGTTAGTGTAAAGGGGTAGCCACTTACTATATTTATCTGATGTTCTCCAATTGAATAGATGGCAAGGGTTTAACGTTGTCAAAACAGTATGCTATTTAAGGGCCAATGAAATCCCACAACTTAGAATATTGGGTTTCCAACATTTTGTAAACTGTGTGCTGCATTTTGAAACCCTTGGCAGCCAGAAAAGTCAGCAATAAATTTATTTGCTAAGTATTACAATTGTCTCTTGTATCAAGTGAGTTGAAGAACTAATAAAGTAGAATTGTATAATCAACAAGTGCATAGTAAAAACACAATGCACTTGCTCTGAATTTTATGTTAGCAATAGAATTTTTTTTTCCCCTGACAAATTTCAAAATGGACTTAAAGGGACACGGAACCGAAATTTTTTTCTTTCGCGATTCGGATAGAGCATGCAATTTTAAGCAACTTTCTAATTTACTCCTATTATCAAAGTTTCTTCGTTCTCTTGCTATCTTTATTTGAAAAAGAAAGCAAAGTTTTTTGGTTCAGTACTCTGGACAGCACTTTTTTTATTGGTGGATACATTTATCCACCAATCAGCAAGGAAAACCCAGGTTGTTCACAAAAATGGGCCGGCATCTAAACTTAAATTCTTGCATTTCAAATAAAGATACCAAGAGAATGAAGAAAATGTGATAATAGGAGTAAATTAGAAAGTTGCTTAAAATGTCATGCTCTATCTATATCACCAAAGAAAAAAAATTGGGTTCAGTGTCCCTTTAACTTTATATCATGTGACAGCCATCAGCCAATCCTAGACTCATACATATACCATGTGAACTATTTCACAAGCTCAGCAGTAGTTGGTGCCTCAAAAAGTGTGCAGATAAAAAAAAAAAAAAAGCACAATCTGGTAAGAGGTAAATCGGAATGTCTTAAAACTGCAAGGTCTAATAAAATCATTAAAGTTTCATTATGACTTTAGCGTCCTTTTAGGGAGAATAATAGTGCAATAATAAAAAGCTCTAGGGCATTAGGATGTTTTATTAGGCAAATGCTAGTGTGTAACTATTTAAAACACACAGGTGACTCACAATAAGGAGCCTTGTGCAAGTAGTCACAAATCACAGGCTCAGCAGCGAACTGTGTGTGAAAAATTAACAATTTAGGGCTAGATTACAAGCGCATTTCAAAAAAGTGTCATCTTTATTTTTGTTTTAAAAAAATGCACAAAGCAGTTTTTAGTGGTTAAAGCGAGGGGATTTGGGGTGTTAGGAAAAAATGGCACTGAAAAGTGCTTTTACATAGCAGTCTATGGGGATTGTGCATTTCCTGTAAATATATATGTATATATTAATAAACATATTTACACTTTGCTGCCCGACTTACCCCCTTCGCTAGGGTCTCTGCCGTGTATGACGGCATCAGAACAAGCACGCACTTGTGAGCACAAAGCTTCCCTGCAATGCGAATGTGAGGTCGCATTCGCATTGCACCCAACTTGTAATACCAGCGTACATTTGCATGTGCTGGTATTACTGAGTGGGGAACAAATATCGCGCTCACATAAGATATGTTTTGAGCTCCACTTGTAATCTGGCCCTTATGGTTTTTGTTGGTGGGAGTTAAACTGTTACATAAACAAATTTGTTTTAGAATTATATGATCTAACCCCTTAGGTCATTGTTGTATAATTATTATTGCACTCTTAAAGGGACACTGAACCCAAATTTCAGATAGAGCATGCAATTTTAAGCAACTTTCTAATTTACTCCTGTTATCAATATTTCTTCGTTCTTTTGCTATCTTTATTTGAAAAAGAAGGCATCTGAACTAAGAAGCCAGACACCAATCAGCAAGAACAACCCAGGTTGTTCACCAAAAATGGGCCGGCATCTAAACTTACATTCTTGCTTTTCAAATAAAGATACCAAGTGAATGAAGAAAATTTGATAATAGGAGTAAATTATAAAGTTGCTTAAAATTGCATGCTCTATCTGAATCAAGAAATAAAACATTTTGGGTTCAGTGTCCCATTAACTACTAATCTGATCTATTCAGAATGTCAAAGAGAAATAGAAGTGTAAAAATACATTGAGTTTATTATTGAATTGTTGCTTGATGTGCTTGACCCATGAAAAACCGCTACACACATATAATACACTACTGGAGACCTAGCGGAACACATCTGTTTAGCCAACAACAATAGGCACGTGTGTTGCCACCAATCACCATCTAGCTCAGAGGGATTAAACACATCACTATAGGTAAGAAACAGTTCAATAACAAAATGCTCCAACACAGATCATTTTATTTTTGCACTTTTATGAGGGAGATGGCATTCCAAAAGGGACAATTTAGAATTATGACAATTCAGCATTCTAACAAGATGGCATGGCAGGGTTTTTTGTACTTGTAATGAATATTTAATAACGAAGAGTGAAATAAGTTTATTAATATTGTTTTTTTTTTTTTATGGTCATAATGCTATACAGAAAAATATATGTACAAATTGGTAGCATGCAGAACTACACAGATCTCTTATAGTCCTAGATGCTTTTCTCCCTGCTGTCACAACTGTTCCAAGCCTTCGTAAGACCAAAGTGATTGTCCTTAGATTCTCAAACTTTGGACCTTATTAGCTATGATGTACAGAGACCAAGCAGGTGGTCATCTCTCTTTTGTTCTAAGGCCTGCAGAAAGTTCTGTATCCTCTCCTCCCTGTCTGATTTATATTTGAGAAGTCTTTGGCGTAACTGTGAATCTTTTCCATCCACACTATGCTCTGTGTGCCGCAATTCCTCCCATACCAAGAGTTGGTCTCTCTCCTGTTCAAGCCTTGTTCGCTCTTGAGTGTGCAGTTCCCTGGCTTTCTGTGGAGGGGAACGCCCAAGTAAGGGAGAAAAGAGTTAGCTGGACAACAGTGTCAGACAAAGCTATCTATAAAGAGTTGAAAGAGGACAATAAGAGTCCAATTCTCTAAAGCGCTCTGCTCTAGCGAGATTCTATAAGATGCTCTTCAGAGATTGTTTAAAAAAGGGACATTGTACACTATATTTTTCTTTGTATAAACATTTTGTAAGTGATCTATTTATATAGTCTATCTTGGAGTGTTTTTGTAAAAATGTATAGGTTTTTTTTAAATTACATTGTGCTGATTTTCAGACTCCTAACCAAGCCCCAAAGTTTTAAATGTATACCGATGTCTACAGACTCCTGGTTGTGTAATGGGACTTTTCATATGCAAAGGAGGGGGTGTCTGCTCTTCCTGTTTTCTCAGGCCCTTTCACTGGGTGTCCCAGCCTAACATCAGCAGTGCTAAACCGGGAGCTTCTAAATACGTTTTTAAAAGGTTTTGTACTGGATTTTTAGATACGGATCTGTGCATTTTCTTTTTTATAGTGGTGTCTATTACATGCAGTTATATGAAAATTGGTGTGTGCTGTCCCCTTTAAAAAGGTATTTTTTTCCTTGGGAACTGTGTATCTTATTAAGGGAAGACCACAAAAATTCTTTATGTTAAGGAAAAAAAACAAACATTTCCTTTACAATGTAATGCTCAGTAAAATAAGGTGATGATTTATCTCTATGTTGGTAAGTTTCATAATCGGGCCCCATATGAGGCCAAAGGAATGCAGAAGGTGATTACACTCACCTGGATGGCCCCATGGTTTAGCTGAAAACGTAGGACAGCCTCACACAGGTTCCAAAAAGTGTATTCTGGCCAAAGAATGGACTGGAAAACCAGGCAAGAGTGGGAAGTCTGAAATGACATGTATAAAAGGAGAGGAATTAGCCATGTGTGATTCTATACAACCCTGACCAGACACTTACTAATTGCTTTCAGTAACTAACAAATATTTAAAGGGGCAGTTGACACTTTGTAATCACAGGGACATTTCTATTATCTTGCTATAGATTAACAGATCAACCATACATAAAAAAAGATATCTGTAGTTCTTTTTAAAGGAGCCAAACATCACCTACCACTTGCCTCATTTAAAAGAACCAATTGAGTCTACAGCCTACAAGGCTAACCTAGGCCATATTGTTAGAATAAATTGCATTGTTTTGCAGTTCTTATCTGTTAAAACCAAATAGGGAAAGACATGTAGCAGGGTTATCAGAGAAGTGTGTTTTTTTAGTTCTGAGAATTTAACAAAGCCATAAATTTCAAAGCTAAACTTACATGAAAAAGGGGACAAATTAAGTATATTGCAAAGTTGTTTTACTATGCATAACTAAACATTGTATATTGCAATTACAAATTTCCATGATTCAGAGTATACAATTAAATAAAAAAATTAAAAAAAATTGACACTTGCCTGCCACAAAAGGAAGTCACTGAGCCGGACCTCTCCAGATGTACGAATGAGAAGGTCAGGATGAGGGGAGTTAGAGGTATAAAGACAATGGTCCAAAAGAGTCTCTGAAATATCACTGAAAGAAAAGGATCAGTAAATACAGTATATTTGCATAATCTACAAATGTATGATAAAAAGACAAATGTAATAGCACTTAGTCTCAACCGAGTAGTAGATTTTTTTTCCTGAGAAATGTCAAAGTTAAGTCTATTTACACGTAATCAAAAAAGTAAAAAACCAGCAGCACGGCAGTAATATTGAAAACAGGAACTTGTATTCCATTAGACAGCAAACATGCAAGTGTTGGACAAAACGTCTGACATGTTTCGTGCCCTCTAGTGGCGCTTCATCATAGACTAAGACTGCTTGTATGTTAGGGACTTTGATTGATCTACAAGATGGTTGTGATACCAACAGTGATCGGTCTTTGCCTTCAGGTCCAAAAAAAGTTGGCTCAGACATTTATCCTGTATAGTTCAGGGGTAGTGCTTTGAATAATTTTCAAAAGAGTGTTGAAAAAGAAATACTTGATTTGGCTGAATCTAAAAAAAACCAGCAAAACAAAATTTAAGGAGATCTGAAAAATTGGCTTTGGAGTCTCTCCAGAATAATAAGTAAATTGTGATTAGAAACTCTGATAAGGGAGGAAACATTGTAATCCTTAACAAGGAAGATTTTTTTGGAGAGGCTCTACGCCAACTTAGTGACACTTCTATCTATAAACCACTTACTGGTAATCCCACAAGTCATTTCAAGAGGCAGTTATCAATATTATTAGATGATGGTATTTATTTAGGCATTTTCAAACAAGAGGATATGTTATATTTAATTCCAGAATTTCCTATAACACCATTGTTCCACTATCTACCTAAGATACACAAAAATCCAGAGCGCCCGCCGGGTAGACCCATAGTGTCGGGCATTGGGTCTCTGCTTGAGCCATTGTCTGAATGGTTGGACTCAGTCCTTCAGCCATTAGTACAAAATCTTTATAGCTATTTAAGAGATTCATCTCATCTCTTGGAAAGCTTAAATGGCGTTGAATGGAAGAGTACTTACTCATGGGCTGTTGTTGACATTGCCTCACTATATACATGTATACCACATGTATTAGGTCTGAGAGCAGTAAGGTATTTTCTGGATAAGTTCACAGCATATGATCATGATATCAAGGTATTTATTTGCTCTGTTTTAGAGTTTGTGTTAACACACAATTTCCTAATGTTTAATAACAAGTATTATTTACAATGCTGCGGAACAGCTATGGGGGCGAAATTTGCCCCCTGTTTTGCAAATTTGTATGTAGGCTTCTGGGAGCTTAGATTTTTGTATAACACTGACCACACAGAGTATACCAAGGATATACTTTTTTATAGGAGATTTATCGATGACTTGATTATGATCATTGATGGACCTCTTGATGTGACATCCTTTGACCGATTACTTGGTTTTTTGAATAGCAATGACATGTGTTTGACTTTTGTTGGTGGGTTTAGTCGTACCAGAACTGACTTCTTGGATGTGACTTTGGATGGAGATGTGGGGAATGGGCGAATTGTGTCCAGAACATACAGGAAACCAACTGCTGGCAACACTATATTACATGCTAGTTCAGGCCATCCCCCGCATCTTGTCCGTGCCATACCGAGGGGTCAGTTCATTAGATTGCGACGTAATACCAATGATGATGTCATAGATCAACAACAATCCAATGAATTGATCGAAAGACTAACAGCAAGGGGATATAATAGAAACAAATTGCAAGAGATTAAAACAGAAGTAGGTGTAATGAAATGTGGAGATAGAGTAAGGAAACAAACAAATACTTTTGAGAATAAGGCTGTGTTCACAACCAAATATACGGCACAATTTCCCCAAATAGTCAAAATCTTGAGAAAGAAACTATCAATTCTGGCAGGTGACACTATATTACAGAAATACATAGAGGGCTGTAAATTTGTCTCAAAGAAGCCAGTAACTTTGGCTTCGAAATTAGCCCCAAGTTTCGTGTCAGATACATCTAGACATAGGGGAGATAATTGGCTAAGAAGGAAAGGAAATTTTAAATGTGGAGCTAGAACATGCTTAACTTGTAGAATGATGGATATCACAAATGTTTTTAGATCCTCTGTAAACCATAAAACATATGAGATGTCGTTCTATGCCAATTGTAAGACCACATTTGCGGTCTATATGTTGGAATGTAAACACTGTCACATACAGTACGTTGGAAAAACGACAAGAGAGGTCAATGTGAGGATCAGGGAACACGTAAATGACGTAAAGAATTATAATAAAGATTCTGTGGTGGCTAGGCATTTTAACCTCTTTCATTTTTCTGATAAGGGAGACTTTACTGTGAGAATCATTGATGTGGCAAAAACCCCTATCAGGGGAGGTAATAGATACAAGATCCTAGATAGGAAAGAGTTATATTGGATATATAGACTCAAATCCAGAACTCCCACAGGGTTAAATCTTGAATGGGATATTAGCTACTTTGTGTAAAGTACAAATTATATAGATGGTTTAAAATGTAATTAACTACACAGTAACTTATAGGTCCCAACAAGATAAATTAACCCCTCTCTCTCTGCTGTGGTTTTTTGAGTGTTTTTTTTAGTTTTTTTTATTCTATATGTATGTGCTCTAATTTAGTGCCTATCTTGGGGGCCAATTGCAAATTATAATATAAATTTTTTGCAATTTAGGGAAAGTCTACAATTCTTGGGTTGATAATTAAAAACAACAGCACATAGAATAGAATAAAACTATAATGTATTTAAGAACTCAGCGTACATACATAGCTTTGTGGTTACCTTAAATACATATTTAACTCGTATATTAGACACTTATTATAGTCATGTGGTTTCATGTATTATATACTTATATGTTTATGCTAGAATTTTATCATTGTTATTTTTCTGACCATGTAGGTTCTCTTTTTTCCGATCTGCAGCCCATTAGGGGAACTTATAAAACATATGAAGTTTATTTGTTGTTTTTTAACTATTTGTTTGTTATAATATGTCTGGGGTTAATGAATTAATTGTCTATGACTGTTATAAAAGGTAGACTTTAGAGTACTATCCTTAGTCTATGATGAAGCGCCACTATAGGGCGCGTAACATGTCAGACGTTTTGTCCAACACTTGCATGTTTGCTGTCTAATGGAATAAAAGTTCCTGTTTTCAATATTACTGCCGTGCTGCTGGTTTTTTACTTTTTTGATTACCTGTAAACAGTTGGTTGCTGTTTTCTCCAGCATTGCACCTTTGCCCATTTGCGTGCCTTCTATGCCTCTATCTGTGGCGTCTGATGTCACCATTGTGAGCCTGAGATCAGCGTCTGTCGAGGAGTTTGGAGCGGCCATCCCACATTGCAAGTCTATTTACACTCCTGTATCATGTGACAGCCATCAGCCAATCACAAATGCATATACGGATAGTCTGAATTCTTGCACATGCTCAGTAGGAGCTGGTAACTCAAAAGTGTAAATATAAAAAAAAGACTGCACATTTTGTTAATGGAAGTAAATTGAAAAGTTGTTTAAAATTGTATGCTCTATATGCGGATGATTTATTAGTATATATGAATAATACTTCTTCAAATATTCCAAAACTTATCAGGTTAATTGAATTATTCAATCAATTTTCAGGCTACAAAGTTAATAAACTTGAAATCATAATTACTTTGAAAAAAAAAACGAACAATTCTGATAGAAAATCCATTTAAGATAGTTACAAACTCATTCAGATATCTAGGGGTTAATTTATCTGCTGATCCTCAAAACTGGTACTCATTGAACGTCCCTCCAATCTTCTCTCAAATCAATACGTATATGGAGGAATTGGCAAAAACATAATTTATGCTTACCTGATAAATTCCTTTCTTCTGTTGTGTGATCAGTCCACGGGTCATCATTACTTCTGGGATATAACTCCTCCCCAACAGGAAATGCAAGAGGATTCACCCAGCAGAGCTGCATATAGCTCCTCCCCTCCACGTCAGTCCCAGTCATTCGACCAAGAATCAACGAGAAAGGAGTAACCAAGGGTGAAGTGGTGACTGGAGTATAATTTAAAAGATATTTACCTGCCTTAAAACAGGGCGGGCCGTGGACTGATCACACAACAGAAGAAAGGAATTTATCAGGTAAGCATAAATTATGTTTTCTTCTGTTATGTGTGATCAGTCCACGGGTCATCATTACTTCTGGGATACCAATACCAAAGCAAAAGTACACGGATGACGGGAGGGATAGGCAGGCTCATTATATAGAAGGAACCACTGCCTGAAGAACCTTTCTCCCAAAAATAGCCTCCGAAGAAGCAAAAGTGTCAAATTTGTAAAATTTGGAAAAAGTATGAAGCGAAGACCAAGTTGCAGCCTTGCAAATCTGTTCAACAGAGGCCTCATTCTTAAAGGCCCAAGTGGAAGCCACAGCTCTAGTGGAGTGAGCTGTAATTCTTTCAGGAGGCTGCTGACCAGCAGTCTCATAGGCTAAACGTATTATGCTACGAAGCCAAAAAGAGAGAGAGGTAGCAGAAGCTTTTTGACCTCTCCTCTGTCCAGAATAAACGACAAACAGGGAAGAAGTTTGGCGAAAATCTTTAGTTGCCTGCAAGTAGAACTTGAGGGCACGAACTACATCCAGATTGTGTAGAAGACGTTCCTTCTTTGAAGAAGGATTTGGACACAAGGATGGAACAACAATCTCTTGATTGATATTCCTGTTAGTGACCACCTTAGGTAAGAACCCAGGTTTAGTACGCAGAACTACCTTGTCTGAGTGAAAAATCAGATAAGGAGAATCACAATGTAAGGCTGATAACTCAGAGACTCTTCGAGCCAAGGAAATAGCCATTAAAAACAGAACTTTCCAAGATAACAATTTTATATCAATGGAATGAAGGGGTTCAAATGGAACACCCTGTAAAACGTTAAGAACTAAGTTTAAACTCCATGGCGGAGCAACAGCTTTAAACACAGGCTTGATCCTAGCTAAAGCCTGACAAAAAGCCTGGACGTCTGGATTTTCTGACAGACGCCTGTGTAACAAGATGGACAGAGCTGAAATCTGTCCCTTTAATGAACTAGCTGATAAACCCTTTTCTAACCCTTCTTGTAGAAAAGACAATATCCTAGAGATCCTAACCTTACTCCAGGAGTAATGTTTGGATTCGCACCAGTATAGGTATTTACGCCATATTTTATGGTAAATCTTTCTGGTAACAGGCTTCCTAGCCTGTATCAGGGTATCAATAACCGACTCAGAAAAACCACGTTTTGATAAAATCAAACGTTCAATTTCCAAGCAGTCAGCTTCAGAGAAGTTAGATTTTGATGTTTGAATGGACCCTGTATCAGAAGGTCCTGTCTTAGAGGTAGAGACCAAGGCGGACAGGATGACATGTCCACTAGATCTGCATACCAAGTCCTGCGTGGCCATGCAGGCGCTATTAGAATCACTGATGCTCTCTCCTGTTTGATTTTGGCAATCAATCGAGGAAGCAGCGGAAAGGGTGGAAACACATAAGCCATCCCGAAGTTCCAAGGTGCTGTCAAAGCATCTATCAGAACCGCTCCCGGATCCCTGGATCTGGACCCGTAGCGAGGAAGTTTGGCGTTCTGGCGAGACGCCATGAGATCTATCTCTGGTTTGCCCCAACGTCGAAGTATTTGGGCAAAGACCTCCGGATGAAGTTCCCACTCCCCCGGATGAAAAGTCTGGCGACTCAAGAAATCCGCCTCCCAGTTCTCCACTCCCGGGATGTGGATTGCTGACAGGTGGCAAGAGTGAGACTCTGCCCAGCGAATTATCTTTGATACTTCCACCATTGCTAGGGAGCTTCTTGTCCCTCCCTGATGGTTGATGTAAGCTACAGTCGTGATGTTGTCCGACTGAAACCTGATGAACCCCCGAGTTGTTAATTGGGGCCAAGCTAGAAGGGCATTGAGAACTGCTCTCAATTCCAGAATGTTTATTGGAAGGAGACTCTCCTCCTGATTCCATAGTCCCTGAGCCTTCAGAGAATTCCAGACAGCGCCCCAACCTAGTAGGCTGGCGTCTGTTGTTACAATTGTCCAGTCTGGCCTGCTGAATGGCATCCCCCTGGACAGGTGTGGCCGATGAAGCCACCATAGAAGAGAATTTCTGGTCTCTTGATTCAGATTCAGAGTAGGGGACAAATCTGAGTAATCCCCATTCCACTGACTTAGCATGCATAATTGCAGAGGTCTGAGGTGTAGGCGTGCAAAAGGTACTATGTCCATTGCCGCTACCATTAAGCCGATCACCTCCATGCATTGAGCTACTGACGGGTGTTGAATGGAATGAAGGACACGGCATGCATTTTGAAGCTTTGTTAACCTGTCCTCTGTCAGGTAAATCTTCATTTCTACAGAATCTATAAGAGTCCCCAAGAATGGAACTCTTGTGAGAGGAAAAAGAGAACTCTTCTTTTCGTTCACTTTCCATCCATGCGACCTTAGAAATGCCAGAACTAACTCTGTATGAGACTTGGCAGTTTGAAAGCTTGAAGCTTGTATTAGAATGTCGTCTAGGTATGGAGCTACCGAAATCCCTCGCGGTCTTAGTACCGCCAGAAGGGCACCCAGAACCTTTGTGAAGATTCTTGGAGCCGTAGCCAATCCGAATGGAAGAGCTACAAACTGGTAGTGCCTGTCTAAGAAGGCAAACCTTAGATACCGGTGATGATCTTTGTGGATCGGTATGTGAAGGTAAGCATCCTTTAAATCCACTGTGGTCATGTACTGACCCTCTTGGATCATGGGTAAGATTGTCCGAATAGTTTCCATTTTGAACGATGGAACTCTTAGGAATTTGTTTAGAATCTTTAAATCTAAGATTGGCCTGAAAGTTCCCTCTTTTTTGGGAACCACAAACAGGTTTGAGTAGAACCCTTGTCCTTGTTCCGACCGCGGAACCGGATGGATCACTCCCATTATTAACAGATCTTGTACGCAGCGTAGAAACGCTTCTTTCTTTATCTGGTTTGTTGACAACCTTGACAGATGAAATCTCCCTCTTGGGGGAGATAATTTGAAGTCTAGAAGGTATCCCTGAGATATGATCTCTAGTGCCCAGGGATCCTGAACATCTCTTGCCCAGGCCTGGGCGAAGAGAGAGAGTCTGCCCCCCACTAGATCCGGTCCCGGATCGGGGGCTCTCGGTTCATGCTGTCTTTGGGGCAGCAGCAGGTTTCCTGGCCTGCTTGCTCTTGTTCCAGGACTGGTTAGGCTTCCAGCCTTGCCTGTAACGAGCAACAGCTCCTTCCTGTTTTGGTGCAGTGGAGGTTGATGCTGCTCCTGTTTTGAAGTTCCGAAAGGGACGAAAATTAGACTGTCTAGCCTTAGCTTTGGCTTTGTCTTGAGGTAGGGCGTGGCCCTTACCTCCTGTAATGTCAGCGATAATCTCTTTCAAACCGGGCCCAAATAAAGACTGCCCCTTGAAAGGTATATTAAGTAATTTGGACTTAGAAGTAACATCAGCTGACCAGGATTTTAGCCACAGCGCCCTACGTGCCTGTATGGCGAATCCTGAGTTCTTAGCCGTAAGTTTGGTTAAATGTACTACGGCCTCCGAAATGAAGGAATTAGCTAGTTTAAGGACTCTAAGCCTGTCCGTAATGTCGTCTAGCGTAGATGAACTAAGGTTCTCTTCAAGCGACTCAATCCAAAATGCTGCCGCAGCCGTAATCGGCGCGATACATGCAAGGGGTTGTAATATAAAACCTTGTTGAACAAACATTTTCTTAAGGTAACCCTCTAATTTTTTATCCATTGGATCTGAGAAAGCACAGCTATCCTCCACCGGGATAGTGGTACGCTTAGCTAAAGTAGAAACTGCTCCCTCCACCTTGGGGACCGTTTGCCATAAGTCCCGAGTGGTGGCGTCTATTGGAAACATCTTTCTAAATATTGGAGGGGGTGAGAACGGCACACCGGGTCTATCCCACTCCTTAGTAACAATTTCAGTTAGTCTCTTAGGTATAGGAAAAACGTCAGTACTCGCCGGTACCGCAAAGTATTTATCCAACCTACACAGTTTCTCTGGTATTGCAACGGTGTTACAATCGTTGAGAGCTGCTAAGACCTCCCCTAGTAATACACGGAGGTTCTCCAATTTAAAATTTGAAATATCTGAGTCCAATCTGTTTGGATCAGAACCGTCACCCACAGAATGAAGCTCTCCGTCCTCATGCTCTGCGAGCTGTGACGCAGTATCAGACATGGCCCTAGCATTGTCAGCGCACTCTGTTCTCACCCCAGAGTGATCACGCTTGCCTCTTAGTTCTGGTAATTTAGACAAAACTTCAGTCATAACAGTAGCCATATCTTGTAATGTTATCTGTAATGGCCGCCCAGATGTACTAGGCGCCAAAATATCACGCACCTCCCGGGCGGGAGATGCAGGTACTGCCGCGTGAGGCGAGTTAGTCGGCATAACTCTCCCCTCGCTGTTTGGTGAAATTTGTTCACATTGTACAGATTGACTCTTATTTAAAGTAGCATCAATACAGTTAGTACATAAATTTCTATTGGGCTCCACCTTGGCATTGGAACAAATGACACAGATATCTTCCTCTGAGTCAGACATGTTTAACACACTAGCAAAAAACTTACAACTTGGTTATAATCTTTTTTAGCAAAAAACGTACTGTGCCTCAAAGAGGTACTAACGATTAAATGACAGTTGAAATAATGAACTGAAAAAACAGTTATAGCATCAAACTTTAAAACAACAAAACTTTTAGCAAAGGTTTGTTCCCATTAGTAAAATAACAATAATTAAATTTGACATAAAAAATACAAAGCAACGTTTTTATTCACAGTCACTATAAGAATTCTCACAGCTCTGCTGAGAGAATTTACCTCCCTTCAAAGAAGTTTGAAGACCCCTGAGATCTATCAGAGATGAACCGGATCATGCAGGAAATATAAAAGTAACTGACTGGTATTTTTTGATGCGTAGCAAAGAGCGCCAAAAACGGCCCCTCCCTCTCCCACACAGCAGTGAAGAGAAACGAAACTGTCACAATTAAAGCAAAAAAACTGCCAAGTGGAAAATAATGCCCAAATATTTATTCACACAGTACCTCAGCAATGTAAACGATTCTACATTCCAGCAAAAACGTTTAACATGATAAATAGTTATTAAAAAGGATTAGTGACCTTTAACAGAGTAGTTCCGGTGAAATACCATCCCCAGAATACTGAAGTGTATACATACATGTCATTTTAACGGTATGGCAGGATTTTCTCATCAATTCCATTCAGAAAATAAAAACTGCTACATACCTCAATGCAGATTCATCTGCCCGCTGTCCCCTGATCTGAAGCCTTTACCTCCCTCAGATGGCCGAGAACAGCAATATGATCTTAACTACTCCGGTTAAAATCATAGTAAAAAACTCTGACAGATTCTTCCTCAAACTCTGCCAGAGAAGTAATAACACGCTCCGGTGCTATTTTAAAATAACAAACTTTTGATTGAAGTCATAAAAACTAAGTATAATCACCATAGTCCTCTCACACATCCTATCTAGTCGTTGGGTGCAAGAGAATGACAGGGACTGACGTGGAGGGGAGGAGCTATATGCAGCTCTGCTGGGTGAATCCTCTTGCATTTCCTGTTGGGGAGGAGTTATATCCCAGAAGTAATGATGACCCGTGGACTGATCACACATAACAGAAGAAATCTTCCTCTCTCCATTTCAGGGCGCATTGCACTTTTGAAAATGGTGCTTCTCCCTAAAATTTTGTATATCTTTTTTGAAAATCTATGATATTAAGAAGTTTAATATTGCATTGCGTCACTTTATATGGCAGTCAAAAAAAACTAGAATATCTCTTTATCGTTTCCAAAACAATTTGAAAGGCTTTGCCCTTCCTGATTTGTACTTATATAACTTAGTCTTCCTTGGTCGTATTGTTACGGATTGGATTACGGAATTAGATCATTTTACAGATAATAGTGTTAAGGAAAAATATTTTTAATTCTGTATATATTTTAAATGTGTTATAAGGGACTGACAAGTGATATTTTTAAACAGTTACATTTCTTTTTGTCAATTCAGCTAGTACAGAAACTGCTGTATATGCAAAGTAAGTATTTTCAGCTACAGTAACACCCAAAGTTTGTATGGACAAGATAAGAAGAAGACCACGAGGTTCTTATTGTGACGAAACACATGGCCTATAAAAGAGAGACACTGTTGCTATCTAAGGCTGCGCGCCACACACACTCTGTATTAATGTAAAGTGACCTGTTGTCATTTTTGTTGTAATCATGTTTAATTGTACAATTATAACCTTATTAATTTGGAACAGCTGTCTTCACGTTATTTTACTTTAACAATTTGGTGCCGAAACCCGGGAGTTTGAAAGCGATTGTGGACGGAGCCAGGACTGGAACTATGAGGACAGGAGACCACAGGCGCCAAAAAGATGAGAACCTTTGTTTCTCAAATTGCTCTCCTATCCTCTGATTCCTAAACCCTCTGTCCTGTCGTGAGTACAAACTCCCAAGAACCTGAGACAGTTGTATTTAATGTTTTATGTTTTAACATCTTTTGTTATGAATGTGTGAGTGTAAGAGGTCCTTTACGGCGTGTTGAATGTACTGCTCCAAGACGCCCCTCTGCAGATAAAGCAAGTGGGAGCAGTAGTGTGTTAAGTAAGAGGATTCTACTGTCCTCAGAGACAAATGTTTTCTATTTTCTGTGTTTGTTAAGTAAACTGTTACTAAAATTGTCTGTACAGCAAAGGAATTAGCTTGCACGCTCCTATACTGAAGGGCGCATCCCTGAGCTGTAGTAGACTTGTCTCTAATGATATATAAAACTGTTGATGTAAGTCCCCTAGCATGGTTTGATTTTGATGATATAAGAGGCCAAGTACTTTTAGGATTTGTCTCCCTACTGTTTATTATTTGGGTTTGTTGGAAAATTTGGAGGGATTTTTAGTATGGAATTTATATTGTGGGATTTACAGTGTGGGACTTTCCCTGACAGCCACAGTATTGCTAAGAGTCGAGAGAGAAGGGTAAGAGTCCCCTCCATCATAACTGGGTTATGAGAAACGATTCTTAGAAAGGGTGACATAAGGTCATCCTTAAGCAATGGACGTCCAAAATTTCCTCAATAGCCCACAGGAGGAAATGTATAAAGAATATAGTATGTGGGTCAGCTGGCATCTGCCTGAATGGTGCAATCTGACTAAGGGAATGGATGTTGGGTTTCCAAAGGGGTAAACCTTTGAATTATTCCACTAGCAAAATCTCTATAAAAATAACTGTAGAAATCCTATAAGAAACAGCCCAATGTATTTTTTCTGTAGAAGACAAAGTATGTGTGCTGCAGCTACTGTACTGGGTGGGGGCTTCCAACCCCCCTCCCTTCCTCCAGCACAGAGCAGAACAATTTTTGTTGTTGTTTTTTTAACCCTTTTTTGTCCTAGACTTTATGTGCTGCTAGAAACTTTTTGTTCAACTGAATTAAATGTAAGATTATGTATGTTTTGCACACACACATATGCAAGTCTTCCATTAAAAGACATAAGAGTGTATGCTATGCTTGAGGGCATTTAGGGCTTTTAAATCCCTGCTTGGTATGTATATGGGTTAACTGGAGTTTTAAAAGGCCAGCACTACTGTAACTTGCACAAGTGACACTGCAATAGCCATACATTGTCTCTTTGTACATTATGGTCCTAGTGATATTTTTGCAGTAGAATTAATATAAAATTACAATATACACAAGATTCTAGTAGTGAATCTTTAAGAGGTCTGAATTGCTAGTTACTTTATTGGTAATTTCACTTTTTACTACCCTGACGTATTTTCACTACTGATAAGACCACTAGTACTTACCCCCTTGAAAGTTTTTTGGTTGCTAATGGTAGCCCTTTCATTTATAAGGTTAGATATTTGGTTGTGGGTCTGATTGTATGTGGGCACTGGCAATTAGCTGTCTATTGTCATTTGTGACTGCATGCCAAGGCCTTGTGGACTATGTGCCCTAGTCCTGGGGTTTGTGTGCATTTTTTTTTATAGAGTGTGTAGAATCTGTGTGCCAGTTTGTCAGCGAGTATCTTTGTAAATGTATTTGATAGTAAATACATGCGTGTGAGAGTGTGAATATTTATGTCACAGTGTGTACATGTGTGCTATAGATGTATGTATGTGTACTGTGTATATATATATATATATATATATATATATATATATATATATATATATATATATATATATATATATTATTATTATTTTTTTCTAGGTAGGTTTGGGAGGAGGAATGCATTACTGGGAGCTAGCTGTTGATTGTAGGCTGCACATAGATGGACCTTTTCTTTGGTTTACCTGATGTGTTCAGCTGACTACCAGTGGTGCCTTGCTGATCCTTTAATAAAGAATATCAAGTGAATAATGATATTTTGCTAATAGACATGAAATGGAAAATTGTTCTAAGTAATAAAAGGAAATTGTTGGGTTTCAGTATTGCTGGGGAAAATTATTAGTGCCCCCAGTTTTGACTGTAGTATCTTATGTGCCCCATACCACCTCATGGCAAGATGTATATGCCCCAAGGGGAGGTAACCTTGAAGACCAAGGTATGGGAAAAATGCTCACTGCCACATTGGTGTCCGGACTGAATAAAGAAATCCATAATAAATTGGTTTCTAAATTGGTTTCCGCCCTTTCTGATTGGCGAGATAAATCAGTCCCAACACTAATGAGCTTAGCGAGCTCAATACAAAGGAACATAGAAGTATAGAAAAAGAAAACACTAAGGGTAATGCCAGTATGTGCCCCTGGGAAACCCCAATAGAAACAGTTTAAGGGATAAAATGAGGGGGAACCCAGAAAAGGTAAATGTTATAACTGTGGGAGAACAATTGATGGACTGGGCTTCCAGTGCTACCAATCATGCCTGAGAGCAGAGGGGGTGATGCCTTTGTTCGCCTGACCCTCTCTGACATGCCATACAATTTTGTGGAGTGTTTGGTGGACAATGGAACAGACCGCAGCGTTTTCAAAAGAGCTATAGCTGTTATAGCACATCAGCGAGCAATAGATCCTATCACTATGGGTAATAATAGGGTAGATGAAGCAGCCAAGAAGGCAGCTCTCATGATACTCCTACAGTCCTCTGCAACTGTGGAGAATTTGACAATGGATGTCTTAAAAACCCTCCAAAACCAAACCGGTTCCTTAATTCAGAGCAAGTGGAAAAATGCTGGTTGCAAACTGGAAAATAAGGTTTGGAAACATGGGGATGGTAGATTATGTGCACCTACAGTGCTATATCCTGTTTTAGCCAGTTTATCTCATCTCCCTTCCCATGTTTCCAAAGGGGGAATGATTGCAAGAATGATTGCAAGTGTTAATAAATTTTGGTTTGCACCAGGTTTCTCACAGTTTGTAACTGAATGGTGCAAGAAATGCATGATGTGTGCTAAATACACTCCAGGTAAATTGACAAAGGTGGAGATGAAACACCTTGTAAAACCTGACTACCCATTCCAAAGACTGCAAATAGACTATATTCAGCTGCCCAAATGTGGTGTGTATGAGTATGTTTTGGTGTGTGTAGACATGTTTTCCTCTTGGCTGGAGGCCTGGCCGGTTGCCAAGGCAACAGCAGGTGTAACATAAAAAAAAACTGATAACTGAAATTGTGTGCAGATATGGTTTACTTGAAACAGTAGAATCTGATCAAGGGACTCATTTTACTGGGCAAGTGTTTGCAGAAATGATAAAAGAGTTGCAGATTAATCGTCTGGGAAAGTAGAGAGAGCCAATGGCGTTTTAAAAAATAAAATAGCTAAGATCTGTGAGCAGACAAAACTTACTTGGGTATAAGCTTTACCTTTAGCCCTCTTTGCAGTAAGACACACCCCAAAGGCAAAGCATGGCCTTTCGCCATTTGAAATTTTGTTTGGTAGACCACTAATAGGTATTTTCTTTCCACAAGAATTACATGGGCAGTATGCTTCTCTAACTGATTATGTTGTGATCTACCCATTTTCCCTTATCGCTCTGATTCATGTACCTTTCAACCTAATTCCTAAGCAGGTGAAATTATATAAAACAATATATATGATTATTCAGGCCTGGAAAAAAATTGGAACCTGTGTGGAGTTAAACATGAATATATCCAGATTTCAAACGTTCATAGGTAATCCGGAATATCAAGAAGGTACCCAATCCTTATTGCTTCAGGAGTGGCATAGGAAAGGTCTCTATTTTGTCTCACAACTCATAAACCTAACAGCAAAAAATATCAAATCCTTTGAAGAGCTGAAACAAGAATTTGACCTTAGAAATTGTGATTTTTTTCACATACCTGCAAGCTAGACACTATGTTTTACAGCTAGTTAATAAATTCTCCTGGAATTAGACATGGGGTAAACTCGATAATTGGCCAGCTCTGGTCAAAGCGGGTCACCTGTCCATTTCCACATGGTATCTTTATCTTGCATGATATAAGGGAGAATCCAACCTAGTGTACAGGGAGTGCAGAATTATTAGGCAAATTAGTATTTTGACCACATCATCCTCTTTATGCATGTTGTCTTACGCCAAGCTGTATAGGCTCGAAAGCCTACTACCAATTAAGCATATTAGGTGATGTGCATCTCTGTAATGAGAAGGGGTGTGGTCTAATGACATCAACACCCTATATCAGGTGTGCATAATTATTAGGCAACTTCCTTTCCTTTGGCAAAATGGGTCAAAAGAAGGACTTGACAGGCTCAGAAAAGTCAAGACTGGGCCAAGAAATATCTCAAGACTGATTTTTCTAAGGTTTTATGGACTGATGAAATGAGAGTCTGCATCCTTCAAGAAAAACATGATTTTCATGCAGGACAATGCTCCATCACACGCGTCCAAGTACTCCACAGCGTGGCTGGCAAGAAAGGGTATAAAAGAAGAAAATCTAATGACATGGCCTCCTTGTTCACCTGATCTGAACCCCATTGAGAACCTGTGGTCCATCATCAAATGTGAGATTTACAAGGAGGAACACAGTTACCACAAGCTTACAGCAAATACACTTAACTTTGGTAGATCCAGCATCAGGCAGCGATTTTCCAGAAGTAGCTTCTGATTCAGGGTCAATCTGAGACATCTTGCAATATGTAATAGAAAAAACAACATATAAAGCAAAATTGATCAAATTCCTTAAAGTGAAGGTAAAGTTACCTTGACACTGATACAGAATCCAATTCTTTTTTAAAAATGAATGGGACTTTCATTCATGATTTTTTTACATTAGTACTTCAAAAGCCTTTATTTTCTATTTAAAATCCTTTTTTGCCGATTTTCACAATCATCCCGCTCTGTATTTTTTTTTTTATTTCTGGTCACGTTTTTAGAGCAACCAGTTGAATTTCTGGCCGTTAGGTGCCCGTGACCCGACGTCATCCGCCCACTCGCTATACTGCGCATGCGCTAGAGTCTATTTCTCCATCAAAGACTACACCGGGCGTTCTAGTTTCGCGCATGCGTACTGTTTCTGCTTAAGGCCAGTTAATGTTGGTTGAAGGGAGATGGGTGCGCTTAGAATCGCGCATGCGCAGTTAGATTGCTCATCGTGAACGCGCTCCTGCTGTTACGTATAGAGCCGGGTAGGATCACTCTATACGTAACAGCACATTACAAACCGGATGTAGAGGTTGGGAGGAGTTATGGACAGAACGGTAGGGAAAAATATAGTTAAAAAAAAGACAAATATAATTTTTTTTATAAAATAAAGTTAGCGATTAGCATATTCTATGTTCAAGGAATACATAGATATATTCAAATTACATAAACTTTACCTTCACTTTAAATGACAGTTTCAGGAATGGGAAAAAATGCCAATGAACAAGCTTCTAGTAACCAGAAGCAAATAAACAACAAGACTTAAATAATGTGGAGACAATGACGCCCAAATTTTTTAGCGCCAAAAATGACGCCCACATTATTTGGCGCCTAAATGCTTTTTGGCGCCAAATGACGCCGCATCCGGTGACGCCGACATTTTTGGCGCAAAAACGTCAAAAACATGACGCAACTTCTGGCGACACGTATGACGCTGGAAATGACAAAGAAAAAATTTGCGCCAAAAAAGTCAGCGCCAAAAATGACGCATTTTCAGCCCCCGCGAGCCTAACAGCCCACAGGAAAAAAGTCAAATTTTTAAGGTAAGAAAAAATTGATAATTCATATGCATTATCCCAAATAATGAAACTGACTGTCTGAAATAAGGAATATTAAACATTTATTTGCCTTGATTCAGGATGTTCAAAGACATATTTAGAACTTTATATAAAAGTGCCCAACCATAGCTTAGAGTGTCACAAAAAATAAGACTTACTTACCCCAGGACACTCATCTACCTATAGTAGAAAGCCAAACCAGTACTGAAACGAGAATCAGTAGAGGTAATGGTATATATAAGAGTATATCGTCGATCTGAAAAGGGAGGTAAGAGATGAATCTCTACGACCGATAACAGAGAACCTATGAAATAGACCCCGTAGAAGGAGATCATTGAATTCAAATAGGCAATACTCTCTTCACATCCCTCTGACATTCACTGCACACTGAGAGGAAAACCGGGCTCCAGCCTGCTGCGAAGCGCATATCAACGTAGAATCTAGCACAAACTTACTTCACCACCTCCAAGGGAGGCAAAGTTTGTAAAACTGATTTGTGGGTGTGGTGAGGGGTGTATTTATAGGCATTTTGAGGTTTGGGAAACTTTGCCCCTCCTGGTAGGAATGTATATCCCATACGTCACTAGCTCATGGACTCTTGCTAATTACATGAAAGAAAAGGTTATACATGGCATAATAAGAATCTTAATAAGTGTCCAAAGTGTAGTTTACCGGCTGCAAACTTAATACATATGATCTGGGCATGTCCTAAAATTCAGCAGATTTGGAAAAAAATAGAATTCTGGCTACTTAAATCATTTAAAACTAGCACCTATTGTATTTTCTTTGAAAGAAATAATCTTCCTAGTAGATAAGAATTTACCATCAAATGAGTCTATGATAATAAACTTAGTCATATTAGCAGCCAGAAATTTAATTTTAAAGAGATCCTGAGTGCCCTTTGCCAGGCTACTTGCTCCAGGCCCCAGCCAGGGATGATGTCGCTTTTTGGACTGTGACATCTGGGGGCCCGGGGCTCTCCAATGGTACCCTGGAATAGCCGCCACTCCCTCGGGATCACCCAGAAACTATGACCTAGCTATTGTGGATCTCTGTGTGCCTATGGCTCCTATGGAGGCGCCAGCCTGTCTGGAGGGGCGGTGATCTCTTGATCAGATAAGGCTCTTATAAGACGGTGATTGTGTATACAGTACAAGCTGTGTGTTTGTCCCAATGAAGTCTGTTCGTGTTTCACCTTAATACTGGTCTTGTATGGTTATTGGGGTGGGCTACTGGCTATAATCACTTTGTCCGCTATACAGCTACAGGTTCCAAGGTAAAGAAGGAGCATTTGGCGGAGATACCCTGTCGGGGTATCCGGAGTCCGTCCCACTAAGCCCTTGAAGACAGCCTCTTATCTCAGTGCATGTTGACAGTTTTTCACAGCTAGACAGCCATAGCTCGTGTGTGCCATATAGATAACATTGTGTTCACTCCTGAGGAGTGAATTATGAGTAACACTGATTAGCTAAAATGCAAGTGTGTCAAAAGAACTGATATATGGGACAGACTGCAGAGGCTTAAATACAAGGTAATCCCAGAGGTAAAAAGTATTAATATAACAGTGTTGATTATACAAAACTGGACCATTTTTCAATTTTCTTACCCTTAATGACAATGGATATTTTTACATTTCTGCAGTGTTTGTGTTTAGCTGTAATTTTCCTCTTACTCATTTACTGTACCCACACATATTATATACCGTTTTTCTCGCCATTAAATGGACTTTCTAAAAATACCATTATTTTCATCATGTCTTATAATTTACTAAAAAAAAAATATGAGGAAAAAATGGAAAAAAAAAACAAAACACTTTTTCTAACTTTGACCCCCAAAATATATTACACATCTACAATCACCAAAAAACACCCATGCTAAATAGTTTCTAAATTTTGTCCTGATTTTAGAAATAACCAATGTTTACATGTTCTTTGCAAGTTATAGGGCAATAAATACAAGTAGCACTTAGCTATTTCCAAACCACTTTTTTTCAAAATTAGCGCTAGTTACATTGGAACCCTGATATCTGTCTAGAATCCCTGAATATCCCTTGACATGTATATATTTTTTTTTTAGAAGACATCCCAAAGTATTGATCTAGGCCCATTTTGGTATATTTCATGCCACCATTTCACCGCCAAATGCGATAATAAAAAAAAAAAAAAGTTCACTTTTTCACAAAATTTGTCACAAACTTTAGGTTTCCCACTGAAATTATTTACAAACAGCTTCTGCAATTATGGCACAAATGGTTGTAAATGCTTCTCTGGGATCCCCTTTTTTCAGAAATAGCAGACTTATATGGCTTTGGGGTTGCTTTTTGGTAATTAGAAGGCCGCTAAATGCCACTGCGCACCACACGTGTTTTATGCCCAGGAGTGAAGGGGTTAATTAGGGAGCTTGTAGGGTTAATTTTAGCTTTAGTGTAGTGTAGTAAACAACCCCAAGTATTGATCCTGGCCCATTTTGGTATATTTCATGCCACCATTTCACCGCCAAATGCGATCAAATTAAAAAAAACTTTAAATATTTCCCAATTTTAGGTTTCTCACTGAAATTATTTACAAACAGCTTGTGCTATTATGGCAGAAATTGTTGTAAAAGCTTCTCTGGGATCCCCTTTGTTCAGAAATAGCAGACATATGGCTTTGGCGTTGCTTTTTGGTAATTAGAAGGCCGCTAAATGCTGCTGCGCAGTGAAGGGGTTAAATTAGGGAGCTTGTAGGGAGCTTGCAGGGTTAATTTTAGAGATCAGCCTCCCACCTGACACATCCCACCCCCTGATCCCTCCCAAACAGCTCTCTTCCCTCCCCCACCCCACAATTGTTCCCGCCATCTTAAGTACTGGCAGAAAGTCTGCCAGTACTAAAGAGTTTTTTTTTTTTTTTAAATAAAAATAATAAAATATTTTAGCTGTGATGGACCCCTGCCTTAGCCCCAACCTCCCTGATCCCCCCTCCAGCTATCTAACCCTCTCCCCTACCTAATTACCGCCATCTTGGGTACTGGCAGCTGTCTGCCAGTACCCAGTTTGGCCCCAAAAAGTATTTTAATTTTATTTTTACCTTTAACACAGCAAAGTGTAAAATAATGCATTTAGGGAAGAAAAATCCAAATGTTAATTACAGACTCAATGACACTTTACTGACTGTTACAGACGAGGAACAGGACTTGGGAATTATTATTTCAGATGATTTAAAACTTAGTAAACAATGTAGTAAGGCAGCGAGTAAGGCTAGCAGAATGCTTGGATGTATTGGTAGAGGTATTTGCAGCAGAAATAGTAAGGTTCTTATGCCACTTTATAGATCATTAGTTAGGCCTCATCTTGAGTATTGTGTGCAGTTCTGGAGGCCATATCTTCAGAAGGATATTAACAAACTTGAATCTGTGCAAAGGAGGGCTACCAAAATGGTACATGGTCTAAAAAATAAAACTTACCAGGATAGGCTCAATGACCTAAATATGTATAGCTTAGAGGAGAGAAGGGAAAGAGGTGATATGATAGCAACTTTCAAGTACATTAAAGGGTTTAGTAAAACTGAGGCTGTGGGTATTTTACATAAAATGGAAAATTCAAGAACAAGGGGTCATGAGCTCAAGCTAAAGGGTAGTAGATTCAGGAGTAATTTGAGGAAGCACTTCTTTACAGAAAGAGTGATTGATTTATGGAATAAACTTCCTCAAGAGGTAGTAGCAACAAACACTGTGGGGGACTTTAAAAATGCATGGGACAAGCATAGGGCTATCCTACGAACTAGATAAGTTTATACTGTTAGGTAAGGTGGGGCAGACTTGCTGGGCCTATGGCTCTTATCTGCCGTCAATATCTATGTTTCTAAGTATATTAATATAACTGTGTTGGTTATGCAAAACTGGGGAATGGGTAATAAAGGGATTATCTATCTTTTAAAACAATAACAATTCTATGGTAGACTGTCCCTTTAACAATGTTAAGTATAGGAGGAGGGGGCATGCTGCTTAGAAGCCTGTATCTCAGGCATCTAAGCAGCTACAGACCCCCAAGACCCATTG
This sequence comes from Bombina bombina, assembly GCF_027579735.1. Lineage (NCBI taxonomy): Eukaryota > Metazoa > Chordata > Amphibia > Anura > Bombinatoridae > Bombina > Bombina bombina. Next base: position 532,282,357 of record NC_069501.1, on the reverse strand, counting down.
TTGGAAAGGTAATCGCTTAACCTTTCCAACAGTTTAAGTTTTGGGGGTCTGAAAAAAAAAAAAAAAAAAAGTACAATTGTTTTTAAAAAATTTCAAAAATAAATATTAGCACCCAGGTGGGAAATGGCTTAGCAGCCAAAGGGTTAATGACCAAGGACATTCCTGGCACATCCTCTGGGGTTTCAAGCGGTGGAAGCGATCCTGATCGCTTCCAGACGATTTCATGGTATTGCAGTGATGCCTCAATATTGAGGCATCCTGCAATACCATTTTTTTTTTTTTTACACACCGATGGTGCCGATCGTTGGTGGGTGGGAGCCTTAGCCGATTGTTGGTGGGTGGGACCCTTAGCAGGGAGGCGGGGGCATGCGCGTGCAGCAACTACTGCCACCAATGTAACTTAATGGGAAGGAGGGAGAGTGAAAAAAAATAAAGATCAAAGGATCTGGGAGAGGAAGGGGGGGCATCTTCACTACAGAAAAATGTATAATTTTATAAATAAAATTAAAAAATACATTTTTGGGGGCAGCTGCCAGTACCCAAGATGGCGGCAAATAGGTACTTTTATTTTAGTACTGGCAGACTTTTTGCCAGTACTTAAGATGGCGGGGACAATTGTGGGGTGGGGGAGGGAAGAGCTGTTTGGGAGAGATCAGGGGGTGTGATGTGTCAGGTTGGAGGCTGATCTCTACACTAAAGCTAAAATTAAAATTAACCCCTTCACTGCTGGGCATAATACAAGTGTGGTACGCAGCGGCATTAAGCGGCCTCCTAATTACCAAAAAGCAACGCCAAAGCCATATATGTCTGATTGTCTACTATTTCTGAACAAAGGGCATCCGAGAGAAGCATTTACAACCATTTGTGCCATAATTGCACAAGCTATTTGTAAATAATTTCAGTGTGAAACCAGTTACCTAAAGTTTGTGAAAAAGTGAACATTTTTTTTTTTTTGTTATTCAGGAATTCCTGACACAGATATCAGTGTTACAATGTAACTATCGCTATTTTTTTATGTTTTGGAAATAGCAAAGTGCTACTTGTACTTATTGCCCTATAACTTGCAAAAAAAAGCAAAGAACATGTAAACATGAAAGTCCATTTAATGGTGAGAAAATGGTATATAATGTGTGTGGGTACAGTAAATGAGTAAGAGAAAAATTACAGCTAAACACAAACACCGCAGAAATGTAAAAATAGCCTTGGTCCCAAACGGTCAGAAAATTGAAAAGTGCTGTGGTCACTAGGGGGTTAAGGGATTATCTTTCTTTTTAAACAATACAAATTCTGCAAGTAGACTGTCCCTTTAACCTTATTTTAACCATTAATTCTCATTTGCTGCAATTGTTTTTCAATAGCCAAACTCCATTCACCAATTGCCCCATTTGGAAGAGGCAATCTGGACCCAAGTCTGGTGCCAACAAGGCTAGCCACTGACATTATGTTAGTATAGAATGCATTGTTTTGCAATTCTTATCTGTTAAAGCCAGTTAGGGAAAGATGTGTAGCAGGGTTAATCTTGAAAAGTCTGAGGTTAGCTTTTTCAGTTCTGAGAATTAGGAAAGCCACAATTTTGAAAACTCAAGAACGAAAAAGGGGCAAACTAACTAATGAAAGTATATAACAAAGTTGTTTTACAACCCATAACTAAACCTTTTATTTTAAAATCCTTTAGGATCAGCAGTACACCACCACCATTCTGTTTCTACTCACAGCAAACCAAACACAACTTTAGGTGTTTGCAATGGTTAACGATAGTAATGAGAGTATTTGTTACTACAGTGATAAGATCCAAGTATTAGTTTACTGATACTACCTTCAAACGTTATTCACACTGATAAAAATCCTATACTAGTTTTCAACAGTGATTTTCTTTTTAATTTTCAAACTGTGTACTAGGATCCCCCTTAAAGAAGGGACCAACTTATTGGGGGGGGGGGAATACTTAAATAAACAGAGGTTCTAAAGTGTATACCCCTGGTCTTAATGGTTTAATCATTAAGTCTTTATTAGCGCGATACAAGGATCACAAAGCAACAGTGGAATAGGACAGATATAAAATGCAATAGCTTATAATATTTACTTGTATTAAAAAGGGACAGTAAAGTAAAAATTAAACAAAGTAATTTATTTTTTATTTTTATAAACATGCACCAAAATGTATCTTTGTTTTCTTGCTCTTTCTACTAAGATAACACCCTCCGGCTGCTCTCTGCAAAGCTAACTATTGAATGTGTGGGATCTCAAGTGCTAGTCTGTGTAGGCTAAGGCCGATTTGTGTGCGAAAGCAAGCAGCTACACCTCCTGTGTTTAAATACATGCGATAAATTAATATTTCCTCTACACATATAGGTTTCTTTATGCAAATGCCAAAAGTGTATAGTAAAAGTCACAAAAAATAAAATATATACCTCTACAGCTGAGTGCAGACTAAGATTGTACCCAATGGTGAGGGAAAAAAAAAAAAGGGCTATGCATCTGCTATTATGCCGATTAACTACAAGATATATATTTTCTAAACAGTCTAGTAGATTTCACAGATTACCCGCTTGGATATACTTAATAGGACAAAGATGTACAAAAAGAAAAATGCTCCAATGTGTTAACGCATATAACTGTGTCTAATCCTGCAAAGAGGTTAAAGATATAGTTAAACTGGGAGCTAACAGAACACATCTGGTGAGCCAATCGCAAGTGGCATATGCGTTTACCCACCAATTATCAGCTAGCTCTCAGTAGTGTATTGCCCCCCCTGATAATACTTAGGTATGATTTTCAACAAAGAACACATTTGATAGAGGTAAATTGAAAAGTTACTTGTAAAAAAAAAAAAAGTTGTAAATAAACAATTTTTTTTTTTGCCCCATTTTTACGTAAAATGTGAAAAAATTTGCAAATTCTATTTCTCTAAACTTGAAATGCACCCTGCTGACTGCTGTAGGCTAACCCTACTACATATTTCTCTCTAATAGGCCTAATTAGATAACACCTGCATAAATGCATTGTATACTTTATAACCATAACTAGCCTTTTTCCCAGATTGAATTCTCCAAATATGGCAAATAATGAGTGGAGTTTGGCTACTGAAGAATAATTCCAGTAAAAAGGATGTTAATTTGTTTTACAAAATGTTGATGCTTGGCCGTTATGTTATTCAATATCAACACAACAGAAATGTCTTCTAATTACAAGGTGTTTGCTGTGCCTTTAACTTGCAACATTTGCAGGTTACATAATCAGTTTTTTTGGCCTCACTAAAGATCTTGCAGCAAGCACAATTTTACATGAAAGAAACAGGCGTTAAATGCATCGTGAGCAATTATTTTCAACGTTCCCCGCACTACAGGCCAGGGGTTTCGAACCTTCAATGGGAGTGCTAGTGACATCGCCACATATTGTGACATTACAAAATTTGCATGGTTAGTTAGCTGCAAGGGGAAGGTGATGTAAACCCCTCAATCTCTGCTCCCTTAGCAGCTACAGAAGATCAAAACCTGCATTTTAAACATAATCACCTACTCTTTCAAATGATGGTGGCCTTGATAAGCATCCCCCCCGAATAAAGAAAACGATAAAAATCAGAACATGGAGTCGAATGGGGATGGAACCTTTAGTGACACAAAAAAAAAAATTCTCAAAAATGTGGCTAGAACACCAATACCTTTTTTTATATAGTAAACAAGTCCCTTTCTTATATAGGCAGACAGTTACAGTGATCACCTTGCTAAAAAAAATAAATGTCCTTTTATTTCCAATCTGGCACAAATGGGACCCGCTAGTTTTTATTATAAACCTGAAAAGCTTGTATGGGCCCCTCTCTCAAATTTGGATCCCCTTGATAACAATTTAGCAAGGTGATTGCAGTTGCAACAGTAGTCAGTTGGTTATTTTTATTATTATTCAATAAAATTATTAAAGGGACATTGTACACTCGATTTTCCTTTGCATAAATATTTTGTAGAGGATCTCTTTATATAGCCCACCTGGGTGTGTTTTTTGCAAAATATATAGTTTTCCTTATTTTTAAAATAACATTGTGCTGATTTTCAGACTCCTAACCAAGCCCCAAAGATTTATAGATGTATATTGATGTATACAGACTTAAGACTGCTTCTGTTTGTATAATGGGTATTTTCATATGCAGGGGAGGGGGGTTTCTGCTATCAGCCCCTTTCAGTGGTTGTCCCAGGCTAATCTCATCAACAGTGCTAAATTAAAGGGACACTGAACCCAAAATTTTTTCTTTTGTGATTCAGATAGAGCATGCAATTTTAAGTAACTTTGTAATTTACTCCTATTATCAATTTTTCTTTGTTCTCTTGCTATTTTTATTTGAAAAAGAAGGTATCTAAGCTTTTTTTTTGTTTCAGCACTCTGGATAGCACTTTTTTTATTGGTGGATGAATTTATCCACCAATCAGCAAGAACAACCCAGATTGTTCACCAAAAATGGGCCGGCATCTAAACTTACATTCTTGCATTTCAAAATAAAAGATACCAAGAGAATGAAGAAAATTTAATAGGAATGAATTAGAAAGTTGCTTAAAATGGCATGCTCTATCTGAATCACAAAATAAAAAATTTGGGTTCAGTTTCCCTTTAAGAGCTTCTAAGTAAGTTTTTAAAAAGTTTCATACTGGATTGTTATATCAGTATCTGTGCATAGTATTCTTTATAGTAGTGACTATTACATGCAGTTAAATGAAAACTGGTGTATACTGTCTCTTTAACAAATATAAATTTCCACCTTTTTGTATTGCAGCTCACATGCAATGATTTATAAATATAATAATGATATATTCTGAATCTGCTGGACATGCTCGAAAAAAAAAAATATGATTATATATATATATATATATATATATATATATATATATATATATATATATATATATATATATATATATATATATATATATATATATATATATATATATATATATATATCTCTATCTATCTATCTATCTCTCACAGACTACTAACCACTGCTTTATTGGTGGAAAGTGACATATAAAAAAACAAAAAAACACAAAAACAAACCAGTACTATACCATTATTTTTACAAAAAATCTAATACATTTTAAATGCCATCTTTTAGATGTAAGAAAAAAAAAAATACCTTTCCATCACTTTAATATTTATTTTTTTATATTTTTTTACACAGCATAACTTCTTTATCAGAGTTTAGTGAACAATGAAAAAAACAAACCTGTTTATTCTGTATATGAAGAGAGTTCACAAATTACAGTGTGAAACAGGAGAAGACAAACACCATAATGTTTAGGATAGAGATCTCTCTAAAGAGAATGTTAAAAGTAACTAAAGAAAAAGTGCAATACAAAGCATGGTTAACACTTTATAAGCTGTATCATTGCAAACATTTACCTTACAAATGTTTAGAGTAATAAGAATGTGGTGTAGCAAAAACCCCAAGAGTGGGTTTAAAATAAATGTACATGGATGTTTGGGTACAAACTATTTTTTTTTATTATTATTTTTTTAAGTAAAATAAACGTTATTAACCCCTTACAAGTCCTATCATATTTAGGTAGCAGGCGGTTGCAACAAATAAAAATATAAAGTGTAACAGGGAAAAAAAAAAAAAAAAAAAAAATCATTAGCAGCTCTCTTCAACCTCAGCAATTTGTATGCAGCTGATTAACAGAAAGATGAATGAACATTATGTATGACCATAGAACAACATAGGAACCCAGATACACAAGTGATTTTTGCCCACAAAATACACAACAGGATCTCTGTAGTTGCCCTTCTATCTATATATATAAATCTAGAATGCAACAAAACCAAAATGGTATCCAACAATGTGACTGAGATTTAAAATAAAGACCATTAGTTACCTGGGATTCAGCAGTCCTTCTTGCACTCCCCAAGCTGACTCCCTCACTGCATTACTGATCTCATGCCTGGCTGTGTAAGCAAAGCACACATTGAGGAAACACCTGCGGGGGGGAAAAAACCATGAATGAGAATTGCTGGTCATTACTTACTAATGAAAACAGGGCACAGCTGCACAAAATCAGACAGCCTCATTACATAAACAATCACACACCCTATGCTTGCTACCTAAAACAGGCCCTCTCTTTATTCTCATGAAGTTTATTTTATTGTAAATGGCAGCATTAAGCTATATATCATCTATACACACACACTATGTTTCCCCTCCATTGTTAAGAGCACATTTTTTTCATATTGTGCTATTACACGCACACACTGTATCTTCCTGTCATATTTACTTTAGTAAAAAGTTGATATTACAATGTGTGACTAAATTATCAATGCTGTTTGGTTGCTAACATAATAAAAGCAAAGGCTCCTGCATATATACCATAACCCTCAAGCCCTGGGCACTTAATGGGCACGTACCTTCCTTTCATTTGCAGCAGACTTATTATACATCGCCCATATTAACTTTTTACCTCCTTCCAATTTAGTTTTTTCTCTGCTGCATCCTTTAGCATATAAACAAGTTATTTCCCCATCTTAATATATTTAGTGTCCCAACTCAACATCAACGCCAATTTTCCTTTCTGACTACCCAACCCGCTGACTGCACACCATAATCTTAGTATGTCTGGAGCCAAGATGCCACCTGAGCTTTTAACTTTAGTACTTTGTGATAACACATGAAAATCTGCTTAGATTTTATGGTGGATTCTTTTTATATAAATATGCTACATACTCTAGAGTAGTGTTTCTCAACCATGGTCCTCAACTACCCCCAACAGTCCAGGTTTTCATTATAGCTGAACTAGAGCGCAGGTGAAATAATCAGCAGATCAGTAACCATGGTTACTAACCTGCTCTCACCCATCAGCTGATTATTTCACCTGTGCTCTAGTTCAGCTATAATGAAAACCTGGACTGTTGGGGTCAGGTTAATAACCATGTTTACTAATCAGCTGATTATTTCATCTGTTCTCCAGTTCAGATATCCTCAAAATCTGGCCTGTTTGGGAGGCATGAGGACAGGTTTGAAAACCAGTGAGTGCACTAGACCTAAAAATGTTCTACTTTATCTCTCTCATACACACACACTTTCTACAGCCTTATATTCATACAATATTTATCATTCTTTAACTCACACAGTTTATATACTCCATATTATGCATAGACCTTCTAACCTTCAATGTTAACCACTTATGAGTATTACATGGTGGCAAAGTTTGCAAAGTAAATTTGAAACCGGAAAGCTTTTAAAAATAGTTTGTCTTATCGGAATTATGAAATCAAAATTTAGTTTTTTTTTATCCTAAAGATTCATATAAACGCCTACTGTTTTTTGTGTAAAAACTAGAGAGGCCATAAATCAAATTCTGTAACGTAAGTTTTCTTCAGCACGCAGCAATCTGCCTTAGTCAGCTATTTGATTTCACACAAGCTGGGGGAAAAAATAGGTTTCAGAATTAGCTTTTCTTTTTGGCTTCTCTAGGGAGCGTGGGACAAGCACAACCTTTAAAGTGATGGTAAATCCTAGCGTTTCAAAAACGCTAGGATTTACCATCACTAAAAATAAAGACCACCTTCATTCATCAGTTTGAACCCCCCCCCAACAGATGAAAAGGTGGGATGATCGGCATTATGCTGTAGGCACGCATGGCTATTGGCTAAGAGGTGGAAACGTCACCTCATTGAAAAAATGAGCAGTCTGTCAGAGCTACTTAGCTAAGCAGTGAAGCTGCAACAAAATAAAGGTGTCTTTTCATGAATGAAGCTGGCCTTTAATTTTAGTTATGGTAAGTCCTTGCTTTTTTGAAATGCTAGGATTTACCATTACTTTAATCAAAAAGCAAGAGTTCATTAATGTCCCTTTAATACGAAAACATTAACTACATAATCTTCCCTCTTACTGCACAGACCATCTTAATTTCAACAACTTCTCACCCCTTGATTTAAAGGGACATGAAACCCAATTTTCCCCAAAAGTTTCCAATTTACTTCTATTATCAAATTTGCATCGTTCTCATGTTATTCTTTGTTAAAAAGTTATCTAGATAGATAGCATGCACATGGCTGAAGCACTACATAACAGGAAATAGTGTTGCCATCTAGTGCTCTTGTTAATGTATAACATTGATGCATTAGTGCTGCAGATATGTGTATGTGCACATTCCTGAACTTACTTTCCTGCTTTTCAAAAAAGATAAAACATGAAAAGAAAAAAAATTTTTTTGATAATAGAAGTAATTTGGTAACTGAATCATGAAATATTTTTTGTGGGTTTTATGTCCCTTCAATATCAGCCCTAATCTGCTCTCATACAACTAACAATTCATACAAATATCCAGAAGAAAGAAAAAAACTTACTTTGAATAGTTTTTGGTCTCCATCACTGCCTGTGCAATAAGCTTCTGGATGTCCAGAGGAAGTAAGGTCAGATCTCCTAGCACTCTGATACACACCCCATGCTTCTGCAGTTTCTCTCTGTGTAGAGATTTAGAGATGTACAAGTGTCAAAAACTTTACACAAGCACAAAAATGACACCATGTACACATAGAGGCCCATTTATCAAACTCCGTATGGAGCTTGTGGGCCCATGTTTCTTGCGAGTCTTAAGACTCGCCAGAAACAGCAGTTATGAAGCAGCGGTCTAAAGACCGCTGCTCCATAACCAGGGATAGGCACGGTGTCCGTGACTAGCCCTTGCAGTGTCCGCCACAACCTTAGTATATCTTTTCTTTCTGATTAGATGATAGGAATAAAAAAAATATGTAGTGTGAATAAAGTTAGTGGCTTGTCACGAGACTGCTAGCGATATTGGGTGATAAGTTATGGAATAAATAAAGCCTGAGTGAAATACTGGATGTGTATCTGCATCTGTATAATAACACCCAGCTCTATACAAAGACACAGTAGTGACACTGGCACATGTGTATAGCAAGAGGAGGGCTGGTTATAGGATCAGTGGTATCTGCATCAGTATAATAACACCAAGCACTATATAATGACACAGTAGTGACACTAGTACATGGGTATAGCCAGACAAGGGCTGGTTATAGGGTCAGTGGTATCTGTATTAGTATAATAACACCCAGCACTATATAATGACACAGTAGTGACACTGGCACATGGGTATAGCCAGACAAGGGCTGGTTATAGGATCAGTGGTATCTGCATCAGTATAATAACACCCAGCACTATATAATGACACAGTAGTGACACTGGCACATGGGTATAGCCAGAGGAGGGCTGGTTATAGAATCAGTGGTATCTGCATCAGTATAATAACACCCAGCACTATATAATGACACAGTAGTGACACTGGCACATGGGTATAGCAAGAGAAGGGCTGGTTATAGGATCAGTGGTATCTGCATCAGTATAATAACACCCAGCACTATATAATGACACAGTAGTGACACTGGTACATGGGTATAGCCAGAGGAGGGCTGGTTATAGGATCAGTGGTATCTGCATCAGTATAATAACACCAAGCACTATATAATGACACAGTAGTGACACTGGCACATGGGTATAGCCAGAGGAGGGCTGGTTATAGGATCAGTGGTATCTGCATCAGTATAATAACACCCAGCACTATATAATGACACAGTAGTGACACTAGTACATGGGTATAGCCAGACAAGGGCTGGATATAGGATCAGTGGTATCTGTATTAGTATAATAACACCCAGCACTATATAATGACACAGTAGTGACACTGGCACATGGGTATAGCCAGAGGAGGGCTAGTTATAGGGTCAGCAGTATCTGCATCAGTATAATAACACCAAGCACTATACAAAGACACAGTAGTGACACTGGCTCATGGGTATAGCCAGAGGAGGGCTGGTTATAGGATCAGTGGTATCTGCATCAGTATAATAACACCAAGCACTATAAAATAATGTTTTTAATTTCAAATGTACCTTGGTGTTCTTCACTAAAGTCTGTACTTTGGAAAATGTCCACCACAGCCTTTGTCTGTGCCTATCCCTGTCCATAACCCTGTCTGCCTGCACTGATGAGGCGGACAGACATCGGCGGAATTCAAGCCTATCAAGTACGATTGGGTTGATTGACACCTCCCTGCTGGCGGCCGATTGGCCGCGAGTCTGCAGGGGGCGGCGTTGCACCAGCTGCTCTCTGCATTCAGCGAGGTCTTGCGGACTTGAACCGCACTGTCGGATCAGGTCCGCAAGACCTTTAAAAAAAAATAGGCCTCATTAGCTTTCATACACTAACATTAATGTGTAACAACATTTTTATCCTGATGTCACAAAATATTATACTGAAGTTCTAGTAAAAGCTTTAAAGGGACATTAAACCCAAAAATGTTCTTTCACGATTCAGATAGAGAATACAATATTAAACAACATTCCAATTTACTTCTATTATCGTATTTGCTTCATTCTTTAGATATCTCTTGTTGAAGAAATAGCAGTGCACATGGGTGAGCCAATCACACAAGCCATCTATGTGCAGCCACCAATCAGCAGATACTGAGCCAATCTAGATATGCTTTTCAGCAAAGGATATTAAGAGAATGAAGCAAATTAGACAATAGAAGTAAATTAGAAAGTTGTTTAAAACTTCTTGCTCTTCCTAAATCATGAAAAAACAAAATTTATGCTTACCTGATAAATTTCTTTCTCTTGTGGTGTATCCAGTCCACGGGTTCATCCATTACTTGTGGGATATTCTCCTTCCCAACAGGAAGTTGCAAGAGGACACCCACAGCAGAGCTGTCTATATAGCTCCTCCCCTAACCCCCACCTCCAGTCATTCGACCGAAGACAAGAAAAAGGAGAAACTATAGGGTGCAGTGGTGACTGTAGTTTTAAAAATAAAAACACCTGCCTTAAAGTGACAGGGCGGGCCGTGGACTGGATACACCACATGAGAAAAAAATTTATCAGGTAAACATAAATTTTGTTTTCTCTTGTAAGGTGTATCCAGTCCACGGGTTCATCCATTACTTGTGGGATACTAATACCAAAGCTTTAGGACACGGATGAAGGGAGGGACAAGGCAGGAACTTAAACGGAAGGCACCACTGCCTGCAAGACCTTTCTCCCAAAAATAGCCTCCGAGGAAGCAAAAGTATAAAATTTGTAGAATTTAGAAAATGTATGAAGCGAAGACCAAGTCGCCGCCTTACAAATCTGTTCAACAGAGGCCTCATGTTTAAAAGCCCAAGTGGAAGCCACCGCTCTAGTAGAATGAGCTGTAATTCTTTCAGGAGGCTGCTGGCCAGCAGTCTCATAAGCTAACCGGATTATGCTTCTCAGCCAAAAGGAAAGAGAAGTTGCCGAAGCCTTTTGGCCTCTCCTCTTCCCAGAGTAGACAACAAACAATGCAGATGTTTGACGAAAATCCTAAGTAGCTTGTAAATAAAACTTTAAAGCACGAACCACGTCAAGATTGTGTAACAGACGTTCCTTCTTTGAAGAAGGATTAGGACACAGTGACTGAACAACAATTTCCTGATTGATATTCTTATTAGATACTACCTTAGGAAGAAACCCAGGTTTGGTACGCAAAACTACCTTATCTGCATGGAAGATCAGATAAGGGGAATCACACTGTAAGGCAGATAGCTCAGAAACTCTTCGAGCCGAAGAGATAGCTACTAAGAACAGAACTTTCCAAGATAAAAGCTTGATATCTATGGAATGCAAAGGTTCAAACGGAACCCCTTGAAGAACTTTAAGAACTAAATTTAAACTCCATGGCGGAGCAACAGGTTTAAACACAGGCTTGATTCTAACTAATGCCTGACAAAACGCCTGAACGTCTGGAACATCAGCCAGACGCTTGTGTAAAAGAATAGACAGAGCAGAGATCTGTCCCTTTAAGGAACTAGCTGATAATCCCTTTTCCAATCCATCTTGGAGAAAAGATAAAATCCTAGGAATCCTGACCTTAATCCATGAGTAACCCTTGGATTCACACCAATGAAGATATTTACACCATATCTTATGATAAATTTTCCTGGTGACAGGCTTTCGAGCCTGAATCAAGGTATCAATGACCGACTCGGAGAAAACACGTCTTGATAAAATCAAACGTTCAATCTCCAAGCAGTCAGACGCAGAGAAATTAGATTTGGATGTTTGAATGGACCTTGGAGTAGAAGGTCCTGCCTCAGCGGCAGAGTCCATGGTGGAAAGGATGACATGTCCACCACATCTGCATACCAAGTCCTGCGTGGCCACGCAGGTGCTATCAAAATCACTGAAGCTCTCTCCTGCTTGATCTTGGCAATCAGACGAGGGAGGAGAGGAAATGGTGGAAACACATAAGCCAGGCTGAAGGACCAGGGCACTGCTAGAGCATCTATCAGTGCTGCCTGGGGATCCCTTGACCTGGACCCGTAACAAGGAAGCTTGGCGTTCTGACGAGACGCCATCAGATACAGTTCTGGCTTGCCCCATAGTTGAATCAGCTGGGCAAATACCTCCGGATGGAGTTCCCACTCCCACGGATAAAAGGTCTGCCGACTAAGAAAGTCCGCCTCCCAGTTCTCTACTCCTGGGATATGGATAGCTGAGAGATGGCCAGAGTGAACCTCTGCCCACAGAATTATCCTGGAAACCTCCATCATTGCCAGGGGGCTTCTTGTTCCCCCCTGATGGTTGATATAGGCTACAGTTGTGATATTGTCCGACTAAAATCTGATGAATCTGACCGCAGCTAGCTGAGGCCAGGCTTGAAGAGCATTGAATATCGCTCTGAGTTCCAGAATGTTTATCGGAAGGAGGGCTTCCTCCTGAGTCCACGAACCCTGAGCCTTCAGGGAGTTCCAGACTGCGCCCCAGCCCAGAAGGCTGGCATCTGTCGTCACTATAGTCCACTCTGGCCTGCGGAAACTCATTCCCCTGGACAGATGGACCCGAGATAACCACCAGAGAAGAGAATCCCTGGTCTCTTGATCCAGATTTAACAGAGGAGACAAATCTGTGTAGTCCCCACTGATTGAGCAGGCAAAGTTGCAGTGGTCTGAGATGTAGGCGGGCAAACGGAACAATGTCCATTGCCGCCACCATTAGGCCGATCATTTCCATACACTGAGCCACTGACGGCCGATAAGTGGAATGAAGAACATGGCAGGAAGTTAGAAGCTTTGATATCCTGACCTCTGTCTGAAAATTTTCTCATTTCTACTGAATCTATCAGAGTTCCTAGGAAGGAGACTCTTGTGAGAGGAGAGAGAGAACTCTTTTCTCTGTTCACTTTCCACCCGTGAGACCTCAGAAAAGCCAGAACAATGTCCGTATGGGACCTGGCGATTTGAAAAGTCGATGCCTGGATCAGAATGTCGTCTAGGTAAGGAGCCACCGCTATGCCCCGCGGCCTTAGAACCGCCAGAAGGGACCCTAGAACCTTCGTAAAGACTCTTGGCCCCGTGGCTAACCCGAAGGGAAGAGCCACAAACTGGTAATGCCTGTCTAGGAAGGCGAACCTGAGGAACTGATGATGCTTTCTGTGAATCGGAATGTGGAGATAAGCGTCCTTTAAGTCCACGGTAGTCATATTGTCACCGTTAACAGACAGTTACACCTTGCCACAGCTCTGCTGTGGCTCCTACCTGCCCTCAAATACGATTAGGGAAGAAATAAGCCCTCTATAGTGGTCCTCAGATGCAATAGGACTCCTCTAGGGAAGCTGGATGTCTCAGTCTGAAAGAAACTGTGCAACAGAAGCGCTAAAACAGGCCCCTCCCACCATGCACTCAATGTCAGAGGGGCCTTAAGGAAATACTCCTAGGAGTATTTGACTATGCCATGTGGAAAATTAGGCCCCAACTAAAGACTTATCACCTCAGAGAAAAAAAAATGTCTCATTTGTGCAACATGTAAACGTTTTGTCACCACTTAGTATGAGCATTAACATGAGCATTATCCCACTTTGTAAGCAGTCATTATACAATCACTGCATCTAGCTTACCTCAATACACACAAGGATCTGTCAGCATTTTCTAGAACTTCTCTCTCTCTCTAGAAATAAAAATACTGAACATACCTCAAAGCAGGTAATCTGCAGACCGTTCCCCCAACTGAAGTTATCCCATACTCTTCAGTTATGTGTGAGAACAGTAATGGACCTTAGTTACAAACCGCTAAGATCATCAATCTCTAGGCAGAACTCTTCTTCTAATTTCTGCCTTAGAGTAAAACAGTACAACGCCGGTACCGTTTGAAAATAACAAACTCTTGATTGAAGTCAAAACTACACTAAATCACCACATATCTCTTTATACTTCCTATCTTGTCGAGAGTTGCAAGAGAATGACTGGGGTGGGGGTTAGGGGAGGAGCTATATAGACAGCTCTGCTGTGGGTGTCCTCTTGCAACTTCCTGTTGGGAAGGAGAATATCCCACAAGTAATGGATGAACCCGTGGACTGGATACACCTTACAAAAGAAAAGAAAAAAAATGGATTTCATGTCCCTTTAAATACTTGCACATGGAAATTCACTCTCAACACATGCTAATAAGCATTTTACACAACAGGGTCTCCAGTCATACTCTGCAATTGGTCTCCTGTTTGTAGCAAAGCAGATAATAGGACTTGTCCAAATGAATTGTAGCCATCAGGTTTTCTGGCAGTATTTTTTTTTTCTACCACCACTAACGCACTTACTTTTCCTCCAGTAGACGGGTAAATTTCTGACGTGCAAGCTCCAGCAATCCCTCCACTTCTTCCTTTGAACGTTTAAAGTTTTCAATACTGAAGGCATAGACGGTAACTTCGCAGATCCCCAGGTTTAGACACCACCGCAGGGTCTACGAAGGGATAAGTAGTGAGATGGAACACATAACAGATATTTCCACATTACTTTATTCTTGTGACTCTGCTACTAACCTCTGCAAGCTTTTCAAAGCCTTGAGAGTGGCCTTCCTGTCTCTCCACATGGCACTTCTGGGCATAACGACGATTCCCATCCATGATGAACGCTACATGTTTTGGCATTGGGCCAGCCTATAGCAAATAAAGAAACAATATAAATGCAACACAACCTCTGCTGCATTGTGTATACACACACATCTACACACAACGTTCTTCACAGAAAATGTTGCCAGCCCGGTGGTATTGTGAAGTTGCCAGGTAGGGGCAGTCTAATACTTTGCAATATTATAGCATTTTCTGTTATTTATAAAATGTTAGTTAAGCTATCCAAAGAACAAATTAATTGTATAATTGAACAAACCGATTTAATGATTTGTGCAACAAACATTGAACAAATTTATTATTAGCTCATGTTAGCTTAAGTTTGGCTTAAATAATAGGTACTGGGGAGAATATTGTTTATATATTTAGTAATACAAGAAGTGATGACACTCCCATTGCAATCTTAACTATTTCTAGGTTGTCCCACCTAAATAAATAGATATGGAAGAACCTCAATAAGTAAAGGGAGGTGTCACTCGCTGGGCTTCTGAAAAACGTGAAGCCTTAATGTGATGTTTAATGGATTTTAACCTATTCTTCAAACAAAAAGTGGCTAGTGTAACATACTTTATATAGCATATCAAAAAAGTTATCAAGTGAATCTTGATCATTAAAATGGACATGAGTAACATGCACTGCATGTATAATAAAAAGATGTTTATATTTTGATACCGACTTATAGGCCCACAATAACTCATCCTGAGAAAATATGATATATAAATAGAAAGAGAGGGGACCTCTTATCTAATTTAGGGAACTGACGAATGCTCCATATTCACACCATCACTCTAGCAACGCCCAACACAAATTAGTAATGTTAGATGTTTATGTTCCATTGCCATAGTCACACCCGGAAATGAGAGCTTCACAGTATGGCTTTCTGGTTTTACCAGCGCTCACTGCACATGGCAATTATGGTGTATGTTCTCTTGATTACTTCTTTGATATGCTATATAAAGTATGTTACACTAGCTACTTATCTTCCCTTTTTCACAAACCCAGCAAATTACGCCTTACCTTATTCAACGTTTGGGTTTCGTGTGTGTGTGTGTGTGTGTGTTAACAATAGCACATTAAATACAACACAGCAAACACATACCTCCCACTTCATCCCTGCGTTCCATTCACTGCTTGACCAGAAGTGCAACGGTTCTCCACTTCCGGTTTTACCAGGTATATATTTTAAACAATTAAATCCCCAGTGTGTGTATTTTTTATGTCAATCAAGTGAAACATACTCACAACACATGTTAATTGTACCAACAGAGGCATACACCTCACTAGAATTTGGGTTTCACAAAATCATCAAACCGGAAGTTGTAATAGCATCACTTCCGGTTTTTCCTGTTGTAACAAATAGGTCAGGATCTATTCCTGTCAAATATTAAACAAAAATTGTGAGCTCCCCCTACTGGGTGGATGGTGAATATATACAGTGATTGTGTGCCATGAGAGATCGTCAGGTGTGCCGCCGCGAATTGGTGCTTATCCTACACTGATTGTGAAACTCTTATACTGGTGCCCCCAAGGCTTAGGTACTTTAACAGTAGGATCACTTGGGCCCCAGTAGTTTCTGCTTTTGGGCTCAATACTTGTGCACTGCTTACTTTTACTTGCATGGAACTACTTCATATCACATAAGAATTTATTGTGCCTCTAGCTTTGGCAATACAGTTGTAGTTACTGTCATGCTAATAAAGTTTAATTGAATTGACTAAATTGTTCATATATATACGTATTAGGCTGCAATGTGTGATTTTGTAAAATGTTGGGATGGTGGTGTGCCGCAGGATTTTTTAATGTAAAAAAAATGTGCCATAGCAAAAAAAGGTTGAAAATCACTGACTTAAAGCATATAATGCTAAACAAAGATTTTATAAACAGTGTCTAATTTAGCACCTTGTCACTCCATGCTCATATAGCCATATTACAACATAGTTAACTATTATGGTGCAACATCATTTCTATGCACCATATATATATATATATATCATTAAAAGTTAATTTTTATAAGTCCAGTGAGTGTTGTCTTTTTTGGAGATAGAGATAGATAGATATATATATATATATATATATATATATATATATAGATATATATATATATATATATATATATATATATATATATATATATATACACATACAGTCTATGAGGAAGGCGTAATGCTGAAACATGTAAGACTGGTGTTGCACTAGCCTCTGGACACTTTGATGTTTATTTTTATTATTTTAACTTTTACACTGGCTGACTCGCTTACAAGTTTTTTCTTCATATCTGAAAAGTGGATTGGGAATCCTCCCTGCGGTTTGCAGCACAGTGTTTTCTTTGATACTAGTAGGAGAGCGGGCGGAGCAAATTTCAGTGTGAGACACTGACTGAATAGTGTGCAGCAGTTTGGAGCTCAGAAGTGCCTACGTACCCTATCAAGCAGGAGACCAGCGGCTATCAAGTTGTGACCTGGATGCAGAGGAGTGACTAATGGTTACCGGAGCTGAAAGTTTCCATCCATCATGAGAGCACTGGACCCCGGAGTGTTTATACGATTTCTATATGAGAAAAGTGTGACAAGATTCTACAATCTCCAGAGATCCACGACACGCCTGATCCATACTACAGGAGGTGCCTAGCCCATCTGTGATTCTGCTACATCCTTACCTCATATGATTGAGGGCATTAGAAGTGCACATCCATTAGGGGAGACAGCGACGAAGACCAGCTGTTGTGATAGAGATAGATATATATATATATATAATATATATATATATATATATATATATATATATAAACTTTTTTATCCTCTGGAACTGTGATATTTGCCTCTCACTATATATGCTTCATATTTTATTCTATTCTATTTTATTTATGTCATTTGTGATATTGCTGTGGGTATACTAACCGCAGTCTGGTACTCCTTCTGAATCTTTTTTCATTTATGGAGATTTATGTATGCTAGCTGTTTCTCCTGCGCCATCCTATATTCTTTGATTTTTATATATATATACACACACACACACACATCTATATATCTCCTGGATTAGCAAATCCGGTTCTCAATGGTATAAAAACCAGGTAAATGGCGCTAGAGTGTTACTCCTATATCCAAACTTACAGGTGAACAAATGAAAGAATAAAAATAAACATAGAAGCGATAAACAAACAGATAGCACTGTATCTCCTCTTATGGACCGTTCATCTTTGATTATACTCTGTGATTCCTGTATTAGTGGCACATCCTTAGCTCCAATCCTGTCCATCCATGGATGGGCATAAATAGATGGGCATAATCAGATATATGTGTATATAGATCCTTCCCGTGTGTACCTCCCAGACTTCAGGTCATATGGTTTTTCTCTGTATTATTGGGTGACTTCATCTAGCAGGCAGCAGAGGTACCCCATCCTTGGATCTCCTCCACTGAATCAGGGTTCCCATGTGATTCCCCAAGTGCGTGGGTAGCACCCCACGGTGTCACCAGCCCATCAGGGTCACATCCCACCATGCTATATATCTGCACCCTAGGTTTGTGTCAGATAAACCCCTTGAAGTCTGGTACCGAATTCAATCCACCTGGGGCAATGGTTCCCAGTCTGTAGATCCACTGGGCCTCTCTGTACAGTAGGGTTTTATCCCGGTCTCCACCTCGGTCCGGTTTCAGCACATGGTCTATCAGAGTATATCTGATTGATGCCACTGAGTGTCTCTGTTCTGCACAGTGCAGTGCCACAGGTTGATCGGATGAGCCCGTTGTCAGTGCCTGGCGTATAGCCAGTCTATGGTTGGCCATGTGTTCTCTCAGAGTACCCTTCGTTTTACCCACATAGAACTTCGAGCAAGGACACATAAGCAAGTAGACCACATGTGTGGTGGTACAGGTGATTGAATGTCTGATAGTATATACTTTGTTTGTGTGAGGATGATGGAATTTCTTTGTTGAAATAAGTCCATTACATGTCGTGTAACCCACACAACGGTAGCTTCCCTTGATGTTGACCTTCTGCTTATTTTGATAGCACTGTTTGGGATCCGTGCATACCAACAGGTCGCAAAGATTGGTACTCCTTTTATAACCCACCATGGGGGTAAGTTCTTTAGTAAATGAAGCTTGGGATCCGATGACATGATCGGCCAATGTCTTCTTAAAATCTTACAAGCATACCGTATCAAGGATTGGTCCCACACTACTCTGTTTGTATCCTCTCTGGAGAAACTTATTCCTAGTCTCTTCCTCCGGGTATGGTGTGTGTTGTTACGGAGCCCAGCAAATTACGCCTTACCTTATTCACTGTTTGGGTTTTGTATATATATATATATATATATATATATATATATATATATATATATATATATATATATATATATATATATATATATATATATATATATATATATATATATATATATATATATATATATATATATATATATATAATGTGCCCACTCAGTGTAAATGAGTGGAGACAAGCATTACTCCTATAAATGCGCTAGTCAGTGGTCTGAAAATCTGATAAGACAGCTATTTGGTACAAATATTTAACAATAGACAAAGTCTATAGAATATAAGAAAATAAGATACAGAGGGTAAACAGCGCTTATAGATATTCCTAAATATAGTATATAATTGAGTCTCAGAGGTAAAGATAAGCAATATGTATATGTATGTATGTATGTATGTATGTATATATATATATATATATATATATATATATAGATAGTCTTAAATTGAAGAACAAAGTGGTGAGATCCAAGTGTGATGGAAGTGTATTAGATACCCTTACCAAAAGTTACCCCAATCGTATGAGGTAAGTTTGCCGCATTGGAGGGTGTATCTGGTAGTAGGTGAATCCTGGATGGTATGATCTGTATTATTCAGCTGCCTCTTGGAGTAGAAGGAGGTGTAGGTCCCTCTGTACTGGTCTCTTTGGGAAACTTCCTGTGCTTGTTGCCTCTTGGAGCTTTGCTTAACTGTCTTGGTATGAACTTTTCTTGTCCGGATGTGTACCCAAAAGGACAGAAAGAGCAAGAATAGTGTAATACCGTTTTTATTCAATAAAAATATAAAATAGACATATCACACTCACATTTTTTGTCCTCAGTGTTATGAGGTATATAAACAGCACACGGGTTTAAAGGTGATTTCACAAGTTGTTATATCCCAAGCCAGTCAGAAAATATGTATATAGTCAGTGTCTCATAGATGTCATAAGCAATAGTCTTATTCAGCCAGACAGTTTATGCAATTAGCAAGTAGTTTTATCCGGTTTGTATTGCTTATTAGGTTAAATGACTATAGTAGGATAGTTTGTTATAAGTTCAGATGTATCCAGTATGTTTGTATCAGTCAAACCAATGACAGATAGCAAATGAAGATTGTTAATACAAATGCTGGATTAGCCAGTGGGTTAGATTAACATAGATCTAACAGTTCAGGTAGTGAGTATAATAGTTGACAGATCATAAAAGCGATGCATGCACATAAAGCAAGCACTTAAAAACAAGCAATATACGAAAACAGTTTTAAAAAAACAATAAAAATGGTTTAATTTGATACCCTGACGCGTTTCAAAGGTTTCTGTGTCCTTCCTCAGAGGGGTTTATTTTAGTTGCTGCATACATGTCCCTATTTATACCTACGGGGCGGCGGCACGCCCTGAAGTAGGCTAAATTCTATTGGTTCACGTGACCTAATGTCACGTACTACGGCTCAAAGTATATAGATGTATGACTGTATAGAGTATATATATATATATAAAACAGTGTACCTTAGGCACATGAGTGTATATATTGTAAATTGCGCTTTGTAGTTGCCAGCATTTCTTTGATTATCCGCTTTTGAATTTGCGGTTGTTCCTAATGCGTATGACGTCATACGTGAACGTCCTAGTTTCTGTACGTTTCTCTTGGCCTTATGGGAAATGTAGTACACTTAATATCTCATTGGAATGCGATGTATTTTATATTTAACCTAACTATTCAATGTTAGGATGTAGTGCGCTTAGGGTGTTCTCCCTGTCTTATTGTAATGGCTAACTGTCTGAGAGAATCAAAATTCTATCCCTTTATGATATACGTATGTCTTAGTTTATCAGGTGTTTATCTACATTATTCAGCCCACTGACCTTTATTTCTATTTACTCTTTCCCCTGTGTGTAGTAGAAATGGGAGGATGATATTATAACTATAAGTAGGAGTATATTAGTATGCCATCCCCATAGTGTCTCTTGCTGTCTGGCTGAATAAGACTATTGCTTATGACATCTATGAGACACTGACTATATACATATTTTCTGACTGGCTTGGGATATAACAACTTGTGAAATCACCTTTAAACCTGTGTGCTGTTTATATACCTCATAACACTGAGGACAAAAAATGTGAGTGTGATATATGTCTATTTTATATTTTTATTGAATAAAAACGGTATTACACTATTCTTGCTCTTTCTGTCCTTTTGGGTACACATCCGGACAAGAAAAGTTCATACCAAGACAGTTAAGCAAAGCTCCAAGAGGCAACAAGCACAGGACCTACACCTCCTTCTACTCCAAGAGGCAGCTGAATAATACAGATCATACCATCCAGGATTCACCTACTATCAGATACACCCTCCAATGCAGCAAACTTACCTCATACGATTGGGGTAACTTTTGGTAAGGGTATCTAATACACTTCCATCACACTTGGATCTCACCACTCTGTTCTTCAATTTAAGACATATATATATATATATCTTATCTTTACCTCTGAGACTCAATTATATACTATATTTAGGAATATCTATAAGCGCTGTTTACCCTCTGTATCATATATAAATATTTTATTTTTTTTTACCTCTGAGACTCAATTATATACTATATTTAGGAATATCTATAAGCGCTGTTTACCCTCTGTATCATATATAAATATTTTTTACATACATATATATACACACACACATACATATACACATCAGTAGCTTAAAAAAGTTATGAAAGAAATATGAATAGTGCAGCCAAAGTTAAATATAACCAAACCACTGATAGTTCAGTGGAAATTTCATACTGAATTGTAAACACTCCAAACAGAACCAGACACACCACAAAAAGTAAAGAGAAATAAATATTCTAACATAGACATCCTCTGACCTTCAGCACATTTGCGCAGAGGCGTTCTATTAAAGACAGCTCCTTTTCACGGATCCACGACATTGTGTGACGAACCTGCAAAATGAGAATGCCTAATAAGAATTTATTAATAATAACAGCTGTATATTGTATCAATATTGCATTTTGCAATCCCCTGATATACTGAAAAGGACTGTATGAAGTGGGTATTTTCCTTTTATTTATTTTCAAAAAGCACAAATTGTGCAGATCTTTGGGGAAACGGGTGTAGTAACAAATTGAGAAATATCAGTTTGTATTACAGCTCAAAGCAACAAATTTGTAACCACACCCAACTATTTCAAGATCAAAGCATCTCTAAGAAGTGTAATTATACAATTTGAAATATATAATTAAAAACTGTTGAATTTTGACCCCCTAAGATTGGCAATTTGCATGTTACATATTCACAGGAATAACTCCTGCTTGTCATTTCCTGTGCTGGCTTTCCTATCCTTTAAACTGGTAAGCTCTACTTGACCCTCCATCCCTGCTATATAAACCATTCCCCTTTCAAACATAAGGTATTGCTGATCAGCAAAGATAACTCTGGCAGCCCTCCCACTTGTGGCAACCCTCTCCTCTACCTGCAAAAATAAGGGTGGACCTCTGTCCCTCCAGCAAACATAAAACATGGTAGACCTCTCCCCCTCCAGCAAAGATAAATAGTAGACCTGTGCCTCCTTCAGCAAACATAACCCTTGGTGGACCTCTCCCTCCTACATCATAGATAAAACACTATGGGCTTCTCCCACACTTTGCAAAGGTAACCCATGGTGGACCTCTCCCACATCCAGCAAAGATAACCTATGGTGGACTTCTCCCACCCGCTGCAAAAATAATAATATGAGGCAGCCCTCTTCCATTCCTACAAAGATAACCAATGGCAGACCTCTCCCACCTCCAGCAAAGATAATCCCTGGCACCACCCTCCCCAGCAGAGATAACTCTTGGTGGCCCTCTTCACCACTTCACCAACACTTGGTGGCCCACAAATATATTACTTGTTCAATTCCCCCATGCAAAGATAAACTCTGGTTCCCGCCTCCAGCAAGAACAATCCCCATCTGACCATTCTCAGACAAGGACAAACCTTAGCTGTTCTCCAAACCTGGATAACCCTTGGCAGCCCAACCACAAACATGGAAAATCCTTGGCAGCCCAACCACAAACATGGAAAACCTATGGTAGCCCACATCCAAAAACAATGATAACTTTTGGCTGCACCCCCTCCACAATAAGGATAATTCCTGGTCGTCACTACAGTGGTTATTCTTATTAAAATTATATAGTAATTCTAACCACTGCCTTTCTCTCGCACCCGCACATAAATAACCCCCATGCTGCCCTCTAACCAAAGGCTAAATCCTAGCACTAGTTCCAAAAGGGATACCCCAATCTTGTACGCCTTACGAGATCAACCCCTATACTTCTGCGCTCCATCACTACACGCTATCCCTGACCTTTCTCCTGTCACAGAGTTTACCCAATTTTTTGTCCCCAGGACCTGTTACACCTCCTCCTTTTCCCTTCACACCAGCTGACAGACACTTCCGCGTACACAGGCAACAAACGGCGCGTATCTCTGACGTAATCCAGTCACCAACATGCGTCGCACATACAGCGCCATCGTGAGGTGGTGATTTTGAATAGCAGGAGTTGCGTGCTGTTGTAATAGCGAACTGCCGCCATGGAAACAAAAGCAGTGTGACTGTGACACACTCGAATAAGCAGACAAAGCCATAGATAAATTAGATAGAGAGGGAGAGAGAGAAATAGATAGATAATAAGAAACGTGTTTGTACGATTAGTTTCCCCTATCTATTAAATGGAAAAACTAAATAAATGTTTGTATTCGTTCAATAATTTGTTTATTTAACAAATACATTTCAAAGTAATTTTTTGTCAGTATTCGTGTTTTCTCTAAATTAGCTTTAAAGAGACAGTCTAACCTGATATTTTTTATTGTTTAAAAAGATAGATAACACCTTTACTACCCATTCCCCATCTTTGCACAGCCAACATTACTAGGCTCATTGGCTCTCACCCAGAAAAAAAAGTGAGGGTGGGGAATAAAAATAAGACCCCTTAAAGTATAGCATTTACTCACAGATTAAATATAAACAACACTAGTGCTGAGGGTATATATATATATATATATATATATATATATATATATATATATATATATATATATATATATATATATATATATATATATATATATATATATATATATATATATATATATATAATTAAACTACAGCAGACACAACCAAATGCATTTTTATGAAAATTAAAGGGACATTCTGGTAAAAATTTAAATGCACATAGATGAATTACATCTTTAAATAGAAAAATATTTCCAATATACTGTACATGTATTTACAAAAATGTTTCTATTAAAAGTTATAACTGTTTTAGTGTTAATATTTTTTCTATGCACGTGCATGTGAAGCATAACTAGATATTCTCAGTGCACAGCAGCATTTTAAGTGCTACAGCTGCTCAGAGTGCCAGTGGGGTTTGTATCATGTCAGCAATTAACAAATGAAACCATTACCAGATGGTAGAAGAACCTTAGGCTTTCTGAGCAAGTGCTGTATTTAAAATGCTGGTGCACGGTGCATACTTAGATACACATTTGAAACAGCTATAGCTTTTATTATAAGCATATTTGCTAATACATGTATATTACAAAAATGCTTCTATTCAAATCTGAAATGTATCCATGTGTATTCCAGTTCTGTCCCTTTAACTTGATATTATATGTTTTACTTGATCTAATGTATTTTGACCGTCTGAGATTATACAATTTATTATTTTATAGATATTTCAGAAAAACTGACTAATATACAGTATATACAAACATATACATATTTAGACACGTGTATGATGTTGATGTATATGTATGTTAACCCCTTAAGGACCAAGGACGTACGCCGTACGTCCTAAAAATAAATACAGTTAATGACTGAGGACATATGGCGTACGTCCTTGGTCTTGGAAAGCGGTGGAAGCGATCCTGATCGCTTCCAGCCGCTTTCCGGTTATTGCAGTGATGCCTCGATATCGAGGCATCCTGCAATAACCCCCCTTGGCCATCCGATGCAGAGAAAGCCACTCTGTGGCCGTCCCTGCACCGGACATCGATGGCCGGTATCGTTGGTGGGTGGGAGCTAGTCTGGGAGGCGGGTGGGCGGCCATCAATGGGCCGTGTGATGTGGAGGGAGGCGGAATCGTGGGTGGGATTGCCAGGGGATGGACACGCGCACGTGCACAGGGGTCGGGCGAGTGCACGGGTAGGGAGCGGGTGGGAACCGCTACACTACAGAAAAATATTGTAAAAAAAAGTGGCAGAGAGGGGGCTACAAAAATAAAATTAAAATTATGTAAGGGATCTGGGAGGGGCTGGGGGGTTGGTCTTTGAGGGGACAAGCTACACTACAGAAAAAATATGAAAAATATAAAAAAATATATATTTTACTGTAAACTGGGTACTGGCAGATAGCTGCCAGTACCCAAGATGGCTACCAATAAGTTAGAGGGGGAGGGTTAGAGAGCTGTTTGGGGGGATCAGGGAGGTTGGGGGCTAAGGGGGGATCCTACAGAGCAGCATATGCCAATTTTTTAAAATATATATATATATATATATATATATATATATATATATATATATATATATATATATATATATATCAAAGATAGCTTTTATTTTAGTACTGGCAGACTTTCTGCCAGTACTTAACATGGCAGGGACAATTTGTGGGGTGGGGGAGGAAAGAGAGCTATTTGGGAGGGATCAGGGGGTGTAATGTGTCAGGTGGGAGGCTGATCTCTACACTAAAGCTAAAATTAACCCTGCAAGCTCCCTACATGCTACCTAATTAACCCCTCCACTGCTAGCCATAATACACGTGTAATGCGCAGCGACATTTAGCGGCCTTCTAATTACCAAAAAGCAACACCAAAGCCATATATGTCTGCTATTTATCAACAAAGGGGATCCCAGAGAAGCATTTACAACCATTTGTGCCATAATTGCACAAGCTGTTTTTAAATAATTTCAGTGAGAAACCTAAACTTTGTGAAAAAGTTTGTAAAAAAGCGAAGATTTTTTTTTATTTGATCGCATTTGGCGGTGAAATGGTGGCTAGGGTTGCCAGTAGTCTTCCACAAAAATACCGGACACTCTGCCAGTCACTGGGCACAATCCCCCCCCCCCAAAAAAAAAGCTCTACCATAGCCCCTACTCTTGATCCCGCCATCTATATTTATTCAAAAGTGAGCAGTCATTCTACCCCTTGGCTACCAGTAACAAACAAATAAATAATTTTACCAGTGACTGACATGAACACATGCAAACAGAATTGATTTGACCCCCTTGACTGCCCCTCACTTCTAACGGAAATATTTTTC